>NC_134707.1:39896010-40222677 GCF_043290135.1 Rhipicephalus microplus
CAGTGGAACATGTGTTTAAACGTGAAAAAGTATATCCATATGTGTTTTACTAGAAGAAAAAAACCAATAATAAATAACTATTCTATAAATAAGGAGGTTCTTACCACCGTTAATGTCTTAAGTACTTAGGCGTCGTGTTTTCTGATGACTGCTCATGAAATGAGGACATCACTGAGAGTTTGGTAAGGCCGGACCGAGCCTAAACTTTGTTCAACCAAACCTAAGATGTCGCGAATTTGAATTAAAACGAAGTGCATTTACTACATGTGTTAGACCTATATTAAAGTACGCTTGCCAACTATGGGATCCATCGGAAGCCAGTCTCATTTCTCAAATAGAAGGTATCCAAAACAGAGCAGCCAGGTACGTACTGGGCAGGTACCATAGAATGAACAGTGTCACAATGATGAAAAAAGAATTGAATTGATAATTGTCTTCACGAAAACGGAAGTTAAGGCTAAAACTGTTTTTTCAAATGTATAACAACAAGGTAGGCATAAACAAAGATAATTATTTAAATACATCTTTTTATGTTTCTATGCGTAATGATCACAAACACAAAATCCATGAATACCGGCCCAGGACGTGCATGTCTGCGAATTCTTTTTTACTGAAGAGTGTAGCCGAATGGAACAAGCTCTCTGAAGAACAAGTGTGTTGCGTAAATGAAGATCTATTTGTATCTCTGTTGTAAACCCTCCTGCTGTAATGCCCAAGGGTGATGTGAGGTAATTCTTGAATAAAGAATAAAAAAGGAAACATTTTTTCATACAATATTCAGAGAACTTTTAAGATTTCACAAATGTGTTGTGGTTTTTCACAGACGCAACATCATGTGGTCGATCTCCTTTCCAATTTGGCAGCATCCATTTTAGCAACATCCTATTCATGAGGAAAATACATCACTAAAGTCTTGGTAGACCTTTGCATAAAACACTTTCGTGTTAAAACTGCTTTTTCTCTGCTCTCCTCTTTCTACCATGTGGCTCACGGAGAGAACTTTTCATGTGACCGATGTGTCTGATTAGGCTATGATTTACTGATGACCGATGCGACTGACTAGGCTATGAGTGACTGATGACCGATGTGACTGACTAGGCTATAATTGACTGATGACCCATGTGACTGGCTAGGATATCATTGACTGATGACCGATGTGAAAAACTAGGATATAATTGACCTAGTGTGACCGAGAAGGCTATAATTGACTGATTCATTCATCGATTGCACTGTGCCCCTGCCCACCTGTGCTGGAGTTGTTGGCCGATGCCTGGGCTGCCGCCAGGGCTGCCAGTTGCTGCTGCACATTCAGGGATCCGAGACCTGGGTGGAACGACAACAAACGCATGGGATGTAGAGAGCACAAACGAGGCGACGTAATACCGAAGCCACGCTGCCCACATATTACAGTTTCACTACAAAGTGCAAGCTTTTACTGCAAGTCTACAATCAGCGATTCAATGAATAATATGCTGCGAATGACCCAATCTTGTCGAACTACCTGGTCATGCAAAGTTCTTAAAAACGGGGTCTCGCTGGAGCCTTTGAAAACGAGGTGTGGCTGAAGCTGTGTCATGTGGCATCCTTGGCTGAATCTCACTCCCTTTAGCACCATCTAAGTTCCCCTAAAAGACCATTAGTTATGTGACCTATGCATTTGATAATTAGCCCACTTCTCTCAGCCATCTTTCCCCCCACCCCCAAGCTTCATTTTGATATTACTCACACATTTATGTTACTAGATACTCTTAATCACACGTAACAGTTACACGTTAGGGCATGACTCTTTCTACAAAAACTAGCCGACTTCCGCATATTATTTAGAACACGGTGTAGTTTATTCCTTATTATTTCGCTCTCATGGTTCGGCTCTACGGTTATTACCTGTCCTAAGTAGACATATTCCTCATAACTTCCAGCGTCTCTTCACCTATCGTAAAGCACTGTTCTCTGCCGAGACCGTTGCACATTCCTCCAGTTTATGCATTTTAGTTCATGCAATTTAACACAATATTTCAAAGTGCTAATGTGCAAGTATAATATTTGAGTGAGTTGTGTCTGTGGTGGCGCCCCTAAAAGCACTCTTAGTTGCACTCCTATAAAATTATGGCATCATTCAATGCTACATATAGCAAAAAACACCACCTCACCTGCATAGTTTTGTGAGATAGAACCACAACTTCAAGACAGAAAAACTGACACATTTTAAGTAGCAACACCATGGACGATATATACCCCACAGCCATTATGAAAAGTGATTAGCTTTTTCAAACATGCAATTAATATAAGCAGGAAGAATAATGTCTAACCTGAAGCTTTTATTTGTGTAACACTCAGTCACATTGCCCTCTCCCACTGTCTAAACTATCATGCATTTCAATACATTGTTTATTTCAATACAATGTTTATTGAACATACATATTAATTTCAACATTTACAGCATCATAGGTAAACACTTGTCCATTGCACTGGTGACTCTTAATTTCTCTAATAAAATGCTTTAATGAACACTCACAAATTTACACTTATTATTCAACCCGAGGGAATTACCACGTGATTTTTCATGTGTTATAACAAGAGAAGAAAGCGGCCTTCAAATGTTCCACCCGTTTGCGACAACTGGCAAAGCTTCGAGCTCCGCTATGATCAGCTCGAGCTCCGCTATGAAATTTCAGTGCGTTATTTGGTGGTTGTTGGTATTTTCACAGCAAATGTAGTTATTTTAGTAGTCCTCGTACTCACCAGTAGCACGTCTGACGATGAGTATGAGTAGTTGAGTGTTGAAGTTAAACATACGCTGGGCAAAATCAAGTGGTATCGCTAATCATGCCATGACAAACATGCATTCAACCAAAGAGAGACTATCTTGAAGACAATGTTAAGAAGTAAACATGTGCTTTTGCTCATTATTGCGCACATAAGTGACGTTTTCGACTCCCCTTTTTACTTGAGCGACATTTTTTATTATCACAAAAAATATTACACAAGAATAAAAAATTTATTAAATATCCACTTTTCCTGGCTTCTTTGAAAAGTTGTGCAGCTTTTTTGTTTTTTGGAAGGGGGGGGAGGCTTTTTCTCTGATTGTTATTTGCTTGTTAGCTAGGCAGCACCTGGCTACACTGGATGCTTGTGAGGTAGGTGAAAGAGGTTGTGTATTCACATGTTCATGCCTTGAAAACTCCACCCTGCTCTCACCCCCCCCCCCAAAAAAAAAAAAAAAAACGGTTGAAGGTAATGCAATCCTAAAGAGAGGCAAAAAGTTGTTTGAAAAAACTCACTTAAAGGCACTGTCTACTTAGCATCAGGACTACAAACGAATTATGCAAAAGCAAGTACAAGCAACATTCACTATACCCCATTATAAGCAAAAAGACGAAACTGCATGCGAGGAACTGATTTAGTGTTACTTACTCAACCTCCGATGTTCTGTAACAGCGAAGAGTTTCCATCAGCAATGTGCTGCTAATTACGTTTTTTATCCTATTTCAATTACTAATATGTTAACAGTGTACATGAAGAACAAGCTTTTATTCAATAATTCCGTATAGCCAGCTATGAACAAAAAATCTTTTAGTGCGAAATCTATTTTGAGAGGCTCGTAGTTTAATATCTGCAAAGCAACTATTCAACGATCGAGTGCCTTCGAGGAGGCTTCTACCTTAGTTTATTCGATTATTCTGACAAATGACGGGAAGTGTAAAAAAAAAAGCTGCTTAATAAACAGTAACAGCTACTAAACAAGCACATAAGAGAGTGTGACATAACTATATGAATTAATTGTAATTGAGCTTGCTCTATTTAAAACATAAATTTGATAACATACATGCCATGAATAAAGTCTTACTGATTTAAGTCAGCATAGCAAATATTTTGGAATATTTTGAAAAACGAAATAAAAATTACCATGTCCATGCTTATGCAAGACTGCAGTGAAGGAAGCTACCACCATTACATAAATTACCTTAAGTTACTATCTATGTGCTGCTCAGAACTATGTCAGCTGAGAAATCTTCTCCCAGCTTTAAAGGGCCACTCACCAGGTTTGACAATTTTGAGCTGACAAGCGCAATGCGCTACGCGCTGCAGAAATGGGTAAAATTTCAAGATGAACGGTGCTCCCCCTCCCCTCTGCCGGCGCACGCCTAGAGAATGAGGGCATGACGTGGGCGTAGGAATGGCCCTACGTACACGGCAATGCAATGACATTGGTCCTCTACGAAGACGACTCTGCTCCGACCTTGTCAACAGTATACCATGTGACATGGGAAAAATTATTTAACACAACATGCCTAGTTTATATATTTGTTGCTTTAGGAGATTAATAAAAACTTGAAATAAATAATGAGATGCTTTCTCTTTCATTTTTCCCATGAAATGCTACGAGATGCGGGGCTAATGTGCCAGCGTTTCACATGCGCTCATGTTCCCGCGGTCATCGCTATGAGCAGACGACCGCCGTGGAACGCTCCTATGTATTCGCATACTCATTGTGCTCATCTATTCTACCACGTATCGTTTCCAAATAATCCCGCAGAAGCAGGCAGAAGACCACAAAGTAACGCTAGTCAACAAAGCAATGCTGCCCGCCATCTTGGGGGTCGGACTTGTTTGGGCACGTCATGCGCACGTCACTTCATGGTCGGATGCTGGAGAAGGTGGGAAAGAGATTTGGCTTGTGAAGGCTACGCGGAGGAGCGGTAAGCGTTTCGAGCTCCCCTCCTCTCATCCTCGTTTCACGCCACTTCAAAAAACTTGTTTCTCCGCATGTGATGAAACAATTCAAAAAAGTTTTGTGGCAAAATGTTCCTCATCGGACACCCAACAACTTCCACTGTCTAACTAAAATTCGGTATGGGGCCTGGTGAGTGGCCCCTTAAAAAATCATTTCTACATAGTTGGTTGAGCTTCGTTTCACTATTTTAACAATCAATAAAAACTTTACTGCCATCACCACTAGGCTAATAAAAGCACATCTGCATTTAATATATGGCACATCACAGATAGTTAGTTATCTGTGCTTCTTCAATGATTGACAAGCAGCTGGTACTAGTTCCATAGCCTTACTACTGTCTTCTGGCGTAGTGCGACACACGACCCAACTTTCCCTCATATTGTCGAAGGAGTACTATTGTATTCTGCGACATGTGTTCTTGTGATATATAACGACAAAAGATATATTTTTTAAAAGTTGGGAAGAAACCATATGTGACTTACCACTGCTCAGCTGCGGAAGATTGGCAAAGCCTGGAAACGCACCTGCCTGGGCGGCTTGCTGCAGAGAACAACATAAATGTGAAAATAATGTTAAAAATTTTAAGACGCGAAAGAAGGAAATGCATATAATGAATATTATGCACACAATGAGGAATAATAGCACAGTTTTCAACAACGATATGCCAAAAAGATGATGGATAAATATGCAAATAGTTGTTGATCACTTTGCTGAACGAGTGTGACATAGAACACAGTGATTTACATTTATAAAATGAAGTGATAATTTACTTTATTGTAAACTATAATTTCAACAGTAAATGATATTATTGTCTAGGGCTTATTATTAGCCCCAATATGACTACGAATATGAAGTACATTGTACTAGAGGGCTCTTAAAATTTTGACCATTTCGTGTTGTTCACCGTGCACCGATATCGCACAGTACACGGGCCTCTACCTTTTCCCATCCACCGAAATGCAACCACCATGGCTGGGATAAACTTGAGACCTTCAATTCAGCAGAGGAGCATTGTAGTTAGTCATCCACTGTGGCAGACAAACCACGATTTGCCACCTATACTTTGAAGCAGATGTGCTCCTATGACATACCCAAGATATACACTCAAACCTCCATACAGCAAAAGCTTGTTTATTCGGATCTCGTTAACTCGGAAATTCGGTTAACTCGAACATGCGGCTCGGTCCTGGCAAAACTGTATATTTCTTCAAAGGTGTCAAATGCTCGTTAATTCGGAGGGATTTATATGCGCACCGGTTAACTCGGACGATTACAGAGAGGGTTATCAAGGCTTCATGCTTTCAGTAACTGATTCCCGTTACTGAAAGCGTGGAGTCCCATCTCCGCCACTGTAACCGGCGGCGAAACCGAAGTTACGGAGAAAACCGAACGAACAGCAGCACAATATGATCATGATGATAGTGAATGAGAAGGGAAGTGGCCAGGTGGTGCTAGTCACCACCCAGTGAAAAGGCTTGGGCTGCCAGTGCATCCAGTGTCTGCGAAATGCGCCACACATGGTGCCACATGCGCGGACAATGGAACAGTTTGTGCAGACACTGCTACATCAGCTGATTTCTTTGCGTTGTCACTTCGTGCATATCATGTGCAGCTCGGGTACATCAAAACGGTTGAATGTTGGGCAAGTTGGCGCTTTAACATAGGAACTGTTGTTAGGTTCTCTAGCTGTGTTTGTGCGCGCTGATGATGGTGTGGCCGTTGCTGGTTCGCCGACTGATGGATAGCGCACCATGAGCGCTGCCACTGCGCATGCGTCGTAACGCGAGCCGCCATTTGGATTCGCGGCTCACCTGCAGAAAATCCCCAATAACGTGCGGTGATCGCGGCTCGCGAAGCCCGCGAAGTGCTGTGTGTAGCTTCCGAGTATTTGGGCTTGCGGTTGGGGGGAAAGTCCCAAGACGTTTCCCTAGGGGGAGCAAATACTATTCTAAAGCTTATATGGCACTCGCAACTAAAGCAATGCCCGCAACATTTGCAATTGTGAATTCTAAACAGCCCTATTATTGGAAGTACTTGAAGTGGGTAAGAATCACTTTTCCGATGATGACATTCAAGATGAGCCGACGTGACATCGCACCGCGCAGGAGGCCGCTGAAGCCCTCGCTGTCCTCGCGGAGTTCTGCATCTGTTCTCACGACAGCGAGCGGGCACACCACCACCACATGGGGTTGAAGAAGATTGTTCCTCCTCCTCCTCCTCTAGCAATGATTCCGATGTCGAGGCAGAGTAAGTTAAGGCAGTTTTTCATGAAATAAAGGTTTGTCTGTGCGGAGTACATTTTTTAATTTTTTTTTTATGGTACATTCAATAATCCAGAATTTGGTTGACTCAGATATGTTCACCGGTCCCGTGAGATCTGGGTCAACGAGTATTTACTGTATATTGAATTATTAGTTATAATGAAGTAAGGAATAGTTTAGCCATAAGTAAAGTGTTAACAATACGTATTTATAATGAAGTTTCATATAGAAGTATTTTCATTGGAGATGTGACTGTTAAAACGAGGTATGAGTGTGACTGTGATATAATGTTGTGTGGTGTATAACTTTGACATATAAACTGTGACATATATTTCCAATTGACCTCAGTGCTCGTCTGGCCGACAAATAGAAGGAACTACTATTCGCTGTCCTTGTAATACGTCATTGGCAGTTTATAAATAACGACACCAATTAGACATCGCCTAGACCACACCAACTGTTTTATTATCCATTTATTATCTGTTTATTATCTGTTTTTTTAACACTCAATAAATTATTGTTTATTCCTCCTCCTCCTCATTTCTTAAAATTTTCTCACACGATGCGGCGGTGAGGCTGGGCCTCCCCGTCCCAACGTGGGAGCGGCCCGCGATTCTACCCCTATAAAACGGGGGTGGAATCCTTCAGGACCCCAATAAAAGTTTTTCATCCATCCATCCTCATACTGCAGCTCGGTCGCAAGGCTGTCGCAAAAGCGGGCGCAAAGCAGTTAATAATAATAATAATAATAATAAAAAGAAAACCGAGAATAGGTGAGATTAACAGAAACTGACAGGTTGGGGAATTGCAAAAAATACCATTAACATAATATCACAAACATTGTAAAGCAAAAAAAGCAAAAAAGCAAGGATTAGTGCATACTGCCCTTTGGTGCCTTCAGAAATTCATATTTTTGTAATGAACAAATGTGACCTGGTATGGTATTCCACATTTCAATACATTTGAATACACCATTCTAAATGACCACATTGTAAATCACACTATCACAGCACACAAGGTGTTTTCGAAGTGAAGTTGAAACTCATTCACAGAAAGGGTATTAGAGGAGAACCATTTAGGCCACCTTTATACTCGCGAGTATTGATGCCAATTTACGTAAATTTACATGCAGCAAGTGAGAAGCAAAAGAAGTAATTGACAAAATATATCATACAGTTTCCACAACACTTAAGACATGCAAGGTACATATACTCCCATAAATGGCCAAGTAAAATGGGTGCCTTCTTGTCCCACACCAATGATGGTCTTACCAGCGCTTTCTTTCTTGAAAACTCGGCGCTGGTCACTTTGCTATCAAGAATGCTATATCACAATGATAATCATGCACTAGGGGTGCCATGAAAATAAATAACACGCACCAACAAAAAACAAAAAGATGGAGAGATGCACAACAAAAGAAGCAAAGCTGGAGAGAAGAACACTTAAATCAGAATAGCACTCAAATCAGACAACTAAAAAGGGCAGTGATTATCTAACCCGATAGGTAAGCTAGCTATCTAGAAGGGCTACAGAAGGAGTGCAGACGCAGCTGTTTTTCAGGTTTCATCATATTTTGTGGTTCGATGATTTCTTGGGCTTTGAGTGTTCTTTCATCAAGCCTTGCTTCTTATGCTGTGCCTCTCCTCTTTTTTTGTCGATACGTGCCATTTATTTTCATTACACATGAGCAATAAAAACATCAGTTGTTAGCACATGTGGCTGTGTCTCCTTGGTATGTCCTCCTCAGTATGTGCTGTTCTCACCTCGGTATGAACAACCAACTGGTTCGAAATGTGTTATTCCAGCGCAAAATAGATGACGATCATTGTTGATGGACGAAAAGACACCCTATTTACTCAGTTATTTCTTAGAGTGTAGTTTTTGACAGACTCGATCTTGGAAACACGGTATCTCCTGCATATTTATTAAAACTACACCTCTCCTGAAAACATTTTGTGTAATGCCCGATGATGCACTTAATTTTTTATTTAATATCTCTTTCTCACTCAATTCAGTACAGACTGAAACATTTACCAGAGAAGGTGTAATAAAGCTATCACATAAGTAAAGAAGCGAAAGCTCGCAAAAAAAAAAAAAAAACACTCACTCATAACCTTCAGGAAGAAAGTCAGAACAGATTGTAAACTCAGCGAATGCGTGTGAACCGAGCAGAGCCCCTATAAATCTTGCGTGAGCGTGCAGACGCACTACTACTTCAGCAAGTAATTGAATTATGGAACTTGCAAACTTTAAGAAACGTTTCCTATGGCGTTTCATGGGATCCGGCAAAAAGACATTTACTAGGCCTGCGCAGGAGCGAGACGTAATTCACGTGCGCTTAAAAAACAAACATGGCCACTGCAAATTAATGTCTGCAATAAAAAAAAGTATGCTTGCCCTGGCTGCTTTTCAAGGAGCAGCATATTCATGGAAGCTCTATCAGGGTATAACTGAAGAATTGCAGGAGTACCAAAGAGGAGTACAAAGAACAAGAAAAAAAAAAAGAAAGAGCGGAAAGACACACCCGAGTACCTTTAATCATGCAAAAGGGTGCAATTAATCACAATTTTGTGGCTCGGTCCTTCGTTCCTGCAATATTTGCGTTTGCTACATGTCGGGCGTTTCTCGCTCGGCAAAAAAATCATACATAACGGAATGGAGTTGACGGCGGGGGGGGGGGGGGGGGGGGGGGGGTCGGCACTTCTCTTCTTGTTCGTGTAAGGCACTCCTAGCGCCGCCCGTGGCAGAAATCGGGCCAAGAGTTATCGCCACCCGGCGGCCGTATTTCGACCCGAATCAGTTGAAAACGCAATAAAGACGAAAACTAGTGCGCCGTGCCGAGCGCGTTCGGGAGGAGGCCGCACTGCAGGCATCGTTGAAAAAAGCGATGGTTGCCACCGTAGGGTATTCCCACAAAAAAATGGAGAGTGGAACGAATCAATGAACTCGCGGAGAGCATGTGACGTTGCGCGCTTAATCTGGGATCCGTCAGGCACGATCGAAAATGGTGGAGGGGAAAGGGGGCAAGGGTGAAGCGCGCGCAACACGACGTTCGACATTTTTCTTTTTTTTTTGTTAATTCTGTGCAGCGCGCGAGAGGCGGCGGCGGGCGTCATCTGCGGCGCAAGCAGATCCGTACACGGAGGACGAAACGATAATTTAGTGCACCACGAAACAGTTTACGTGCGCCCCACGAAAGTAAAGAGCGAGTTTGGCGGGTAAAATAGTTGTTATGTGCAGTTCAAAATGAACGTTTATATTAGGGCAAATGAATAAAGATGATCTTTACCTTTTTCGACGATAAAAGGTGACTTTAGTGCGCAGGAAATAGATTCTGCACAGACTACAAAGGCGAGAAGTAACAGTGCGCGGTGCGAAAATAAGTAGTTCCATACAATCTTAGAATCAAAAGGGGCGACCATGGTGTGCAAAAGAATAGTTCCGTACACGACACGAAGGCAGATAGTGACATAAGTGCGCATAGGAGTATTTCTGTACACCATTTTCAGCTTAGCAGAAAACACTCCCTCCCGTCTTAATAGGCTCGCACGCCCTAAGATAATAAGAAGCGGCTCTAGTGCGCAACAAGGTACTTTCGTGCACAATAGAGAAATTAACAAAAAATTGCGACTTTATACTTGCGTAGACTGACGAAAAAAAAAACGTATCATTACACACCCAACCCTGTGCAGACGCAACGTGTAATTTTGGACAATAACGACGCAAACTGAGAACCAGGAAAATACGATATAAGATAGAATAAGGCACGCACACGAATATTTCGGCACATCACGTGTTACAGGACGCCACTATGTTCCACGGTTCCGTTTTAAAATGGGTGCTGTAAAATACTACTACCACTACTACTACTATTACTACTACTACTACTACTACTACAAACAAAACAACAACAACAATAATAATAATAATAATAATAATAATAATAATAATAATAATAATAATAATAACGAGCACACAGTAGCACGAATGAGACCCAAACATTCAGCAACGCAACTTCGTGTTTTGCCAGAACGAACGACACCGCAATCCGGAGAATAACCAAAAAGCTGACCTCACACTAAAGTGATACATTGAATGGAATTAAATTGAGAAGTACACTCTAACAACTCCAATGATGTTAATTTCACGGCACCAGGTTCATTAATACAGGATAAAGATGAGGGACAACGTTTCACAATTAAATTTAGCGCCTAAATCTACGCACGCGACGTCACGGATTTCAAAGTGCCTTTCTCGTAATTCAACCCTATTGGCTTTAGCAACGAAATCTTCACCACATATGACCTAGCAGACACCGTCAAAATCTGTGACGTCGCGGCCTCCGGAGCAGGAAATTCAGTGAAAAGTCCCCCCCCCCCCCCCCTCCCGCATTTTCTTGCTGGACGTTCTCTAGCTTATCACGCGTCTTATGGCGGCAAGCGTACAAGCGTGGTGATTTTGGGATTGTGAAAGAAAAAATCTACAAATGCAAAAATGTTCCCTTTCTGGTCAGTGTCCCTAGTTTAAGGGACAGAGATTAAACAAACAGGCGGCACTGCGGAGGGACGCACGGATAGGGCGTAAGCAGGGTACCCCGTCAGGGGGAGGGGAAGCAAAGAGGGGCATAGCCACAGGGGGTGGTGGGGCTGAACCCCCCCCCCCCGAATTTTTTTTTCAATTTTGCTTGCATACACACACGCACGAACATACGTGTATGGTTGAACATCACCTGGAAAAACAAAAATTCTGGCTGCTCGCCTGGGGGCGAAGGTTCATAGCAGCAGCGCCCCCCCCCCCCCCTCCCATGAAGTAAATGTATGAAATAGGCTTTGGGCCTACCCTCCCCCTTCCACCCTCGCCTCCCTTCATCAGCGCAATCGCCTGTGCTTAGGCGGACGCGATTGGACTCATTTGATGAGCACCGGCAGGAGGCGCGCACTGCACGGAACTAGAGAGAATTTGAACGGGAAAGAAAGCAGCCTCTTACTTCTCTCGCGCTCGCTTTTAGAAACAGGGTAACGCGCCTAATCGTGACAAACGACGACCGAAACACGTTAGCCGCTTAACGCCGATATATAGACCGACGAATCCCCCCCGGAGGCGTCGGAGCTGGCGCATGTGTGCGTTTTTTTTTTCTTCTTCTAGGATTTATATTTTGTAAGCAGCTTATCCCATAAAAAGAAACAAACGATGTACCATCGCTACGGTGAAAAAAACGTAGAGGAACACACACACACACAAGAACGAGAAAACGAAACTATGAAAGCAAACTAAACGCTTCCAAAGCTCGGCGCGCAGGTTAACAAAATTTCGGCGCGAGTTCCCTGCCAAAACGTTCGGATGCGTCCGCTCCTTCAAGCATTTATTTGCTGATTTATCTTTTAGATATACGCGCCCCGTCTTCTGGCAATTTCTCTTCCCACAATAAGCTTCCCCCCGCGAGGAAAACGATGAAAAATTGGCGGGAAGGAAACGCGGCGGATATGTCCCGTGTTTACTTCCGGAAATGCGGTCGGCGATAGCGGGTCACACGGGAAGAAGCAGTGTTACTTGGAACTTTTTTTTTTTTTTCTATCGCAGCAAGTACGCGAAATACGTTTGGTTAGTTGAATAAAATTCCGTCGGTTTACGTGCCAAAATGGTAATATTGGGGTGTTGCGAATCACGAATATTTTAACAGAACTAAATAAGAATCGGGCCCGAATCGAATACTGTAGCGTTTAAATATGGGAAGTCAGCCAACTTTAATGCGGGCTTATAATGCTAATGTAACCATTTCCGAACCAGCTCAAGCGTTCCAAATATGCGAAGCAAGTATTGGCAGCAAGGCGGTTAGGGTTGGGTTGAGATGATGCTGTGAAAAGGCACTTCCTAGTATTTGAGGATCGTCCGAAGTTTTGAAGTCCCACGAGTTCTTCTTTTTTTTAACCCAAGCAAAAATTATAACGCCTGCGGCTAAATGCTATATATTTTCTTTGTTGAAGAAGGACGACATAGAAACTATAAAATAAAAGAACACAAGTTTGCCTTAGCTGATTAAGTATTAATTAATTAATGTTTTTCTTTCACAAAGGCAACAACGCACGGACAGCGCATAAAACGCGCCGTTGTTCCGAAAGCGTCGCTGCAGCCACGCTCGCGAAAACGATAACGTCACAACAAAAAATCTGCTGCATGAAGACGAGACGAGAAGCTTGAAAAGGCAGGGGACTTAGAAAAAAAAGGGAATAAATAAACAAGTCACACACACACACACACACACACACACACAACACACACACACACACACACACACACACACACACACACACACACACACACACACACACGACCTTGCTACACGGTTGCTTTTACGCTTTATTCATACAGGTCCCGTTTTTTAAACGCAGCCGTCCCTGTCCATTCATTTGCGCGCACGCCTTCTGTCTCTCTCTTCGTACCACTATGAATTGCGGCGAATCATTCCATTCGCTTTTCGCGGATTAGTTTGCGCGTATTGGTCCGCAGACACACAGACGCAATGGGTGTTGTGGAAAAGCGAGGGGACATGCTAATGTACGAAACTCGTATAGTCACACTAAGACAAGCAAATGCACAGAACTGTAACGGACTAAGAAGACATTGCAGTCCTGTCGAAAAAATACATAAAGCAACTAAATCAGACACTGCACAAACGCACAAAAGAGTGACTGGTTAACAAAGCATATAGAAGTGATTACGAAAACAACACAAACGAAATCGAACGCTGCATAACGGCCAATATAACAGTTCCATTGAAAGCGCACAAGGCGCCACCTAGCGCCGACGTCTGCAATCTTTCTGGTGTTCGTCCTGGCAGCAAATCACCCTTTGTTCCGACCGTCCGCGCTTATAAACCGCTCACTTTGGAGAAGACTCGAGAGGAAGCGGGGGAAAAAAACTGCTTTAAAACACACAGCTAAGCAGTCGAGAACAAAGGAAGGAAAATTACGCATATACATACGTACATCGCACGAGAACAGAACGACAACGAACGTAAAACGAAAGAAATGAACGCATACACGCTTCAAAAGCATTCTCCCCTCATTCAATACGTAGTCATACTACACTCTCTCCATGGAAACGGGCCGCCTGCGGTTCCTTTCGTGTTCGCAGATATGCGGGTGTGTGGGGGGGGGGGGGAAGAGGTGGAGGAGCGAGAGAAGGATGCGCGCCACACAACTGTCTTATATAGGTCCAGTTAGGAAAAAAAAAAATGCAAGCCTTCGCGGTGACAGGACGCGCGACGTTCTTAATTAAGAGACGGCGCTTCAATCTCTCTTCCCACCCTTTCTGGTGTTCCGCTGCTAATGAGCAGATAACGGCTGCCGCCACACTGGCCACGAACCTCACAAAAGACACGACGGCGGCGCGCTGCCTCCCCCCTCTCCCTCCCTCCCCCCTGCATCCTCCACAATCCCGTACAGCTAAAGACACCGGCCTGTTTCGTCGTTTGTGATGGCGAAACTGTTACGCGTCGGCCCAGTCAGTGACCTTTTCTCTCCTCTATCGTTCCCTCCCCCTCTCCCCTTCCCCAGTGCAGGGTAGCCTACCGGGGCTCAGCCCTAGTTAGCCTCCCTGCCTTTCTCCTTATGTTCTCTCTCTCTCTCGTATAACGCGCGCGCACGTCAAAACGTGCTTTCACTCGGCCTTTTCTAGACGCTCTCTCGTTCGGCATACACTATGCACTTGCACCGAGGAACGCACGAAGAAACGTTCTTTCGTTCGGCCTCAGTTATGCTCTTCCAATGAGGAACGCAAAAACGAACGTTATTTCGTTCGGCCTCGATTATGCGCGTTTAAAAGGAACACCTACACAAACGAACGCTCTCTCGTTCGGCTAGAATATGCATTTGCACCGAGGAACGCACGAACGAACGTTCTTTCGTTCGCCCTCAGTTATGCTCTTCCAATGAGGAACGCACAAACGAACGTTATTTCGTTCGGCCTCGGTTATGCGCGTTTAACAGGAACGCCTACACAAACGAACGCTCTTTCGTTCGGCATCGGCTATGCAGTCGCACCAAAGAACGCACAAACGGACGTTCTTTCGTTTGGCCTCAGTTATGCTCTTCCACTGAGGAACGCACAAACGAACGTTATTTCGTTCGGCCTCGGTTATGCGCGTTTAACAGGAACGCCTACACAAACGAACGCTCTTTCGTTCGGCATCGGCTATGCAGTCGCACCAAAGAACGCACAAACGGACGTTCTTTCGTTTGGCCTCAGTTATGCTCTTCCAATGAGGAACGCACAAACGAACGTTATTTCGTTCGGCCTCGGTTATGCGCGTTTAACAGGAACGCCTACACAAACGAACGCTCTTTCGTTCGGCATCGGCTATGCAGTCGCACCAAAGAACGCACAAACGGACGTTCTTTCGTTTGGCCTCAGTTATGCTCTTCCACTGAGGAACGCACAAACGAACGTTATTTCGTTCGGCCTCGGTTATGCGCGTTTAACAGGAACGCCTACACAAACGAACGCTCTTTCGTTCGGCATCGGCTATGCAGTCGCACCAAAGAACGCACAAACGGACGTTCTTTCGTTTGGCCTCAGTTATGCTCTTCCAATGAGGAACGCACAAACGAACGTTATTTCGTTCGGCCTCGGTTATGCGCGTTTAACAGGAACGCCTACACAAACGAACGCTCTTTCGTTCGGCATCGGCTATGCAGTCGCACCAAAGAACGCACAAACGGACGTTCTTTCGTTTGGCCTCAGTTATGCTCTTCCACTGAGGAACGCACAAACGAACGTACTTTCGTTGGGCCTCGGTTATGCGCGTTTAAAAGGAACGCCTACACAAACGAACGCTATTTCATTCGGCATCGGCTATGCACTCACGCCGAGGAACGCACAAACAGACGATATTTCGTTCGGCCTGTTATATACTCTTCCACTGTGGAACGCGCAAACAAACATTCTATCATTCAGCATTGCTCATCTTTTGCACAAGCGATCAAAAGATTGTTCACTCGATCAGACTCGTTGAAGAATTGGGATTGCATCAGCGCATGAACGCTGCAGATTTTGCGCTTGGACTCGTAAGTTTAATTCATCTGGATGCAAACTGTTGTAAAAAAAAAAAAAAAACAGTACAGAGCGGACGCACGAGCCCACAAACACGGCCCGGGCACTCGTACAGTGAGCGCTCGGTCCATGGTTTGTCAGCACGCCGCACAACAAGCGCGCTATTCCAGGCTAAATGCCCACAACCATGCACATTTATCTCTTGCTCTCTTATCTCAGTAGGAGCAGCGCTATTCTAGACGCTCAGCCTCTCATTGGAAAATGAAAGCAAACAAGGAAAAGGGACAATATTCGGGAAAAAGGAACACAGAGACAGAGGCGAGGGATGAATAGGCCGCAAGGCGAAAACTCATTACGAACGTCGTCCCCACTCCAATCAGGTCCCAATATATAGCATATATGCACGGTTCTATTTAATCTTTTGCCCTCTCTTGCTCGAAGAACTAAGCCCCGCTTACGACTAGGCGAAAGTTTCCCCAATCCTCCTTTAATTTTCCCGCCCAAATTAAAGCAAACGAAAGCGAGCGGGCGCCACGGGCCGTTATCGGCTAAAGCAACAAGACGTTCTCTCGGGGGGGGGGGGGGGGGGAGATAAGAGGGCAGAGTTTTCTTTTTCCGTAGCACAACAGAACGGCCCGCATGCCGGGTGGTGAACGTGCGACTTCCCGAAGGGAGTTTCAGAAGTTGAGAAAGAAACTTCTTGAGTAAGAGATAGATGCCTGCACGAGAATGAAAAACGTGCGACTACATTTACGTATTTTTATAAAGCAATAGTAAATTTTCGCAGGGAAAATAAACGTGCCGAGCGTCAGGAAGAGAGACGCATTACAGTTTTCCTCGCGATTCCACTCGCACTTAAGCGATAATGAAGCAATGCCCAACAGACGGGTCCACTGTCAAAAGGCACACCTGCGGCCACAGCATACTTGCATTTAGCTTTTTATACGGAAGAACCATGGCGTAGATTTGCCCGCGGCTACTGATCCTAGACAGTTGTGAGTTCTCTCGACAGTGACGGGCACAAAAAAATGTGTCCATATGCACTGGCTGTTGGCGGGCCAGCGATCTGGACGGCGTTGATTCGAGTGTTACCTTTAAAAGAGACCCATACCTTACGATGAGCGTGGCGATCTGGGCTTGTTGGTATGGTAGCATGATAATATACGGTAGCGCAGACGAAGGACACGGACAAGAGAAGGCACCTTCCAGACAACACAGAGCCAACTTCCAACAACGGCTTATTACCCTCAAATCCTGCTAGTACACGTACTCCACAACGTCTCACGTCACGTGTGCATAGCTCTCACAACCTTAAACTGTTTCGCCATTTCACCAGCTCCTCTGTGAACGTACGAGAACCACCAACCCACACAAAACCGATTAGGGTCGAAAATTGGGTGCTATGACCCTTTATAACTCTGTCTAAATGTACTTACGAATTCAGACCACGACAGTGACAAAATTACGTTATGTGTCTACCTCGATGCATAAGCTGGCTGCTAACCGCCGCAGGCACGCAGGGAACCACGCACCTCGGACGTGAAATGAGATTGTGACAAAACGAGAAGAGCCACCCGCCCTCCACCCCACCCCAGTTTTAGACAGACCGGAAGAAGTCTTTCCAAAAGTCGTCGCTTCAGCGGCGAACGCTTTAATATATCGAGTCACAACCCTAACGCGATCAGACGGCTCAAAGGACCGGAAGCGGGGAAGTGTGAAGGAGAGAGCGAAACGCAGGAGGAAAGAGAGAAAGACAGAAAGACGTCCGCGTCGATCGGAACTGAAATCGCGAAACACGTCAAGCTCTCCCTCTCTCTCTCCTCTCGTACACTTCCGAACAGCTACAAAAATTTCGCTTCATCACTTCTAACTTCCGCTCGGGCGCCCAGTTCACTTCCTATATGCGCGGCACCACTTCCACTGCTTTCCGCTGGCGCTAAGCGCCGTCTACTTAAGGGATGTCCCACATGTGCAGCGAATATTAGAATATTACCGAGCACGAGGGAGCAGCCTTAACTCGACAATCCCTGACTGAATGGACAGATGATTGGCGCATTTGATATATATATATATATATATATATATATATATATATATATATATATATATATATATATGTATATATATATATATATATATATATGAGTGAACTTCCTACCGTGAAATTGCGAGAGACAGCGCACACGAACGTCAACTGCGCGCTAATCCCTTCAGCGCGGCCGCAATGAAGAGTAAAAATTTAGCCGAGACACACTGCGTGTTTCGCCCTTCCCTCAGATGTCATGCTAGTGGGGCTGAAACACCCTTTCTTTCCCAATGCGTAGTGTGCTTCCTCGTCTTCTTTTGTTCTTTTAGGTCGGCCTATTGCCTTGTCTTCACTTCAACTAATCGATCTTCCAACAGAAAGAAAAACAACAACAACAAACAAGATCTTAAGTTCGCAGTCAAACTCTCTCCCAGAGTGATCACGACAGAGTGACCTCATTGCTCCCAATATTTATTTTGTTTGTGTTTTCTCTCTACTTTTTTTCTGCCACCAATCATCTAACCGTCCTCAACTTATTTCTATCGCGAAACTGTTTATACCTTTCCATCGTTGTTCCTAACAACTCAAGGCTATAGTGCAGACGCGTACACCCAAGTGAACACCTCTACATTCAACTGCACCATCATCGGTCTCTCGCTTAGCCTGTCTCGGCTTCCACCAAGAACATTTTTCATCTTCAGAGAATCTTGCTTTACAACAACGCATTATAAGATAACGCGACCTCACCTCAAATAGTAAAACGCTTCCTTTTGAATCACCAAAAAATAACCCCCATCCATATTCCATCCCTCCCGTTTCGGTAATGTAGTAGGCCCATGTGCTCAGATTTAGGTTCACGTTAAAGAACCCTAAGTGGCCGAAATTTTCGGAGCCCTCCACTACGGCGTCTCTCATAATCATATGCTGGTTTTGAGACGTTAAGCCCCACATATCAATCAATCAATCAATCAATCAATACCGTTTCGGTAATTGGACAGCCAGCGTGAGGGCGAACGAAGTAAAGGAAAGACTAATTTCTCGTACGCAGTAATGATTATGATGATGATGCGTGGTTCTAATTGGCGCAAGGGTCGTACTCGGCCGAGGAGCGCCATGACAAATGACATTTAAAACAGCAATGGTCTGCGAAAGATGCGAACTATGGCTCCGATACGTGGCTGTATAGCGGCCTCAAACTCGACGCCATGAGGTGGGTAAAACATGTACTTTTTAAGATCATGAGGGTGACATGAAATGTGTGTAACACGAACGCATGGCAGTGATCGTTGAATTAACGCTATAATGGTATACATGACGTTAACACAAATGCCTCATCAATAGCACTATAGTTTCCGAGGGCTGCGAGACAGGTGCTATTTTGATGTACTAGTATGGGGAAAGACTATAATTTCAAGCACGCTGTAAATCAGAAACATTGTTTTCCAAGGCGGCTCACGCCCCATTACATTATGTTCGAGCTCGCCTTATTACGAAGAGACATCGGCGGTAGCTCGTCATAATCTCGCGTCGGGAAAGACAGAGGCGTTCGCTTATAGCGTGGAAAATATGGGGATTAAAGGTTGATTACATCGGATAATGAGCGTATAACACGGAGGCGAGTGTGGCTGTCACGACAGTGCGCGCGAAAGATTAAGGGGTCCATACAAGCGAGACAACAAGAATACAGAACTGGACTAAGCAGCGGCCCGAAATTTATTTTCTGCAAAAATAAAAAATAGAAAAGATACAACGAACAGTGCAATAAACCAATAAGATTTTTGATTATTAGTATTATTTCGGTAATTACACTCTTCTTCTGTGTCCAACCTCCGAAGATAAAAAAAATTAAGTCAGCTTCGCATTAGGCCCGAAGGAAGCACAGAGCTGAGCAGCCTGCTTTTTTTTCTCCCCGACTTTCTTTTGCCTTCCTCCCCTCTTCCTTTCGTTCTCTTTTGCAGTTTTCTTCTTTTTATTTATATTTCTTTCACTTTGTTCTCTCGTTTTTATTTCTCACTTGTTTCCTCTCTTTTCTCCCTATTTCTTATAAGCGAGTTTGTCTGCGTCACGCCATGCGACCGCCAAAGCACACGACCACAACGTACGACAACCCGGCCTCCTAAAATGCTCCGCATTTAAGAGCTGCAGAGTCTCGGTTTGTACGTAAACCGCTCGGCGAAGCTGAGAAAGAGAAACCACCCAGTAGGCGGGTAACCACCACTCAGTCACCCGTAGCTCCTATCACACAAAGGGGCTTCGCTTAACATAAACGGCGAATAGTCTACTATATATAGCAGACACATAGATCATTAGAGGCAGGTATAGGCACTATACTGAAATCCCGAAGAAGTCATTCCCCCCCCCCCCCCCCCCTGTTTTGGATTGAGAGAAGACCGCGACGTCGGGACGGGAAGGCCAAGCGTATCGACGCCGCGTCGTGGGCCTTCTGGATTGCCTCGAGCCGTTGGAACCAGTCGTGGCTCTTAAGCAGCGAGTGATAAGTGGTTTGCGCGATCAACAAAAAAAAAAAAGGATATATCGTTTCAGGTGGGCGCCAATTATCATCATTCACAATAACCGTCATCTACTTCAAATACTTTCCTCGCATTGAAGAAGAACGGCTATTTGGGCTAGTTGGTTGGAATTCATGGTAATAAGGACTGCAGCGCGAGCACGAAGGTGCTAGAAGGTCCTTTCGTTTCACTTTTCTTCTAGCACCTTCGTGCTCGCGCTGCAGCCCTTATTACCATGAATACTTTCCTCGCGTTATCACCACGGTTCCGATAGTTCGCGGTCACGAACTGAGCTCGCGTTATCAGTGCGACAAGGCATTCTCGATAAGAAAGTAGCCAGCGCCCAGTTTTCAAGAGAGGAAACACGAGCAAGTCGGATGACGATTATTGTGTAGTAGAAACACTCCCCTAATATTCACTTTTTTAAAAGTGTGGACCGTCCGGCATACCGAAGATTCCGCTTTAATTCGGGGGCCCCGAACCACCACCTGCAGTCTCAAAGAGTGCTGGCTCTTTCTCTCTCTCTCTCTCTCTCTCTCTTTTTTTAAACACATGCTGGTTCTTCAGAAGGAATCAGAAACATGCTGACGCCACGTTTTCTCCAGAAACGCAAAAGTGTCAGCTTTTTTTTTTAGCTTTTCTTGAGCAGCGAAAGCAGCTCAAGAAGTGGCGCCTTGCGCCCAGGGTTCAAGGTGCGATTCATCAATGTTTGACCACACATCATGATGACGTGTACGCCTTGCGCCCAGGGTTCAAGGTGCGCTTCATCAATGTGTGAACACACACCATGATGACGTGCACGCATTGCGCCGAGGGTTCAAGGTGCGCTTCGTCAATGTGTGAACACACATCATGATGACGTGTACGCCTTGCACCCAGGGTTCAAGGTGCGCTTCGTCAATGTGTGAACACACATTATGATGACGTGTACGCATTGCGCCCAGGGTTCAAGGTGCGCTTCATCAATGTGTGAACACACGTCATGATGACGTGTACGCCTTGCGCCCAGGGTTCAAGGTGCACTTCATCAATGTGTGAACACACATCATGATGACGTGTACGCCTTGCGCCCAGGGTTCAAGGTGCGCTTCGTCAATGTGTGAACACACATCATGATGACGTGTACGCATTGCGCCCAGGGTTCAAGGTGCGCTTCATCAATGTGTGAACACACATCATGATGACGTGTACGCCTTGCGCCCAGGGTTCAAGGTGCGCTTCATCCATGTGTGAACACACACCATGATGACATGTACGCATTGCGCCCAGGGTTCAAGGTGCGCTTCATCAATGTGTGAACACACATCATGATGACGTGTACGCCTTGCGCCCAGGGTTCAAGGTGCGCTTCATCAATGTGTGAACACACATCATGATGACGTGTACGCATTGCGCCCAGGGTTCAAGGTGCGCTTCATCAATGTGTGAACACACATCATGATGACGTGTACGCCTGAAGGAACTACGCGGTGAGGAAGCATACTTTCGCCAACCGATCAGTCTTCCCTACTGTAAACACACACACAGACACACAACGAAAAAAACATACTTGCTAGAGAAACAGTTGTACCGGGAGCACGCCACACGACCTCAGCTCGCATATACTGATCTCCACCATATGACAGAAAGAATGTAAAAGCTACGGAGAACATAGGTCCCCTGTATATTACCAACGCCACCAGCAGCAATGAATAAATAAATAAATAAATAAATGAACAAAACTTAGCAATCTACCTCAGTCCTCAGTTTTACTTTCACGAAAGACCCCGGCATACAAGCGATGCTACACAGCTTGCCGGAGAGAACTCAAAATGCGCGAGAAATCGGAACATGCGGCTTAGGGAGGGAAGGGAACGTGTCTTCCAGACGCAAACCAAAACAAAGAAAAGAACGCGGCAGGAAAGAAACGCTAGGCTATTACGAACACGTGGCGGAACGTAGGGATATATTAGGGAATCGCGTGGAGCCACGGGGAATGATGTTGCGCAACGCCAAAAAAACGCTTCAAAACGCAGGGGGGAAGGAAACGGGACGTGAAAGACATATCTGCAAATCACCTCGAGGGCGGCAGCCGGAACGTCGCGTTGTTATAAAAATCCCGTACGAGCGGGGGAACGCACAGAAGAGTGAACGCCGCGAAAAAGAAACGCTCCTGCGACGCAAACGAGCGCCGCCACTGAAAACGGCGGACAAAGGGGAAAAAATGCGTCGCTACAAAAGGAATGTCGGGGGAAACAAAGCCGTGTCCATACGTAATAACGGCAAAGCAGCGAAAGATGTATACCGAGCGCGGCGACTTGAAAGGGAAAGACGGGAAACGCGCGCGAGCTGCCACGATGTACAAGATGACGCGCGCCGTAACGAACGCGTGAACGCCGAGGTGGAGCGCCGCGATCGCGTTGCTCGGGTCACGTTGGAATGCGATTTCGCCCCGCGTTAGGGAGCGCCGAGACGAGAAAAGGCGTCGCAAAGGGAGGGGGACACAGAGGGAGGAAGCGTTCTTCCCCATTGGGGAAACAAAAAGGCTCGGCGGGAAATTTCTCCCACGTCTGTTCGCCCCCATTCGGACGGGTTCCCGAGGAGGCTCGCGTGGCATCCGAGTGTCACGGCTGCTCGGCAAAAAAATTTAAAAAAAAATGTAGGGGGGGGGGAGAAAATGGCGAACATCGTTGAATGAAGATGGCGAATCACATCAGACGCACCGGCTGTAGTGACGGGAGTGATTTTTCCAGGCTCGGAAATGGCAATTAAAGGGAAGAAAAAGGCGGGCAAACGGCGACAATATCTAGCTAGCGCTTTCTTTTTTAGGGGACACGAAGAAAGGAGAAAACCCGATGTGACGTACAGAAGCACGCCAGAAGGTTTGGGGGAAAGAAAAAGAAGAAAGCACGTCAGAAATGAAGACTGCCAACCGCACGAGGCAGGTGTTCGCTTGTCCGAGACACGTCGTCAACGCGCAAAAAAAGAGAAAGAAATATGGCCACCTTATTTATAATCATCATCATAAGTCTCCCGAAAGTCTGTTTGCATAGGTATATCCACCCTACTGCACCGTACTCATAAAAGTGATCCAATCTGTGGATTTGTGAGATGCATTATATCTTATCCTGGCTAGGGGGTGGGATGCATTCAGTGGTTACGGCCAAAAGCTTTGTGTTCCTCGGCGAAATCTTGTGTTCACGGAATCCCTCTGCTTGTTCTACCTCTGAACAAGTTTCCCAAAAAGTCAAAAAGGGCAAAAAGTCTGTCGTAATAAAGTCGGGCTATTAATATCTCGGGTTTTGCGTCCCGATCCCCGCGGGATACGATTATGAGAGACGCCACATAGTACAGTTCTCCATAAATTTAGTCCATCTGGTGTTTTTTAATGTCCACTGACATAGCCAAGTACACGGGCCTCAAAGCATTTCGCCTCCATTCAAATGTGACCACCACGGCTCGGATCGAACCCGCGACCTTCGCTTCAGCAGCCAAGCACCATAACCACTGGTTACGAAGTCATTACTTCAGCCAGGCATTACTTCAATGAAGGCATTACTTCAGCATTACTTCAATGAAGGCATTACTTCAATCAAAGCATTTCAGCATTACTTCAGCCAGGCATTATTTCCGCATTACTTCAATGAAGGCATTACTTAAGCCAGGCATTGCTTCAGCATTACTTCAATGAAGGCATTACTTCAGCCAGGCATTACTTCAATGAAGACATTACTTCAAAAAAGGCATTACTTCAATGAAGGCATTACTTCAAAAAAGGCATTACTTCAGCATTACTTCAATGAAGGCATTACTTTAGCATTACTTCAATGAAGGCATTACTTCAGCATTACCTCAATGAAGGCATTACTTCATTCAGGCATTGCTTCAGCATTACTTCAGCCAGGCATTACTTCAGCCAAGCATTGCTTCAGCCAAGCATTGCTTCAGCATTACTTCAATGAAGACATTACTTCAGCCAGGCATTACTTCAGCATTACTTCAATGAAGGCATTACTTATGCCAGGCATTATTGCAGCACTACTTCAACGAAAGCATTACTTCCGCCAGGCATTCCTTCAATGAAAGCACTTCTTCAGCATTACTTCAATGAAGGCATTACTTCAGCCAGAAAGGAACACGAGCAAGAACGCTAAGCTAAACGACCAAATCGGATAATTAAAAAAAAAGTAAACGTTCTTTTTCTTAGGGTGGGGGAGGGGGATACACGCGGGACTTTCCCTACGGTAACTTTTCGCACCTCGAGAGAGCTCTAGAAACTTTATCGTGCCACGACGCTGCACTGGAGTGACGATGAGACAAGCCAATCTCTGGGGGCAGGCGCGCTTCGAGCGCAATTTATCCCACAATGCTTCCATCACCGAAAGCGCCCAGCGTTTTCTTTTATTTCTCTCTCTCTCTCTTTTATACAACTTTTGTTGAACACTCTATCCCAGTTCTTTCATTACTGTTTTCTATCTTTCTGTTTTCCCTCTTCTTTCTGCAGCGGACGCTTCAGCCACATACAGCGGTACACAGCCCACCCCCCCGAGAAGCTCAATCCTTCGTTCTATCAGGGTATTTCTCTTGGCGTCGCTTCCGGAAAACTCATTACAACGCAATTTAGAACACCCAGCGTCGTCGCTTGGGGGGCGACACCTGCCGGAGGCGCCCACCCAAAACTCGTTTTCCCCAAAGAGTGCGGCCAATTGCCGGTGCGCCCCCCTGCGGCCACCACCGCATTCACCACTCGCGTCACAGACGAAATTTAGCGCAGTCAGATGACGCTGCACTGCGCACCCCCCCCCCCCCCCTGCCCCTCTCCAGCCCCCTCTAACGAGAGCACACGACATTTACGAATGGAAGCAATGGAGAAGGGACGCACAGAAATGGGCGAGGAGGTGAAGACGATTCGCTGTATAACGAAGTGAAATGGAACGAAGACGAAAAAAATGCGCTGACACAAAATCGAAAACAAAACTATGGAGGAGAGGAGTTGCCCAAGTGAATGAATAGAAGTGACGACCATGGTTTTTGGGCACTGGAAAAGAACGACGTAAAGCCAGTCACGGAGTACGCTGGTGCGAACGACGCATGACGCTTTTGTTATTTTTATTTTGACAGGCGTAAAACCTGGATCTCTTGTAACACCTTCATACGTAGTCGAATACAAACAGATGCGAAGGAAAATATGAAGTGAGCGGATGCAGTCGTAGAAGGAAGAAGGTGCATTTAGGAATAATAGTAATCATCATATCTCGGGTTTAACGTCCGAAAACCCCTGCATGCTTACTAGAGGCGCCGCAGTGGAGGGCTCCGGACACTTACCCCACCTGGTGGTATTCTTTGACGCGAAGTGGAGAGGGGACTCGCTCGCTGGATTCCGTGCCGACCGGTTGTGCCCTCGCGATCTTTGACGTCAGCGTAGCTCTGGCCGACTGGGCTTGCCCTACATTCTCCTGACGCCGACCTCCGACGACAGTGTAGCTCTGACCGACTGGACTTGCTCTACGCCATCTCCTGACGCCGACCTCTGACGACAGTGTAGCTCTGACCGATGGGACTTGCTCTACGCCATCTCCTGACGCCGACCTCCGACGACAGTGTAGCTCTGACCGACGGGACTTGCTCTACGCCATCTCCTGACGCCGACAAGAGCTCTCGCAAGTGGTGCCCCACCCTCGGATTCCTGTGACCGTGTTTCCATCCTTCCTATCTCTCCTATCCCCTCGATATGTCGTCGCTCTCTGGGTTAACTCATCTCTCTCTCTCTCTCTCTCTCTACACCTTTATTCCTATCCTTTTAATCCCTCCTCACCCCCATCCCTTGTAAGCTACTGCTGAGGTGTCGCACCCTGATGCAGACAGTTGCAGAGCTCACTTTTTTGTTTTCCTTATTCTAAACATAAACACTCCCCCCCCCCCCCCCGCGAACGCGAAGTGAAGATTCAGAGAAAAAATCACAAAACGTAAGAAGAGAAGCCATCGCAACTTCGCGAGCTCTTCTGATGTGATAGCCATGATTTCAATCCCGAGGAGATGCTGTGAATGCATGTTTTCTGAGAATAACGGTATAAGCAGAAATACAACTTTCGCGTTTAAAAACGAACCTTTTTTTATTCTTGTTTCTGAGATGATGTAAACATTAGTCACAGTTTTGCCGCAAAGAAGATGCAATAAAGTAATCATGACTTTATCTTCATAATGAAGACTCCGTATGTAGTATGCATGACTTCACAGCTCATCTCTAGTGCATAATTTGTAAAGCTACTTTGTGTTTATGAACACAGAACTTGTAAAAATATTTTTGTGTTTATGTGCATTGTGATTAGGCGCCATATAGTGACGTTGACCTTGTGAAGTAGAAGTACTGTTCTAGTTTTACCGGTTGGAGCATTAATGAGGTGTTCATTGTGTAAGCTGTCCCCCCTTCCTCCCCCCCCCTCTCTGTACATGGCAGCAACGGGTAGAACAAAGTACACACAAAGGTGCGAACAATCAGCTGAGCTGATCGCGGTAAAGATAGCGGGCGCGCGTACCGCGTCCGGCCGGTGGAAGTACGCAGTCCCTGCCGTAATCGGAGAGGGACTGTTCCAATTCGCCCCCTCCAGGCGAACCCCGTTGCAACACTTCCTAGCACGCGTTTCATCGATCCTATATACAAAACGCACCAAGCATGCTTTATAGTCATCACAGCACGAAATGCTTCCGTAGAACATAAAGACGACGGCTACGTACACTTTTCGAGTGTTCCTACAAATTGCTATAAAATAGAAACGTGGCGTTCAATGTCCTAAAAAAGGTACAGTGGATTGCCAGGCACAATGCCGTGGAAGAAGAACGAACCAAGTTTGGCCACCAGGAAATGTATACGTCATCCCTAAGCCTCCGAAATACAAAATTGCTTCTTACATTGGGCACGACACCGAAAATGCGGCGCCTGCGGCAAGGAACCAAATCTACACGCTACACCGCGCACACCACCGCAGCCGCGGAACAACACGAGCGAGGTGTAAGAGAATGAAATGAGAATAAATTAGGGAGCAGCGAGACCTTAGAAAGAATTAAGGGTTCGCGTGACTTGGGTTCGCAGCGTGTACTCACGATGAAACGCGTAGCGGGGCAGGGCGCGCACGCGATGTTTCGATTGCAAGCGCAGCCGTAAGACGCGAGAAGAAACCGGTTTTGTTGGTACATTTCCTGAATTTCCGCGTTCTCGACGTCGTTACAAAGTGGATATCATAAGCGCCCGTTTTTGAAACAAAATCCGCTTCTTCCGGGTGTTGTAAAAATACGAAAGAAAAAAAAGTGAGGCCAGGTGCGTGACTGCTAGAACTTTGTTGTTACCGTGCAGAAACCTGGATTAACTGGCGGTCTATAGAAGCGACCTACCTAACAAAACAAAAAAAGGAAGAAAACGGAAGTACAGTCACAGGGGCAACGCATACACGTGAAGGTGCAGGGTAGCATACCGGTCCTTCTAGACTGATATTAAAGGTACTGTCTGTCATCCTTCGTTGCTCTCCTGTTTTTTTTTTTTGTCGCAATAAAGAGCGTACCATGTGAACTGTCTAAACCTTGCATCGCTTTCTGTGAAAAGTGCGTAAAAATTTTTAAGACAGAATTTTTCTGTCCGCGTTATGTCTCCTTCCATCGGTGGGATGAATGCCCACAACACTGGTCGGTGACAGTGAAAGTCGAAAACTGAAGCCACGTGTGGTTTTTTGCAGTGTTCATCAAGTTTGGTTATTAATAAAACAAATATCTCAGTGGTGATGATGATAGATTTGTGGGGTTTAACGTCCCAAAATCACCATATAATTATGAGAGACGCCGTAGTGGGGGGCTCCGGAGATTTCGACCGCCTGGGGGTTCTTTAACGTGCGCCCAAATCTGAGCACACGGGCCAACAACATGTCCGCCTCCATCGAAAACGCAGCCGCCACAGCCGGTATTCGATCCCGCGACCTGCGGGTCAAAGCCGAGTACCTTAGTCACCAGACCACCGCGGCAGGGCAATATCTCAGGGGCAATTTTAGGCACACACAATTTGTTGTTCTCATGAGCGGCGGCGGTCGCAGTGGTCGTGTTTCTCCGCCGTTTGCAGGCAGGGATGCAGACAAGCTGGATGGATGGATGGATGAATATGGCTGTACCCTTTAGATCGGGCGGTGACTAGCGCCACCAAGCTAACACACTGTTGTCAGCGCCACCGGGCGCCTGTTGGGAGCACGCGAGGAAAGAAAAAAAAAGCGAAAATTGGTTTCTGGTGCAACCTAAAGCTGCCTCAAGCGCATAAAACACAATTTCAAGTTGAACGTGTTTGTTTTTAGGCAAAATAAGTGTACCTGCGAGGATTCCTTCTCCTACTAATAGATTGTCAAGATTGACCACATTCGCCGTTGGGTGACGCTAGTGGTCCCTTTTCATCGACTGGTCCCTGGCCCGAAAGCATGCTCGTTGCCGCCGATGTGATGAACGATTTTTTCGTTTGCACCACAATCAAAAAAACAATTTTCCGAGCGGTAGACAGTTCCTTTATCATCCATGCCTTCCCTTTCCTTTCTATTGCTTCTTTTTTTATGCCACACGTTGCATATGTCCAAGCACTTGTACAATGAGTAAATTAATTAGTTGCAAGCGTTTGTTGTGTTAGGCCTCTAATTAGTTTTGCTTTGGAAAACTATTTTCCCATCTTTACCCCTCCGGAAAGCCGGATACGAAAGGAACGCCCTTGTGAGAATCACGTCGTCACCTCGCCTTCATTCTTGCGTCCGCTGCATAACCCGAAATCCACGACTATAGTTATAGCGCGAGAACAGAACGACGACACAGAGACAAGACGGACACGAGCGCTTCGAGCGTGTCCTTCTTGTCTCTGTGTCGTCGTTCTCATCTCGCGCTATAACTATCTTCATGCCATACCAACTAGCCCAAGCTGCCACACTTCGAAATCCACGTAAACGTCACTTCCGAGGGAGCTGCACGGTTACAGTGACGTGGTGCCGAAGTGGCGAATTGTGGCTAGAGGGCGCTGTCGACGGGTAATGGGACAGCAACAGTGGCGAACGCGCGAAAAAGAGCTGATCAACAATGAACGGGTGCGAGCCTACTTACAAAAACAAAAAGCAAAAAACAACGATGAAATCAACCGCAAAATAGATAAAAGAGTGAAAGAAAGAAGGGTAACAAAACAAAATCGAAGCAGCGCGAAACCCACTCGCAGTGTTTTTCCTGGTGATGAATGACGAGAAAGGCGCGGGAAAACATCGATCGAACGTTATTCGCGTAGGGAAAAAAATATAAAGCAAGCAGAAGAAATCGATGAGCAACAACAGGCTCTGAAAGGGCTAGACGAGAGACAATACCGTGCTCGAAGACAGTGGTCCGGAGGCATGTTCGATGCGACGCACGTTAACACCATAGCGTTGGGGGCAGGCACAAAGCCAGCCGCAGAGCAGTGCAGCTACTGTCAAATGGAGAGAACGCTGCCCCAAATTCCCGAATAAATTGCATCCACAACCGGGTCATCCTCCCTCGTGAAATGCGAGATAGAATAGTGGCTTCCGTTCGTCAATAAGCTTATCGGCATTAAAGGATTAGCCAGGTATATCATGGCACCTTGTGATGCCAAACAGGCAAAAAAAAAAAGAAAAGAGTTCCACGCTCGCCGTAATGACAATAGGCGGCGTTGACCGACGCTCTCACGTTTAAACACACATATATACCCTATAAAGTGGACGTGGAGATGACCGCCACCCTAGCACAGTGGTAAATCATCGAACGCGTTATTCAAAGGTCGCAGGTGCGGATCCTGCCAACGGAAAGTTATCTCTTTGTCCACCGTTTTTATTCGCGTTTGCATTAGAATTACTCGTAATATCCCCCCCCCCCCCCAGCGCTTTCCTAAGCTTCAAAGTCTTAGTTGTCAAGAAAATCATGTCTAACAAAAAAAAAAGAAAAAAACGACCTCATAAAATTTCCATTTTTCTTCACTTTGTAAAGAGACATTCTAAGACCTGTATTCACAAACCAACATCGTCCTTACGACAAATTTCTCTTCTCGATTTTACGCCTTTATTGCACTTCGTGAACGAAGTAGACCAGTATTCACGAGACAATGTTGTAATATTAAACCCTGTTACTGTTTTTTTCTGCAACGCATGCGAAGATTACGGGAACTTGAGGAAAACGCGAGGTAATGCCAAGGTTGGTTTGTGAATACGCGCTTTGAGTAATACGCAAGGCCGATCCTTTTCCTGCGTAGAAAACGAGTATATGGGAATAGAGAAAGAGACTCACGGCGAGGTACTGTGGCGTGACCGTGCCGAGGTTGACGAAGTTGGCCATGGTCCACAGGTTGGTCATGACCTGCTGCTGACGCTTCTGCTCCTTCTCCTTCTGCGTGTCGGCGAACTTCACCACCATCGGGTTGTTGCAACCCTGCGTCGAGAGAAAGGGAGCACTCTCAACATTACCACCGTACTCTTGGCGCACACGGAACATGAGCAGTTAGCAAAAAAAAAAAAATGTTTATGACGCAGAGCCCCACACTCACAGTCGCACTCAGGGATTCACACGAGTGCTGTTTACGTGCACTGTTTATTACCAGCCTGTTTATGAGTCTCTTCCTTGTGTGCTTGTTGCTTTCGCGCTTGTCGAGATGTGCAGGTTCGACTGATAAACACATCCCAAAAAGATCCCAGTCTTTTCCCCGCCTCACAGACAGCAACGTTTTCAGAATCCCTCGGTTTCGGATCGGTCGAATGAGAACAACATTGCAGCAGCGTTCAGGCGCTCAGTCAGACGGCGTTTCTCTCTGATATTACGCGGTCTTTCTTTGCACTGTAGGGAAAAAAATAATTAACATTACGTCAGAACCACAGGTCAGCGAACAGGGACCGTCGCAGACCGTAAATCGCAGCGGGATTTACACACGGAAAGCGGGTGAATTACATTATCAATAGGTATACCACTCCACCCACGTCTCCCCCACAACTCACCACCATGTGCACTGCTTCTCCCGCCACTTTTCCCTTATTCGGTCACCACCACGTCATTCCCAGTTCATTCAACGCCACTGCATGCCACCATGCAGAGCTCGGTGTCCACAAAGGGGAGCTGACTGAATTTTTGAAAGTGAACTGAGGGCACGGCGACTTGACCCCCCCCCCCCCACACACACACATCAAGCACTCTCTCCTTAGTAGGCATATGAACACTTCTTTTGCACTCTCCTTATCGTCCATCCAGCATGCATTCATAGACAACCCCCAACCCCCCTGCCTCGATCACCCTCCCCCCCTCTCTCTCTCTCGTCTCTTTCGGACGATTTCCTCGCACGAACACAGGCCGTCGGCGTTATATAGCCAGGCCTCGACGGGATCACCGGCTCAATGCAGCGCTCGGCGAAGCGGGAATAACGGCGCGTTTACGACGGTTCCCGTCGTCGAACGCCGGCATCCGCGTTCACGGCCAATTTGCGAAAGGAGAGATTAGAAGGCTCGCTACGAAGACGCCGCACGTGCAACGTTCGTAAGAGAAAAGTCCCTCGGCAACCGCCGCTCTCGTGGCCATCTCGTGAAATACGTGCAGCCAAGCGAAGGCTATAATAACAGGTGCCCGGACAGAACTGTGGGGCCTGCAGTCGGCTCGTAGTGGTGGAGCCTGCGGCTCTTTAAACACAGGATAAAAACGGAAGGAGACTTCATTACAACAACTGCTGGGGCCGAACATTTTAAAACTTGGGTTATGGGAGACGGAATAGTGGAAGGCTTCGGAAATGTCGACAAACAGAAATTTTTGTCGCGTGCGCCTATATCTAAGTACTAAGTTCAATTGAGTACCAACTTAAATTGAGGACGACACAGAGAGCAATGGAAAGGAAAATGATAAGTGTCACTTTAAGAAACAGGAAGGCAGTAGAGTCGGTTGAACTCGTTGAAGTGAAGAAGAAGAAATGGAAGCGGGCTGGGCATGAATCGCGGTAACTGACCAGATTCCAAAAATAATTGATTGATATGTGGGGTTTAACGTCCCAAAATAGAATTCAAAAGTAGGCTAACGCATTGACAGCGAGACAGAAAATTGGGTGGACAGATGAGATTATGAGAAGTTCGCAGTTATAACGTGGTAGCAGATAGCACAAGACCGCGTCGATTGGTCGAACATGGGAGAGGCCTTCGCTCTGCAGTGCGCGTAGTGCGGCTAATGATGATGATGACGATTATACCTAACTACACGGGCCTCAAGACGTTTAGGCTCCACCAAAAACGTAGCCGCCGCAACCTGGCTTCGATACCACGCCCTGCGGGTCAGCAGTCGAGCACTAAAGCCATCAGACAGACCGACCGACCGACCGACCGACCGACCGACCGACCGACCGACCGACCGAGCGACCGACCGACCGACCGACCAATTGACCACTGTGGCGGGTGAGTGGAGGCGACTCCAATCTGTGTCTGGTATAGTTGCACTAGCACGCCAGCGTGCATACTCTAATGTGTTCACGGGGTTACCTTCACTTCATCGCACTGCCGGAGCTGATCACGGAGGGCATGGCTCAGATATGATCCACCAGGTGCCGCGACAATACCAACTGCTCAGAAGAAAAGCTTCTGCTCTATCAGGGGGATCATAAAAATAATACTTTAAGGATGATCCTGGGCATAGAACAATTTTACATTACAGGACGAGGATAGAGCGAGATTTTGAAAAACCATTCTTGTTTAAAAAGATGAAGAGAGATAATTTTGAGGGGTCTCTTCTTCGTCGCACGCCGCTAACGAAAATGAGCAGATAATGAAGCCAAGCAAAGTATAGTGCACGTTAAATGCACTGTTTTAAGTGTATTGAAACAATCGTGGCACAAATGCCAAGAAAGCAAAGTGGGCGAAAAGACAACTCGCCGCCAGCAGGCATCGAACCTACAACCTTCCAACAGTTTTTCAAAAGAGAGAGACGAACAGCTCAGCATTATGCGCCGCTGATTCAGCCGCCATTCTTTCAAGCAGTCGGGATGGGCGCGTAAAGAGTGATCAGGCAGCGGTTGCTTTTTTCCGGTTGGCCGAGGGCACCCGCACAGTGTTCCGCTGCAGTGCACGGAACTGCTGGGACGGACGTAACTGGCCGCGATCAAACGCCGCGCGCCAACGAGTCAAGCGAGAGATTCGAGAAGTCGTTAACCCCGTCGGTCTAATACTCATCGCCGCATATTAGTACAGAAGACGCTAAGGACTCCCCGGCGTATACGGGCCTCTCCATACGGCAACTATATACATAAAAATAAAAACGTACTGACGCAATGCATGACGTCACAGAGTGCGACCCGGACTCTTTCCTCCATCGTACGTCACAAGCGACCCCGACCATCCCGACGATATACTGAGCAAAGATTGACTTGATTATATCTATATATATATATATATATATATATATATATATATATATATATATATATATATATATATATATATATATATATATATATATATATATATATATATAACGAGGGTCTCGTACTGGCAGACTTGGTGTCATTAGGTTGTATACGAGGGACTATTGATCAGCTGCCCGCTCGTAATAAGTTCACGTGCTACGTGACGCCACACATGCGCTTAAAAGAGTGTTTCACACTCGTCGCTTGGCTTATAGATGGCGCTGACTGACACTCCTACTTCTAAATTCACATATAAACCCCCCCCCAAAAAAAAAAAAACGTGGATGGAGGGAAGGCCGCTGTGATAGCTCAGTGGTTAAGAGCATCGAACACGCTATTCGAAGGTCGAAGGTTCGATTCCTGCTCACGGCTGGTTATTTTTTTACCCACTTTTCTTTCTTCTTATTTACATTCCATTGGTTCTTCTGATAACTTCCCCCATACATTCCTTGGCATTACTGTCTGTTAGATCTCGTTAATATTGTGTCAAAACACGGATAAACGAGCGTTTGTGTATACACTCCTTATATATATATATATATATATATATATATATATATATATATATATATATATATATATATATATATATATATATATATTGTGTGTGTGTGTGTGTGTGTGTTGGTGGCGTATCTGCATGCTACTAGAGCTTTTAGAATCTCGTATCTATGTATTCTCTAGTAAAGGAACACGCCACCTTATACCAACGTATTCATGTTGCGCCTCGAATATGCGTAATGTTTGCAAGTATGAATAGAAAATGTTCAGACGTATGAACACAGCCACCAGAGTAAGATGGCTGGGCGTTCAACAAGTGCTTAACATTTGACTCTGTTGCTGAATCGTTAGACAGACAGACAGACAGACCAAAATTTCTGTGTTCATGTATCTTAAGAAAGACTGCATCATTTTTCTTTTAAAGCTGGATAAAGATTTCGAAGTTCAGGGTCTTTGAAAAAAGGCTGCGGCGGCCTTAAGAACCACCGCTAATCTGTTCACGTCCGGCTAAAGACCGCAAAGAGAATCGCCGAGTACGGCTTCAGACGTCCTCGTCCGTGCACTGAACAAATGACACATTGATTGATTGATATGTGGGGTTTAACGTCCCAAAACCACCATATCATTACGAGAGACGCTGTAGTGGAGGGCTCTGGAAATTTTGACCACCTGGGGTTCTTTGACGTGCGCCCAAATCTGAGCACACGGGCCTACAACATTTTCGCCTCCATCGAAAATGCAGCCGCCGCAGCCGGAATTCGATCCCGCGACCAGCGGGTCAGCACCTAAGACACTACACTGTAAGCAAAAACTATCCGAGTTTGGGGCTTTTGTGGCTCATGACCTCTGAAAACTCTCTTGCGTTTAAAATTACTACCTCGTGTAGGAGTAAAAGATGGTACATGACATAGTTTTACCACCACCTCTCAGGCAAACAGTAAAAGGATGTCAAAATCCAGTTTTACCACGTAGGGAGTTTTCTATCACGTGATTTTTAACCTGCGTTTCAGAGTTTATTACCACGTGACTGCAAGGTGCAGCTGCTTCGGTGGCTTTTGCCCCATACCCCCATCGTGACGCTCTCAGTGAATCCTAAGGGTACGCGAGGACCACAGATCTTTTTTTTTTTTTTTTTTTGGCATCGACGTGCCTCAGGACTGACCTCGTGTCAGCGCACTTTCACTGGAACTGGGGGCAGCATAAGCACAACGAGCGAGAACAGCATTCTGTGAACGAAAAAGAAAAAAAAAAGACAGGGGCTCTCAAAAGAAGAAAAAAAAAGAAAGAAAACCTGCTGTGGAAAGTTTCCTGCATATTTTCGCAAATTGTTGGCTTTTGCTCGGCGGTGGTGCCTTGGAGGCAGACGGTGCAAGAAGCTCGGTATCTGTGTGTCTGGTTGGGCTGATGGACCTCACGTGTTTTCTACATCGTCAAACGACAGTGCGCTTCCGAGCGCCTCCGAACCTGCACGTCGCGGATATCTCGCTTCCGAGCCGAATCGCGAAGATCTGCAGTGGTAACAAAATCAATCTGGTGTCATCGTCCGTGCTTGCCTACTGGAGAAGAAATAAGCGAAATGCTTCACTCTGTCGTCGGCACCGAGCCGCGGTCGCCAGTGACCAGTGGGAGTGTGTCGCCGGGGCAGGTGAAAGAAGCATCGCATATGTTTTGTTCCACAGTAGGCGATGTCTGCGTGAGTAATGTGCTGCCCGAATTGCCCACCTCATGCACCAACTGTTCTCCAACATGTAGCGCGAAGCCGATACAAGGCAGACGAACCAGCAAGCGGCTGCCGGTGAGCACGAAGAAAACCCGGACGGTGGTCTTTCGTTGGAAGTATGCATACAGCGCCCCGCCCCGTCCCCGTAAGATAGCGGTCACGTGTTCATTTGTGTCTTAAATGACGAAATTCGCACAGGATATGTGTTCTGTGATCGCCAGCTGTGTTTCATCGGATAGCCGTGCTCCTCGAAAAGGCCTAGTACGCCGTCGGTAAGAAGCTTGTGTGCAGGCGTGCACCGCTCCTCTACGCCCGTTGTGATGAATACGTGCTGCTACTGTGTTTGTGCACCGTCGCTCAATGAAAATCATTGAGCCACCATGGTTTGTGCGTACTTATGTATATTTTATGGACTTGATCAGCAGTGCTAACACGCGTGGGGCCATGAGCCCGGTTTGCCAAGTAATTATTGGATAGTCAAAAAGGTGAGATTGGGTAGATTTATAATAAAAGGTCGGTGTGACATGTAGTTCCCTGCAGCCCACCTTAAGTTTACGCTTGCAGCTTCAACCGTTGTTGTTAATCAATGCAAAAAAAGATCTCACCTACCGGTCCTACAGAGCCGGTCAAAAAGTCGTGCCTATATATACCGGATTGTCAAAGTGTAGTTGAGCAACGCGTACAGTCTGTTCGAGTGGTGTATTATTCTGCGTTTGTTGTGTGTGCGTGTTTGTCTGTATGTAAATCTGTGTCACCAATTCTGCCGTTTAATAATTTCATTCAATTCTGCTATTTAATAAATTAGTCGACTCTGGGCGAATGCACCCGTCAATTTTTATTTTTTACCACCAGAAATAACTCCCAGAAATCACCTCAAAAACCTTGTGAAGGCAGTAAAAATTTACTCTCTCTATACTCGCTCAAAACCTCACTGGGGTAAATAATTACTACTCTCCCTACGTTCAAAAACTCAGTTAGCACGAGAATAAATTTTTACCTCGACAGTAGGTGGTAAAAAAAAAAACCCAGGAGAGGTAGTGCGCTAGAGGACAAATGGTTTACCCAGTTTTTGAGGTTATTTCAGGTCATTTTCGTTTAGTGTGTAGAGCACCGCGCGAACAAATGGGACACGCACCCGGGCTTTTTCACACCAGAATGACGCGTCTTTTCGTTAACAGCGAAAGATAGAGACAGATAAAGTAAGGGAAGATAGCACAGAGTTTCTTTTCAAAAGACTAGAGGGAATTCTGGCGCTAGCCTTTATGGAAGCTGAAACGCGCGGTGCCACAGCCAGCATGTGAACGACGGGTGTTACAAAAGTTCTTCGTTGTTTTGGCTTCGTTTGGCTTCGCGTGGCTTGGAGCTACTTTGTCCCAAAACGACAATCAGCAAATGTTCAGCACTTGCACTTCACCACCTCGGCCTTTCAGGCTCGTCGATTCAAATCGTGGTCACGAAGTTCACAACGGTCCGTCGCATCGTTCGAAACAAAACAAAAAAACAAAACAAGAATAAACAAAGCCACACGTGCGTTCAAAGCCCGCGCGTACGAAGACGAGTCAAATCCATGTACTACCCAAAATTTCCAAGGTGTCGGAACGATTGCAGCGCCAGTGTCCCCTCCAGTTAATTTTAGAAAATTCTATAGCAGATAGGTTAAACAGCCCGAGGTCCCGTTGGCTACCCTGCACAGAGTAAAGGAAATACAACTTTTTCAAGAATATAAGGGTCATTCTTGTTACTGCGGACATAGCAACAGTTCCGTGCTCGACATGTGCCGTGGCCTCGAGAAGGTCAGTCGTGCGAGACGCTTTCGCTGCTTTGTGCAACTGTGATGCGCGGTCGCACAGGCCGAAAACCTCGTCGACGGCGACGGCGGGGTGGTGCTGATAGCGTCAGTGCAATCTCCGAGGTGTTAGACAGCGCCTAGTTAAAACGACAGCAAGACTGGCAAAGAGCGAAAAAAAGAGCGGGCTGTCATCGCGGGTGTATGCTGGACTGCACAACGTACCGCGTGAATAACATCGACCATTTCGCAACACGCGCCTCGGTAGTTCGCAGAAAATTAAAACGACGAGCGCTCCCGCACGTTGCTTCCCTACTGCGGGAAGCGACACGGGAGAAAATGAACGCCCTGGCGGCCTCTTCCCCTTCTCCCGCCGAGAAGAAAACGTGGACATAGTCACTGCTCGGACATCTTTACCGGCAAGTTCCTTGCCTCGCTTCCCGAATCCCCAAACGCCTCCCTCGGGAAATTTTCGCCAATCAGCACGGGCGCGGGGTTCCCTAATCCCCACGAAACTCGGAGCGCCAGTCGCGGAAAGTATCCCGAAAACGGAAAGCCGGCCGAAGCGAGCGATTTGCGGGAATCGGCCGCCGCGCGGAGCAACAGGACGAAAACCGAGAAAACGGGAAATACACCTCGTTGAGAAAACAGACTACGGTGCTATTGCACAATCGATGCGGCTAGCTGCAATCATACGGCGGCTCTATGAGAAAAAGAAAACAAAAATCAACAATTTCAGCGACATAGTTTCAATTTCGGAAAGTATCCGAGCGCCAGGTTCGTTATGACCGTTTGCAGCAACCGTTAAATAGACAAACTTTCGCTTTATGCACAGGGATGGCAGGACGCACTGCTGGTCAGCATTTAGATACTAATTAACGTTTTTCAACTGCCATTTCTTTGAAAAAAAACTAAACTAGTACTGAAATGGGTAAGTATTGTTATTTTGGCAAGCTATATCATCTAAGGTAGTTGAAATTTGTGCGAGACGGGAATTTAGCAGGGTCGTGTAGACTGGAAGTAGAGACTGGCAAGTTAAAGGTATGAGTGTTATTGTACGAGCATTAACTCCGTATATGCAACGCACACAAGAATTACTGTACTGCAAGCAATCAAACATTGTGAAAATTGTGAAATACTGCTTATCCGACAAAACCCCGAAATTGAACATTTAGAACGTTGTATGATCCTTCTTGGTCAGTAGGAAGATCAATTAGGTGATACCAAAAAGGCACTTAAGAGATTCAGAACACCAATTGAAGTGTTACGGAAAGTTTACCTTCCAGGTGTTTCATTCAATTTAACAGACGGCAACGACCGAACATGGAGAGCTCGCTAAGCGTGTGAACAAGCCAACAAAAGGCGAGTAGGAACAAAAGAAAAAAAAATATGAGCTAGACTACAAAAAAGTCGCACTGTAAGATAAACACCGGCCCACGGAGAAGAACTAAACAATGAGCTACGCAACAATGAAAGGCAGTGCTAAGTGAAGGGGGAACGAAGAGATATAGACAGCCAGAAGTAAAACAAAGTTACACGGAAAAGAAGTTACAAAAGGAAAAAAGGAAATAAAATGGGGATAAATGTGACGAAAGGGGAGCGGTGCGCTGACGTGCATGGGCCGCAGTTCCGATTAAGCGGCGAGGCCGAAACAAAGGCCAATCAAAGGTTGCCCTCCGGCAGCTACGCTCAGGTGGTTAGGGAAAGGAAACGGGAGTTACGGGGAAGAGAGGAAGCGCAGGGCGTCACCGCCCGCTGGCTCCTCGGAGAGCGCCCGTTTCGCTAAGTGCGCCTCAGAGACTCATCACCACGATTTGCGAGAGATCGCGGACACGAAAAAAGTAGAGTAAAAAAAGGGAGGAACGGGCCTCACTATCTTTCCCCGATTGGGAGAAAAAGAGAAACGAGATTAAAAAGGTAGAAATGGACAGAGCTGACGAGAAAGGGCCTTCTACGCTACAACGGGGAAAAAGAGAATAAAGTTGGGGAGGTTGAACAAAGAAAGTGACGGTCAAGGCAGTGTAAAACGTACACGCCAAAAAAACAATAGACATCCCGACAGATCCCATTTGACGAGAGAGAAAAAAATATAAACGCCTTAATGAAGAGCGATCGCGGTGCTACTTGCGCTGAAATTAACCTAACTTCAGCTAAAGAAAGGGAAACCTAACAAAGGTCAATGACTGCAGTCTCGAAGGCTCGGTCTTTAACGTTGCGACGAGTTCACAACGTCAGAAAGGAGCTTAATTGCTCCATTAGCACGTGCATGACAGCCCACAGCCATCGACACGAGTTTCGTACTGCACAGGGAACACGCGACGTACACCTAAGGGCAAAAGTATGCGGGACGTTGGCTCCTCAACAAATGCGAATTGCTGCTTCATTTTTTTAGTGTCTAGCGTTTGTGATCTAACTGGTGATTATTGTATTGATTACCACGCCAACTGCAAGCTGTAACCTTTATGTGGTAAAACACTGGAGGCCCGTAAACTGACCGACGTCAGTGCGCGTCAAAGAGCACCACATGTTCTGCCCTCCACTAAGTCGTCTCTCATGAATCACGCGGTGGCTTTTGGACAAAAACCCAAATATTATTATTATTATTATTATTATTATTATTATTATTATTATTATTATTTTCTCCTATCTTTCACTACATTTCCCTCTCCTCACAGGATGCTGCAACAATGTATTCCTATATTAACAGAAACTAGCCTTTCTTAACCTGATCACACATCTTTCGCACTATATTACCTGTATATGCTAACTCCACTTCGCACTAAAGTACCTAGAAGTAAGTGAAGTAGCGCCACTCGTGTGAGCGTGCAGGCTCATCCTCTCCATCGTGCTTGGTAGCCTTGGAATAGTGCAAGTACCATCTTGTCTGTCTTCAGTCGCGTGTTTTCTTCTGCTTCTACTACGACACCACCTCACCCTAGCCTGCACTCCGGGAGAGGGTATGCCTGTGTCCGTAGTTTCTTGTTGGACGCTGTAGGGGCGCTGCTGCAGCTGGTGAGAGAGGAGGCAGGGGCGAAGGGGCACGGTTGGCGCTACTAAAGTTTCTTTGGGGGGACTTAATTTCGCGCTGCCGTTTTACGCCATCTTTCGGACAACATTTTCACCTAGATCTACCGTCCCAAGCAGCACCGGCATGATTAGCCTTCGTGATACAGTGCCCTTGCTCACCACGAATGCAATGCGCTACAAACAGGACGCGACGAGCCGCCGCTTTGGAATTCACGCAGTCACGGCTACCTCGAAACACAACTCGAGTGTAAAGAGGGCAACGCTATTAGCGACGACAGCGTCTCCAGGCTGGCAACGCCACGCCTAATGTACCTTTGGGTGTGTCCTGTCCTAACCCAGACAGAGATAACGAGTACATGCAGTGTCATTTTTTATGAAAGGGAACACGCGAGCGCGTGGCATGCGCCCAGCGGCGAATATCTACAGCACCACCAGCCGATAAAAAAAGCACGCCCGCTTTTGGCGGCATCACCCGTCGCGAGACCAGAGACAATTTAACAGCGCTTGTCCAACGCTCTTGGGTTTGCTTAGTTTGCTAACAGATGGCGCGAAAATCGGTCGCGCTTTCTTTGTCTGTCGGTTAATTGGTGCTGTAGGCAGCTGCGACAGAGCGCAGGTCACTCGCATGCGTGTTCCCCTATCAAAAATTTACACTGCGCGAAACAAAATCCATGGTTCTGCCTAAAATTTCGGCTCAATACGTCCGATGCCGCATGTAGGCGAATTCGGCTTTCGCTCACAGGCCGGGGCGTGCGGAACGTACAACGACCCTATCAACGAACCCCAGGTGGTCTATACAACAAGCGCCTTCGTCTCAACACAGGCAACAACGCCCCGCGCCCAATCTCCGGCTCGATATGTCGCCATGGCAACTACATACGAAGAAACTAAAGCGCTCCGAGACGATCGCGGCAAGAGTCGCACTCGCGTTTGAGCGAAGTGCCACGGTTCAAGCGACGGAAGCAACAAAAATGCGTCCTATGTTTACGGCTAAGTCCTGGGCCCTATACGGAAGTGTGACAGTTTTGGCTAGTTGGTATGACATGAGGATAGTTAGAGCGCGAGAACAGAACGACGACAAAGAGACAAGAAGGACCTTCTTGTCCCTTTGTCGTCGTTCTGTTCTCGCGCTATAACTATCGCCGTATACGAAGAAGCGAGACTAGACAAGATGACAAAATAAAAGATGAAAAAAAAAACGGCAAAGGAGAACGCATTGTGAGAGACAAATCAATCCGTACGTAGGGGAATACATCCCCCAGACTGGGCCGATTTCAAACGCTAACGATTAAAAAAAAAAAAAAAAACACGCGTGCCCCGGGGGGTCGGGTAAAATTAACTTGCGGGTGCTGCTAACACAAAAAAATACCAAAAAAAGGAGTAGAAAGAAAGAAAAGTACAAAAACGCGGGTGCTCGCGCAACATTTCCGAGAATCGATGATTAATCTTGTCGGGCCATTAATAAACAAATAAAAAAACCACAACGACGACTTCGTCCGGCTTTTGCGATCGAAACTGGAAGTCTGTCCCCACCAAGAATTAAATGTGTTTTTTTATTGCTTCGTAAGAACGCTGCAGACTTCATCTCCCATCCACCGTTTTTCACTTTTTTTTTATCCTGCGACAACAATAATATAGATTTTTCTAGCACATTTTTAGGAGGAACTCGGAGCACTTTCAGGCTGCTTGCAACAGCTCGTGGTGTGAGGATCGCAAAAAAATTGAATTTAACTGGGCTTTATATTATAAACATAGTAAAACATAAACACGTTACACACATCTGGAGTTTAAGGAGAATGCTAGTATGGATCCATATAGCTATAATCAATCTATCAATCAATCAATCAATCAATGATTTATTTAAAGTGCCCAAGAACAAGCATAAGGTCATTGTGAAGCCGCATGCAAAAGTAAAGCAATACACTACAGCCAGCAAAAAAAAATCAAATAAAAAGAGCGTAAGCACACAGACAAAGAAGTAAGCGCAAAATAAAAAAAAAGACAAGACGAGGATCATGGAATAACAGTGAAAACTTAAGGGAAATATATACAACTATTTGGAGGGCTTCCTGAAAAACGGAAAAGGAAATAATCTGTGCATTACGGAAAACTATCTTATACTATTATTAACAATAATGATAAGAATATTTGAAGTAATATTAACAATAATATTAATAATAAATATAACATGCCTAGGAACAACCATAATGTCTTTGTGCAGGCGAACGCAAAAATTAAACAATAAAAATATACAACACCGTACAAGACAGTCTCCACATAAATAGATCTAATAAAAAAGAGCGAATACGGAGACAAAAAGAGATTCACGCAAATTGGCAAGAACAAAAAAGACAAGAGATACATAATAGACTGGGAGTGAGAAATGATATGGAATAACGCTAAGATTAGTTACAATATTCGGGCTTCACGTCTCGAAATGCCCGTGTTCATCTCATGTTCTTTAACGGGCACCGATATCACACAATACACGGGCTTCTAGCATTGGGCATTCATTGAAACACGACCGCCACGACCGGGATCGAACGCAGGACCTTCGCGTCAGCAGCCGGCCAGCACAAACCACAGCTCCACAGCACGGTCCATGGAGCAGTGGTGGAGCAACTATAACGTGCATAAACGTTACAGACAGAAGACGATGTCCCATAATCATTTCACGGCGTGTTATCTTGGCGTAGAGAACGTACTTTTGAAAAACTTAACGCAAATAGACGAACAATATTATCGGTTTGCATAATAAACATTATTGAGATATTTGATATTTTTTTACATATCCATTTAACGTACATTCCGGTTACTATGCAAAACACGATTAAGCTCGAACAACGCACCAGGTTATACAACAAAACATGTTACATACTCAGTTCCTTCTACTGACCTAAATTTAAGCATCAAAAATCAAAGCATTGCGCTGCTCCGGAGTTGGACTGATAACTAACTTGTAAGGAATTGTGATAGCAACGAATTGTTGGAAATAGACTTTACATCCCGACTTTTGCCATCACCGCGAGGTTTCGCGTTAATGTCGAAGCGAAGTAACACCATCCCGTTCGTCTATGCGCGAGTGAAAGCCGTCCGATGTGCGACTGAGGGCGGCCAGTCAAAGAGTGCGCAAGTCAAAGAGTGCAAGTCAAAGAGTGCAAGTCAAAGAGTGAGAGCGAGATCGCGGGTATAGGGCTTACCAGTTTCGTCATCTTCTCTCAAACTATTTGAAGAAAAAAACAAAAAATAAGCTAGGGCAAAAAACTTGAATTTACAAGCCCGAAACATTATACACATCCATGCGCACTCTACCCATAATTCCCGCGGCATCCAAACGATCGCCGCGCCGGCGTTCCCCTTAGCAATTTCGGCGGAAAACTCTCGGAGGGCGAAATTTACCACACACGCACACACACTTCCGCGAGCAACGTACACGTATACGAAAGAGAAGAAGCATAAAGAAGACGAAAGCGATATAGATTGGGATCGGTCATAAAGGAAAGAAGGAAGCAGTTGGGGGGAACAGGGCGCGGAAAGGAAGATTGGGCAGTCGCTCGGGACAGCTAGCAGCGCCGACGTATAGCAGAGAACCCGTGATGAGGATTGATTCCCAATAAGGCGAGCAAAATACGGCCGCCGTCGACGGAGCAGAGGCGGACCCCCCGCGGTGCCGTTAGCGTCGCTTGTCGTCGAAGGACGCCGGCAGCGCAGACGGCGGCGATATGCTGCGAGAGAACGAGAAGAATGTTGCCATACCCTCCCTGACGTTACCGCGCCCGAACACGCGAGGTGCAGCGGTGGTGGCGTATACGCGTGGTTATACGTGGAAACAGGGTGCGCGAGTACGCGCTTGTTTTCTCCCGACTGTCTTTTTACACAGGCGGCGACAAAGTACACAGTCGGCGCTCGTGTCATGTCGGTTCTTTCATTCTTCTTTCGTCTTCGTGTGTGTGTGCATTGTTTTCTGATGAAGCGCTGGGGGGAGTTTGCATTTCTTCGCGGCGCAGTTTAGGTAACCACCGGAAGGCGAAGGCAGGCTAGCAACAGTGAATGAGTCAATGAGAGTCACAGTGAGTGAGTGAGCGTACGACTGTGTGCGTGAGAAAGAAAGTGAGTTAGCATGTGAGAGAGAAGGCGAGAGAGTGAGTGTGCATGTGTGTGTATGTGCGAGTGTATACGTGAGCGAGGAAGTGTGAGTGTGCGTGCGCGCGTGGATATTCCTGTCGCGTTCAACTGTGAACGCGACAGGAAAACTCTTATGGCGATCCATACGGATGCTCTATATTTGGCATGATGCTACGACGCATGCATCCTCACTGGGGACCCCGCAAAGCTCCGGTCATCGCACGAAACCGGCTGAGAGCCACATAGAAAAATGACAAAACAAAACAAAAAACTGTATCACACCATACCATACCACTTTATTTCCTTAAAAACCCCCTCAAAGGCGTATTACATAAGGGGTGGGTATGCAGTGTATCCAAGTGAATTCACTCGGGAAGAAAGTTAGTTACAATGTCGAAGAAGCTTGATAGATTAGTAATGGGTGCAATGGTGTGAGAAAGGCCATTACAATCTGTTGCTGCTCGGCGGGGGGGGGGGGATGAAGAGGAAAATGTGAGGGTGCGAGCACGCGGGCGTACAGAATATCCGGCCGAATTCGGTGCTCAGCATAAGCACGAATTCCGCAGCAGCAGCCGCCCGTTTATCAGCGCAATCTCGCTGCTCACGGGCGACCGTGCACACGCATCTGTACCAGCGGAGCGCATACAGAGCGAGTGAAATCGCGCACACGCGTTTCAAGAAATACGCAGAGCGAAGAGACGAACGCACAGCGTCCAGGAAAGCAGAAAAACGACGCCGTGTACACACTAGACGCCCAAATACGCGCGCAAGTGGCGTTCAGGCGTTCCCTCAGCAAACACGCGGACGCGCCAGGAACGGATACAAAAGGGGGGTCGCCGCGGGCAACTGCGGAATCACGAACTGGGACGCCTCGCATTGTGAAACACTGCGCAAACGCCGGACCCAAGGACTCGGTTCGGATTGGCTGTAGCAGCTTTCGGCTCACAGCACGGGCCACACAGTCAGCCCGGCAGATTGCACCCGAAGAAAGGGAACGCTCACTGAAAGGATGTCTGGTAAAAAAAAAAAATATCACACATAACAGCATGTGAGGTGTTAAGAAGGCAACACGAAGGGAAGACGGGAGACCATGACGTTTTCTTCGCGATGTCGCTTTAGCTGTCTTTTTTTTTCTATTTGTTATCTTGAACCGACCAGGCCAAAAGCGTATACATAAGACAGGTTTTCCCACTCTGGGGGTTCTAGCGTAAACAGTACGACAAAGACAAAAAAAAATATCGAAAACAAGATAAAGGGCGAGGCTGAGGAGATGAAAGAAGGGAAGGCATATTTGATCCACAGATCAGATCCCGCGAAGGGTATCCAGGACATGCATGCTAGAGCTTGAAGGAGGTGTCGTTCCATACGCGGGAGGCTTATGCAACATATAAGAAGTGAACTCTTGTCGCGGAGAAAAATCGAGCCTGCATCATCCAGAGTTGTCCTCGCGTCTTACTTTGATTACCTAGTTTTTTGTTTTCTTCTTTGGGGGGGGGGGGGGATGTTCTCAAGCGAGGTGTGATTGTGTTTGCACTTCGCGAATAAAACCGGATGCGCACGCTCGAGACATCGAGAGTTGAAAACACTAGAGGTACAAGAAAAGAGAGGTTAGGGATCGGGGAAAACGAGGAAGAAAAAAGAACGTTCGGGACCATCTAAAGCAGACAGACGAGAATCCCGAGAACCGAGATAGAAGATTCCCTTTTCCTTATGAGGCGGCCGCACACATATATAGGAAGCTTATATCGGGGATTGCCTCTCGAACACTTCGGGGGCCGAGAGTATACATGTACGCTCGCATATGCATAGAGGATGTCGTTCGCGCGGCTCTTCGTGCGTTATTGTTACCAACTCCTGCACACGCGTGCTTGGACTAGCGCGAGCGTACTTTTCCCCGTGCACGTTTTTTTTTTTGTTATTCGCGCCCTGTGGCACATAGCCACTTTACGCATCCGCCCACCTGTCCGTCCGTCTGCTTGTCTGTCTGTATGCCCATCCATGAGTCCGTATGTGCGTGCATCTAGAGAACACTAAAAGTACCGCCATCTCGCATACCCTGTGTCACATAGCCGCTTTACGCATTCGTCTACCTGTCCGTCAGCGAGTCCCACGTTTTCTTCCGGAGAGCTTACACTCCACACTGACAGGCCCGTTTCTGGGAGGAACACCAATTCCATATACCAACGATTCTGATATGATAATGACGTCCGGAAGTCTGACCACACTTTTTTGTCCGCGGCTGTACACAAACATTTAGGGGACAAACCTGCTCGCGATTACGTCGCTGTCGAAATGTCGCACCGACGTCGAAGTTTAGTTATTATACGTTTGCCGAGTGTCGCGGCATCGAATCCCGGCCGCGGTACCCGAATGCGGACGGATTCGAGACGCAAGAGTCCCGCGAATCTATAGCGCAAAGTTCACGTTAATGAACCACAGGTGGTCTAGTTTTCCACAGCCCTCTACAACGAAGTCTCTCTCAATTACATCTAGCTTTTCAGATTCGAGACCTGTACAATTAATTATATTATTATAGTTACTGTGTTTGTCTGGTTGATCCCAGCATCACCAGGCGACGCCACCGGAGCGACCGCTCACCATTAACAAAGGCCTCACGGTGATTCGCGGTACAATTCCGCAAATCGATAACAAGTTTGCGGACAAACAAGCGAGCCCAACCCCTATAGGTACGCCACACGTATAGAGCGACTGGTATTGCGCAAATCGCAGGTATACCATCCGCGCGCTAAAACAGTCCGGAAGGTCAGTATGCGAGTCCTCGCGCATGCGCAGAACGACCAAACACTCTGGGCCACGGATCACCTACAAGCCAACGTGCGTAATACGTGACGAATAGCCGCGCGTTACGCGCAATACCAAGAAACACAAAAAAAACATAAACAAACAAACAAGGCACGACAGACTCTCCGAGTTATTTCCGTTCTAGCGGTACAGTCGTGCGCGTACGCGGTGGGAAAACGCGCGCCTATGTCTTGCTCCTTCCTGCATAAAGTAGCACGCTGCAGGGACTCGACGGCTGCTTCCCACATGCACAACACACCCGCAGCGCGGTGCGCACTCGTAAATCACCCGAGCGCCCTCGGCCGGCCAGAATATAAATCAAGCCGTACATAGCGTATGCCAGAGCTATCATATATACCCTGCCGTATGCCACCGCGCACCGCCACCCAGCGGTAGGTAGTGCTTCTTGAGTAGCCTGTATAGGTAGGGATGTCGTTTATATATATATATATATATATATATATATATATATATATATATATATATATATATATATATATATATATATATATATATATATATATATATATATATATATATATATATATATATATGCGCACTACCGAAAGGTCACTTCATGCGTACAGCACCAACCAGCACGCCCACCCGACGCGTTCCTCTCTGTCATTCGCTTGCTTCCCTTTATTCATAATAAAGCCACAGTCAATCGTTTTTGTGTCTCCAGTCTTCCTTGCACGCTTTTTGGGCGGTACGCAGGGCGAGTGGCTTGTGGTGGCGCGCCTACCAATAAAACCGCGCATCCATCACGGGAAAGTCGATATCTGGAATGCAACACGCTAGCTTTTCCCGCACGCGGTACGCCAGCTGGCCCGACGCAAATGCGAAGGGAGGTCGGGTCGGTGGTGAACGACCGGCCAACAGAGCCAATGCATGAATGAAAAAAAAGAAAGAAATAAAGAATAAAAAGAGAGAGAGAGAGAAATGGAAAAGGAGAAAGCCGAGTTATAGGGAACTTGTGCATCTATGAAGTGCCCGTACAATATTAATGAGAACTTGCAGACAATAACGCACAGGAAAGTATAGGGCAGGAGTCTACACAACGTGCGGGCCGCACACGGGCAGCGAGACAGTTTTATGTGACATTCCACAAGATATGAGAACACAGTATATTCTTCCCTTGTCGCTACCTACTTGAAGGCCAACATGGCAGTTCAAAAGGTGTTTTTGCTCACCATCTGCGTTTGTAAACTACGACGTTGTGACATGCGGACAGAAGATAAAAATCAGTTTTTTTTTTATTGCAGTGTCGTAGATTTGTCGATTCCCCAAATTTCTTCTGTCTTGCTCTCCCCCGTCCCAACCCCTCATTCACTTCGCGGCTTCATCTGTGACGTCTTCAAGCAAACTAGGCCCTCCGACACGTGTTATATAGGATATGATCTGCAGTAATTACCATATGCAGGAAGTCAAGTGGTCGAAAAGATGAATTGATGGTTGGGAAGAACTCTAATCATACGTCCAGTACTGGTTGTTGCCACCTGCGTGGCTACTCCCCCGTCGGGACCGGGAGGTCAAGCCTTCCAGCCCTGTCATGGGCGTACTGGACAGCCAGGACTTGATGAATATGGTCGTGAGACTTCATCATACCTGTGAAACCGTTCCCGATAAATGCCAGGACCAAGCGACCCACACTCCTAGAGCTTAGCTCAAGCGTGCATACTTCTTCCTTGGATGCATTTCAAATAGCATCCATACCTTTTATTTCCAACCTTTTTTTGCGTTTAGATTATAATTACTTCTGATAAAAACCCCAATAATTTCTTTGACGTCATTGTCCCTTAGTGCGCATTGATATTGTGCCTAACAAAAAAAAAAGAAACAAGCTCTTAAATTTACACTTCTTTATATCAATCTGTAGACTTTTTTAAGCTGCAGACTTTTTTTTAAGCTAATTGCAACTGTTGCAGCGCAACAGTAATAGGCCCGGCAAATCAGTCTTGCGGATGCGTTCGCAAAAGGGGAAAAAAAGTGTTCGCGAAAGTCAAAATTATTTGTCATCGACAAACTTGTACAAATGGCAGAAACAATAGTTGTCCGCAGTTTCACGTCCCGAAATCAAAACATGATCACGAAGACCTGCGGGACTCGGAAGCATTATTTCTTGATGAATAGGAAACCGTGCCTATTAGACGCGACACCGACTGGAAAGAGCTATGAACGAGTTGTACGATTTACTGGAACTGCAGTGAACAGGAACATATTCAAGTTATTGAATATTCTAGAACGCACTCGAGCGTATTCTAGTTATATAAGCAGAACGAATAAAAAACCGTAAAACGATGGTAGAACAAGGGCACCCTCTGCCTACCCCTCCTCCCTCTTCATCCCTTGCGAAATTTTAAATTGCGAGGGCGGGCGAGTAATGGGTAAAAGATTAGGTGTCAAGCTCATTCAGACAAAGTATCTCGAAATGGGAGCATACGGCAGCTGACACAGTTCTGCCTGCGGTTCCCTAAAGGCCAAGTGAAAAAAATCTCGGTGCCAACCACTCCAGCCATTCACAAGAGTTGTAAAGTATTTGAAAAGGCCACGATTTGAACGAAGTGTCGCCGGAACTATAGCCAGAACAATCTTGCAGGTAGCACATGTAGTGAAACAATTTTCTCTAGGTGGCGTGAAGTCGAACCCCAACGATAATATATATAAGTGAGGGGAGAGGAAGAGGGAGAGAGATAGCTGTAGATAGAGTTACTGTATATCCTACCTTTAGGTAGCAGAGTAGCGCCAAGGCACACCATCTTGGGTTCAAAAGTCTTGCGGGAAAGCCACTTACCACCCACGTAGGAACAGCGCTCGCACTTATAGCGTTTTTTTTGCTTTCTATTTTTCTTTATGAATGTGCGAGACAAACTCAGTTGCTCTGATCATGCCTGAAAATCTTGACTTTATGTTTACGTTTTCGGTAAGTAATAATGAAAAACGTGCGTCAGCTCATTGAACCAGTGGTATACATAAGTATATTTATAGTAGGTCTCACATTACCTTCAGCTTCCTTTGCACTGTTTTTCCCATTTATATAAAATTATTTTTCCCTCTTGATCGCTATCGAGCCAGGGATGCATTATTTTCATCGCGTTGGGATCGTTCGCTAACTGTGTGAGTTAACCACCTAAAGCTTTGTAGCATTAAACTGAATCGAGCTGGATGGAGATGGAGAGTGGCCGTGCGACGCCTGCGTTAAGTGCGCATCTCGTATTACGATCGTAGTACAATGGCGACTCACGACAATCAATGTAAATCGTCGTTCAAGAACTCTGTCGTGTCCAACATTTTTTTCGCCTAAGGTTTCAAAGCTGCATTCAATTCACGCACCTACACCTTGCCGATTCAAATAGTTGTAGTTCAATCTCTCCCGTTATTTTTAGCGTTTTAACCGCCAGACTAATTTGAACGTATGCAGCTGACACACGATGCCCAATTCTGCATGTATAACGTATTCACTAGTGCATCTGTGGTTAATACAAATAGAGCAAGTTTTGCAGTGCCGTGGACGGATAAAAAAAAAAAAGCCAAGCGCATGGGCGTCAGCAGAGAAGTGGAAAAGGGGCCCTTGCCCCCCTCAAACCAAACAGCACTTACCCTCATCCAAGCTAGACCAGTGCTCTCGCTCTCCCTAAACCACAATGCTACAAGGGATTGCACCACCAAGAAAAATCCTGCCGACGACAATGGCCAAGCGTTTATTCCTTCCGACTGAACCCTAATCTTTCTATAGCAACACCCGCTCCACCCGCATCCAATCGCACGGGCTCTAAGTAGTACAATTCAACACAGAATGCATTTGCTGCCGCATTTCTCGTGAACAACAGGCAGCATGGCTACATTACCAAAGGAGCGCGGCGAGAATGACAACAGCTGTTGTCAACCCCGCTTGATCTGCCCGGAATCTGCACAGCGCTGGCTTCACCGCAGTGCAAATGAACCACCTATGACCACGTGATGGCGCTCGGCGAATAGGGGCGCTGAACTCCTGTAGGCGGAGCGAGCGGCACCTGGAAAACAGTGGCTGCGTTCCAATACTCACCGTAGACGGCTAAATAGACAGCTAAATGGACGGCGGCCATCTTAAGTCCCATTCCAATTCTCACGTAGTCGGTAAAGTAGACAGCTAGCTCCGAGAAGACCACATCATAGACAAATACGATACAGGCTACCTTGCTGGCTAACCAAGATGGCGGCTCAGCGAATCGATCAGATGGATCAAATCTCGCCAGCATGGCCGTCTGCACACAAGCAGACGCTTTGCCAGACGCTCAATGTGAGTGACAATTATTTGTTTTTGATTTCGACACAAAAGAAGCCAGAAATGACAACTGTTACGTTTGTTTCTTTTAGCTTTTTTTTTTCTCGACAGTAAGGTGGCGCATCGTCACGTAAAACCTGTCTAAACGTGTTCCAATTCTTGGACAGCATGGGCTCGGTGCGGTCTTCTAAGCAGTCTGCGTAGACTGTCTACGTGCCGTCTAAGAATTGGAACACAGCCAGTGGCGCAACTTTGCTACCTAAAGGTAGCATATACAGTAACTCTAGCTGTAGAAAGGATGGGTCGTGACGACATTTTTCACCGAGCCGCGCCGTTCTTGCCTCACGCTTGCGAGCGATTCATTCGTGGTTTCAGGACGCCACCAAAGCGCGAGCCGCTAGTTCACAGCGAAGCGAAGGCATATCATTTAAACGCAATGCTTGCGACCTCTGCGCAAACTCGAAGGTCATCGGCGCCTTCACGCTACCAAGCTCTACGCTGGCTTCGACGCTGTTTACGGGCGCTTACTAGTATTCCACACTTAGCGTACGCAAACTACAGCGGTCGCACACGTCGCGGAAAACAAGAGCAGACCCCGGTTGAAGAGTCAAGCTAACGCGAACGTTAGTCGACGAAAAAGAGGAAGAACGACATTCGAAGAAGGATCGCTCGATATGTGGGGTTTAATGTCCTAAAACCAACATATGATTGAGAGACGCTGTAGTGGAGGGCTCCGGAAATTTCGACCACCTGGGGTTCTTTAACGTGCACCCAAATCTGAGCACACGGGCCTACAACATTTCCACCTTCATCGAAAATGCAGCCGCCACAGCCGGGATCCAATCTCGCGACCTGCGCGGGTCAGCAGCCGAGCACCTTAGCCACTATACCACCACGGCGGGGCCATTCGAAGAAGGAACGCCAAGTCATGACTAACACGGCATCCGCATACAGTCGAAGCTAACGCGGCCGTAAATTAATGCAAATAAGCGGACGACATTAGAGACAAGAACGCTCTGCATAACGAGGCAACGGAAAAGCATTGCGAAAGTTAACGCAGCCGTCAACTAACGTTCGCAGAACAGGAAAGCGAACAAACTGAAGCTAGAGTACGAATGCAGGCGCACAGACGGAAAACCATAACCGTATGCTAATGGTACAAAAGCAAACTTCAGGGCGACGCATAGAAGAAGTTGGTACGCGCGAACACTCGGGTCGTAAACGGGGCGTTCACGTGAACACTGGGGGGGCGTCGCGCGCGTACGCGTAAAAATACGCCGCAGCCAAGAAGGAAAACGCTCGAGCAGCAAACTTTCGGGTATGCCGCCGAAGAATGAGAAAACAGATCGTGTTAGCCACTTGAGGCGCAGAAACTATTAAAGAAACTAAAGAAACGAAAAAGGCACACAGCCGACGGTGAAACCGGAACGGCGTTAAAACGACGTGTAAGGGGGTGTGCTGTGCGGGAGGCTGCTGAAGCCTTTGTTTCTAACGGCCGTTAGTTTTTCAGGCTATAGCTATACACGAGCACAAAGGCTTGAGAACAAGTCACGCGCACAACCCCCCCCCCCTCCCCTCTCCCCACCACGAAAGCGGCCTTTAATGGCCGCAAGCAAGCTCGCCGCCATTACGGGCGTACCGCAGACGGCGGGGAAGCTGTAGCCCCTGTTTTCAAGTGTGCGGGAAAGAACGGGGAGGTGGGGATGAGAAGGGGTAGATGACGATCCGGCTGCTTGGTGTTTGAATGCGAGCGCTGCCAGGCGTCATCTTGCGGTCATAAAGCGTAACGCGGGGAAACGGAAATAATGCATTAAAAGCCGCGATAAAAATGACAAAAAAAAGGAGTCGCAGTCACAGCGTTAGAGTGTCACGCGTTGTTGAGGTGCAACGGAGCGAGAGAGCTGGGGCATAAAAAAAAACGAAAAGAAACAAATACAGGAGGAACCGGTGTTCCGCCACGACAGTTCTGTTACAAGAGCCCCTGGCGCGAGCGCTAGAGGGTGTCCTGTTTAAGTGTCTGACGGTGGTTTTCGATTTTCGCGTTCAGTAATGCCGAGCAATTTAGGGCGTTACTGCAGCACCCCCCCCCCCCTTTTTTTTTCAAGCAGTACGAGTAAAAGGTAGAGGAGAAAAAGAAGTAAAGAACAATATTGGGTGACGTAGAACACCATTGTTTGACGAGAAATACGAAAGGATTACTTCTTTCTAGAATAAAGACAGACTAGTGAGAAAAAAAAATTGAATATAAGAAAAGAAAGGGCGATAAGTGGGCACTGCGTTAAGTAACGAAACGACGACGGGTATAAGCCATCGGAACACAAGCGCATTTAAAAAAATTACGCTCGCAACAAACCGGCATAAGATCACTCAGAAATTTCGATGCCCCCTTCCCTTTTAGAACAAAGCAAGTACAGAGACAAATTATTGCCCCGCCGCGGTGTCCTAGTGGCTAAGGTACTCGGCTGCTGACCCGCAGGTCGCGGGTTCAAATCCCGGCTGCGGCGGCTGCATTTCCGATGGAGGCGGAAATGTCGTAGGCCCGTGTGCTCAGATTTGGGTGCACGTTAAAGAACCCCAGGTGGTCGAAATTTCCGGAGCCCTCCACTACGGCGTCTCTAATAATCATATGGTGGTTTTGGGACGTTTTGGGACATATGGAGGTTTTGGGCCTAAAAAAGGGAGCCCGGTGGTATGATACTCAAGCCGGGACGGATAAAAGGGTGTAGGGTGTACTCCAGTTTGAAAGAGTAAAAACAACTTCGGTTTAAAGGTGTAACAAAGAAGAGGAATTCTGCAGATGTACTTACCTTCATGGTCTGCGAGTGATTCATGGCTTTGATGGCGTTGATGGCGCACTGTCTGCTGGCGTACGTGACAAACGCGCAGCCTGCAAGCAGAAAAAAAAAATAGAAACAAATGCGTTGAGAACAGAATCGAAAGCAGTGTAAAAAGAAAAAAAAAAGCCCACTTCGTCCAAAGCAGAAGACGAACTTCTTCTATGATTCTAGTTTTGAACTTAGCTGGCTGTCAGGGTGATTGTTTCACTTCATCAGATCCGCAGCATAATTAGGAATTATCCCAACCGTGAGCAACAATTAGCATTGTTGTATGCGTACTTTGAATATGTTCAGCCCTACTTGCCCATTCAAGACGTGCGTGTATGTGAACTTCCATGTTGGGCATGCAATGTTTGTATGTACAAAGTACACAAGTACCGGAATGAGCGAATTAATGATTGAGTGATAGAAAGTGAGTGAGTGGATAAATGAAAAGCATTCAGTATTTCACATGGACCACTGTGCATCGAAGGCGTCTGCGCCACTGCTCACCTAATCTTTTTCTCGTATTCCTCCTCCCCACAGGCGCTGCGTCGTGCTCCCTACCGGGCTGCAGAAATTAGGCACGTTCTTCCTCTTCTAACTACCACCACCCCCCCCGCCACTACTGTACAAACGTTGCTTACGTAGCCAAAGCAAAAAAAAAAAAAAAACAAGCGAAGAAAAAAGCGAAGGAAACACGCCATCATCAAATTTTCCGCCATTCTCGCAAGATGCTATACAAACAGCACAGACACGTGCGATCGCAATTCACTGCCATTTACGCAATTCTCGACCCAGGTACAGGTGTACGGACCACGCGCCACAAGAAGTGTAACGGCGTTTTGTCATTTTTTTAGGGTAATTTAACAGAGCCGCAGTGCTCTGAAGTTCTTAAATACGCGCAGTATACTGCGCGCATTTAAGAATTTCAGAGCACTCCAGTGACGCCGATTTTATGCCTTAAAGAAAGCACGAAAGCATCAACAGGAAACCAGCAAGTGTTATTGCACACCTTTCGGAGAAGCAACAAAACGCAGGGTTGACCTTTTTAGACGCCATCCACGAAAAGCTGTGTGTATAGTCACGTCAGAATGGCACAACCTTAATTGAAGGCACTCGATACTTTACCTTAACAAAATTAACGTCACAATACACCCATTATTGCGTGTTATGGTAAGTAATTGCAACTGCACTGTAATTAAATATTAATTTATCCTGAGCTCGTTCATGCTCTATATCTGTATATATAAGATCAAATCTCAGGCTAGAAAATGCAGAGCAAATTAATTGTAGACTATGTTGATTTTGAGCAAAGTAATGTATATTTTTCTGTCGCGACAAGTCCAACGTCGTAGTGCCTTCAGCAAAGTCATTATATCCAACAGTGCACTACAAAATGGTGTCAAATGATGACATGTCTTACGCAAGAAATTCAATTCGTCAGAAGTTCAATGCATTTCGCGCCATCTTAGCCGCAATTCGACACGACCAGCGAAAAACAGTGTACCACTTAGTCGTTTAGAAATGACGCCCCAAATGGTTAATTGATTGATTGATATGTGGGGTTTAACGTCCAAAAACCACCATATGATTATGAGAGACGCCGTAGTGGAGGGCTCCGGAAATTTCGACCACCTGGGGTTCTTTAACGTGCACCCAAATCTGAGCACACGGGCCTACAACATTTCCGCCTCCATCGGAAATGCAGCCGCCGCAGCCGGGATTTGAACCCGCGACCTGTGGGTCAGCAGCCGAGTACCTTAGCCACTAGACCACCGCGGCGGGGCACGTCCCAAAGGGTTAACAACATTACGAAGCAACAAGGCGCCGCCCCTAAAACAGCACACGCACAAGCAACCTTGAAACTCGGCGTTTGAACGCGGAATGGGCCCCGCGGACAACAATCACATAATTCGGGGCGCACGAGAAGAAAAAAAAAAAAAGGACGCAGTCGACTACGTCTATATGAGAGGACACGCATACAAAGCCACGGGGTTAAAAAAAAACAAAAACGAAACGACACTCCCGCTAAACGACCGCGCCGGCAAATTCGTCGGCAAAGTCAAACACAACGAGTACATACAGCGGAGACGTATACACGAGGATCATACAACAAACCCAAGCGGAAGATTAACGGCGAGCTCAATTAGGCCTAGCAACCCAATTAGGCCCAACAACATTGTAAGGCGGCAATAAAAAGCGGGCGTATAGGGCATGCACGGCGTGGCCCCATTCGAAAAAAAAAAAATGAAGCTAATCGAGTTATATTCTTGACCCAGCAAACACTTTACACAACGAAGAAGCGTATTACGGGAGTATAAACGCGTAGAAACACGAACGCTGAAAGTTGATATTCTGTGCAACCCCCCCCCCCAAAAAAAAAAAACAAAACAAAAAAAAAACGCGCAGTCATCGCCTTATGAGCCTCAGCCTCCGAACTCGGCAAAACGGGAAGATATAGACGCCCAGTTAGGTTAATAAGATTTCGGCCGTAATCGGATTAGGCGAGCGGTCTTTTCGAGCGATGCGGCCTAAATGAGAGGGAAAAAAAAAGACTGATGACTTGCCCCGGGGTATATAAGGTGCGAAAAAAACTAACAATACAGAAAAAACAGCAATTTTCGAAATTACGCATGCGCGGAAAAATGAGGTTAACGTAGACGTAGCAAAACGTTGCGCCGCACGTCAGCTCATAACGAAGGCCGTAGTTCTATCCACGTCAGCGCATATTGCACCATGCTCAGCAGTCTACAGACAAATGTATCAGTTTAAAAAGAAGGTAAAAATGCTGACTATCGCATGCCGTCAATGGCTTATGCATAAGAAGGTTAAAAAAAATGGCAGCAAATCCACGGAGTGAATGATGGAGAGTGCGGCGAAGCATCCGTTCGTCCATTCGTTCTTGCTTCCGTCCGTCTATGCGTCCATCTGTGTGACCGTCCGTGCGTCCATTCGCCCGTCCGTGCGTGCGTCTGTTCATGCGTCCGCACGTCCATCTGTGCGTTCGTCCATGCATCCGCCCCTACGTCCGTCCATGCGTCCATCCGTCCGTGCAGCCATCTGTGCGTCCGTCCATGCATCTGTCTGTGTGTCCGTTCGTCCACATATTCAACACTCCAAGTACCACAATCTCGCATCTTTTGATCATATATTCCGCATACGCACCGCCATCCAGCGGACATTCCAAGGACTAAACGAGAGGTGGCACACGCACACTTTCTTACGGCTTGCGCTTCGGGTCTACTTCCCACCTTTAACCACCTCGAGTTCATGGTATATACTAGGGCACTGTATTCATGGCACTGTGGCCCAACGCTCGCTAAACCTTTCTAAAACCAAGGAGGTTATGCCCAGCGAGTATAACGTAGCAACCCTTTCTTGTCAGATAGTGCTCAATGTACATGCCAATGGCTGCTAAGGGGGAATGAGAGACAGGAGAATTCAGCTTTTATTAACGCGCACGCTGCAAATTTTTTATTGTTCAACAACGCACAGAAAAAATCTCTCCCCGGCACCACCTTGGAGGCCAAAACGTAAGACTGGTTACACACTACGACTACTACTACGACTACGAGGGACGAACGGGTGCTGCTATAAAGAGCTTCGCCCCTAAAAAAAAAAAATGCTAGAGTAGAAGATCCCACAATGCTTTGCCAGCAATAGTGAAGTCAGCTTTTGCCCTCCAAATATTTCGGAAACATACTATTTTGTGGTGGTGCCCACTTAGACATCGAGTTTCTATCTGCAAGTCTAAAGGCTACATGAGGTATAAATTAAAAGATAGTTGTTTCTAATTAAATAACGCACAGAGGCGAGCTCGGCCACTTTAATCTCCAATAAAATTTGCCTTGAATTCGAGGCCTACTATAGGAAACTAGTAAAACAAGGACGCACTTTGGGCATTACATATCCCCACAGAGTGGCCCCCTTAAACTCGTTGGGCGTGCGAGGAAAACGCTCCTTGTCAATCGCCGAACGCGAACAGCTGATCATGCCCCCAGTAAGATGGCTGCCGCAGCCGCTATCAAGCCGTGGGTACTGCTTCACTCGTGGGAAATATTTTCCAATCCAGCAATTTTGTTTAAACCTGCTTGCGTGTAACCAAGAGGCCCTTACCTCTTTGGCCGCGGCGTACACTGTAAATATTTGAATGGAGAGAGAGATGGAGATGAGAAGAAAGAGAAAAAGTTAACAATTTCGTTAGGAACACCGCATTTTTAATCTTACAGGCACATACAGGAAGATAGTGATGCGCCACTGGCAAAGGAAGTTTTGCGATAAGACAGGGTTCTGAGAGGTTTAATCAGACTAGGTCTATTGCGTACATACCTAAAGGTTAACACACGAGGTAAAGGGACACTAAAGTCAAATAACAATTTACGTCAGAGTGAAAGCTCAATGTCTGACAACACCTAAAACGACAATATTATCAACAACAGTACTCTACTTACCGAGAAATCGATGTAAATGCACAAGAAAACATGCGCCGCGGTTGGACATCCTCAAAATGATCCCGATTACATCAGACGGACCGCCTATAATAAATCACTAGTAATCGATCTAGCTGCACTAAATAAAGAACCATCCGTGCATCAAGAGAGGCAATAGAGTGGGCATGGCGGCAACGCCATGATACGGACTTCAAACCCGATCATGTTTTTCGTACAGGTTCTGCTTGGATTGCTGTTTGTCCCAGCGTGGCTATCACCGATGAACAACGCCCCTTCATCGCCAGCTATGTTCTCGGTAACCGATCAAGAAAAGCCGATGCCCGTGGTCTTTCATCGGCTAAACATCGTTCCCGGAGGAGCACAGATGACGTCATCGGATGCACCAGGGGCGTTAACGGATGCATTCGTCAACGGGACTATAAAACGGCTCTTCACCGCGGCACCTGACAGTGGGCATGGCGGCAACGCCATGATACGGACTTCAAACCCGATCATGTTTTTCGTACAGGTTCTGCTTGGATTGCTGTTTGTCCCAGCGTGGCTATCACCGATGAACAACGCCCCTTCATCGCCAGCTATGTTCTCGGTAACCGATCAAGAAAAGCCGATGCCCGTGGTCTTTCATCGGCTAAACATCGTTCCCGGAGGAGCACAGATGACGTCATCGGATCCACCAGGGGCGTTAACGGATGCATTCGTCAACGGGACTATAAAACGGCTCTTCACCGCGGCACCTGACAGTGGGCATGGCGGCAACGCCATGATACGGACTTCAAACCCGATCATGTTTTTCGTACAGGTGAGCAAACGATACGGAAAGTGTCACCGTAGCAATAACGTTTGCTTATTCTTGCTGCCATGCCCATGGTCAATGTGCGAAATGCTTACTAACGTGACTGATTCTCTTCGCTACCTGTTGTTACTTAGTGGCGACGTAGAAACTAATCCAGGGCCTACAGAGGGCGATTGGTCAAAGCAACTAAAGGCAATCGCAGACGACATAAAGGAAATCAAGAAAGAAAAATCCGTCACAAATCAGAAACTAACTGCAATCGATAAGAAACTTGAAAAAATTAGTGGACTGGAAAAGCAGGTTTCTGATTGCGTAAAGCGAATAGTGGAACTAGAAAATAACATCAAAGGCATGAATAGGAAAATCGAAGAACTAGAGAACAGAAGTCGGAGGTCCAACCTGATTGTGTACGGAGTTGAGGAACAACAAAACGAGTCCTTTCAAGAGCTTCATAACCTCGTATCAAAGGAAATATTTGAAGATATACTAGACGTAAAGAGTGCAGGCATTGAACGTATCCACCGACTTGGTAGAACTAGAGAAGGCGATCCGAAAAACAGGCCAATAATTCTCAAGTTGCTCGATTATCGCGACAAAGTTAAAATACTCCAGTCCTGTTCCAAACTGAAAGGGAGCGGTTACTCAATAAGCGAGGATTACTCGTTTGGCGTGCGTGAAACTAGAAGAAAACTGTGGAAAATCACGAAAGAAAACCGCGATAGAGGGGAAAGGGTAAGGCTTATTTTTGACAAAGTTCAGATAAACGGTCGTCTTTTTACTTGGGACGAAGACAGTAAAAATATCGCACAAGTAAATAAAAAAAACGAAGAGCAACTACCAACGGCGCAGTCTTCTCGACGACAACGCCCATAACCCTTCTAAATGTAAACGCGCGAAGTCTTGTGAACAAGGCAGAACAATTTGAAGCTGTTTTATTGGCCCAAAAACCTGATATTGTTACTGTGAGTGAAACGTGGCTACATTCAAATATATATGACCATGAAATTGTGCCACCGAGCTACACAATTGTCCGCAAAGATAGGGACACTAGAGGCGGAGGAGTAGCAATTGTTTTACGGCAGGGAATCGCTTACACGGTCATGCCAGAGGTGAACAGTGTCGAAGCGGTTTGGTGTAAGCTTCTCCTGAAAGACGGCTACGTGTATGTTGGCGCCGTTTATAGGCCCCCGAACGCCGATGCGTCGTACCTAAACCCCCTTCTGGATTATATGAATTTACATATGCTCGGTGGCAGGATTATCATGGCAGGTGACTTCAACCTACCTGATGTAAATTGGTCCTCATTAAGTCCAGGTCCCCTGTCGAATAATATAGTCATCGACTTCTTATTTGCTTTTAACCTAACTCAGCTTGTTGTCGAAAATACACGAACACAAGGACAGTCGCACTCAGTGTTAGACCTTGTATTTGCAAGTGATCACTTTTCCACCGACAGTGCAAGTGTTGAAACAATTAATGGCATATCGGATCATAAAATAGTTTTGTGTACTTTGCCTTTAGCAACTCCAATACGGCAATCTGGCCCAGTGCAATATGTGCCCTCCTTCAATAAAGCTAATGATGCGGCGATAATGAGTTACCTGTCGCACGAGTATCCCGAGTTTTCTGAGCTATGTGCAGATAACACGAGCATAGATGAAGTGTGGGCACAGTTTAAGCATCATATTATGCATTGTATTTCTAACTTTATTCCCAAACGAAAACTGGTTACAAGAAAGCACAACCCATGGGTTACCCGCGACATAATTCACCTTAAGCGCAAAATCAAGCGTGTAAGGAAGGCAAAAAAAACGCTAGGAAGTGCTAGCTCACAAATAGCAACGCTGACATCGACCTTAAAAGGAAAGATACGAGACGCAAAACGGCATTTTTATGGACACACCCTACAAAAGTTTATTAAAAGCGCACCCGATAAATTCTGGCGCTACATAAGCGTAAAACGGTCGACATTATCGGTGTTTCCAGCTGAAGAGGGCAAGAAAAAGGCGAATAATTTCAATTCTTACTTTCACTCTGTTTTTAGCATTGATAACCTCCGAAAGATTACACCGGGTTCCCGTCACGATGACCAAGGCAGATCACTTCCGTCGTTAAATATGACAGTACCTGGCATTCTTTCACTGCTATTAGACCTTGATGAAAAGAAAAGTAGTGGCCCAGACGAAATACCAAACACCTTCCTTAAACGCTATGCTGAACCCATTAGCAAGTACCTCCATCTCATATTTACAAAGTCAATTAGCGATTGCCGTCTTCCGGCGGAGTGGAAAATCGCGAAAGTTGTGCCAGTGCACAAATCTGGTGATACTTCTATCCCAACGAACTACCGGCCAATTTTTTTAACTTGCACTAGTTGCAAAATTCTCGAGCACATTATCTTAAAGTTATTAACCAAGCATGTAGAAGAAAACAACCTCATCTCTCTTTCTCAGCATGGGTTCAGAAGTGGGCTATCTACTGTCACTCAACTTGCAGAGGCTATACATGACTTCGGGCTGGCAATAAATGAACAATCACAAATCGATGTAATTTTTTTAGATTTCTCTAAGGCCTTCGACCGCGTGTCCCACTCTAAACTCATCACTAAACTCATAGACAAACTAGGCAATGGTCCAATAGTTGAATGGATTAGTGATTACCTTTCAGACCGCTACCAGTTTGTGCACTATAATGGACAAAATTCTGACACTGTTAAAGTTCTTTCGGGCGTTCCGCAGGGATCCGTTCTCGCTCCGCTCTTGTTCCTGTTATTCATAGATGACATTGTTGAATCAGTAAACGTTAAAATTAGACTGTTTGCAGATGACTGCATGATTTACAGTGAAATCAAACACATTGACGATCAGGTTGCCCTTAACGATTCCCTAAACAACGTAGCCCAGTGGTGCCATGATTGGCAGATGGTTATTAATTCCGAAAAAACGGTCGTGATGAACATAAGCAGAAAGAAAAACAAACTATTATTTCCATACTCACTTAATGGTGTCACCCTTCGCACAGCAACTCAGTATAAATATTTAGGGCTTCTAATATCATCTGACCTCAAATGGACTGCGCATATACATCAGGTGACGAAAAAGGCAATAAACAAGTTGACTTTTCTAAAACGGACCCTACGCTACGCTACCACAGATACCAAGCGCTTATCTTACATTTCCTTTATAAGACCTATGCTAGAATATGCGAATATAGTGTGGTTTCCTTCAACAAATACTGACATAGCTTTGCTCGAGAGCGTACAGCGCAAGGCGGTAAGATTTATCTTTAACCGCTATAGGCGAACGGATTCCCCTTCCGAGCTTCTGCTCCGAGCAGAGCTACCTACGCTTCGCGATAGAGCAAAAATACATCGGTTGAAGTTCTTTTATCAACTGTTGCACGGCCACTTTAAAACTAATGCCTCCGTCTTCACTACTATAAAAGAAAAAGGGAAAGTGCGCCAAAAACACGACCTCATCTTCAAAGAATATTTCTGCAGTAACAATACCTTCAGGTTTTCATTTTTCCCTCGCGTAATAAGAGAATGGAATGCGCTTGATCCAGATACTGTAGCACAGCCAACACTTCAAAAATTTTTAGAAAGCGTTGAAAAACTCATGTCTGTGCTCCCAAGTTCCAGGTGTTAACCTAATTGCGTTCGGGAGAAAGCATCCACACTCTAACATTTTATTTTATTTTCTTCATCATTTGGTTCAAGGCAACTATGCCTGTATGATGTATACATTACTTATTATCATGATCGCGCGTTTCTTATGTACTCTTCTTGTATTGCCACTATATTGCCTTGCTTGTATAATGTTTGTATCCTTTCCACTCCTGTAATAACCCTCAAGGAGGGTTGACAGTATTTTGTAAATAAATAAATAAATAAAAAAAATGCTGCCTGTTCGTTTCCGTTTGACACAAAAAAAAAAAAGAAAGAACCGCCGGACGTTACTATTCGTGCCGTCGAATGGTTGAAAAATTCAATTTTCGCGTAGTTACACTGGACGGGCGATGCCATCTAGCGGGGCGCAGTTGAACAATAAAAAAAAATGTCCGCAATTTTGGAGCTAATGATGAGAAATTCATCAATGGCCGTTGTTGCTGCTGTGGCTCCCGCTGCTTTCGGTCAGCTGCTACTAGCGCAGTAAGGCGGGCAACGTTGTGCACGGCAACAGTGACGTGAGTCGGTCCGGTCGGTCCGCTCATTGGGGCGGGAAATTTGAAGTGCGCTTACCCGTAGCGGACCACTAAAACGTGATCTTATTTCAAAATAGGCCCTTCCTTGGTACAAAAGTAGCACTTTCTGGACCGCTATTTCAACAATGAACGTCTGCCTTTAGTTTCCTTTTAACTATGGGATGTTAAACATTAGGGCTACGCAAAGACGTATAGAACCAGAATATTTGACGACTGTACTTATCGCTGTGCTCTGCGCAGTAATACCACAAAAAATGGCCGCGTATCTGCGTGGATCGCTGCAAATATAGTGCCTAGAATATACAGTGCCAACCTTCTTCCGACTTTAGCGTCGCATTTTCAACGCAGCCTAAAACCAACAGGACCATCACAATCACGGATCTACGTATATTCTAGTAAAGAAACAGACCACCTAATGCTTACGTATTGATGTTTCACCTCAATTATGAGTTATATTTGCTTTTTGGCCTACAATGTTCTCAAGTATGAACACTGCCACCAGTCCAGGATGGCTGGGTGTTCAGCAAGTGCTTAAACTTAGACGAGGCATTTGCGTTAAGATATTAGGCTTATATAAGCTCCGGCAGATAGCTTGCTCCCATAGACGGTTTCAAGCGTTGTACAAAAAAAAAAAAAAACTTCCGGTCACCTCATTAACCAGCTCCTAACGACGAAAGTGAGCACGTTCTCAATCTCTGTTCAAGGATAAGGAAAGTCTTTCTTTCGTTTTTCACGTAAAAGAAACGTGCATAAACTACAAGGGAATGCTTTATAACTTTTATGTGCCTCAAAAGAACATTGATTGGAATATATTTTGCCAAATAAGCAAAGGAAACTCGATAATAAGCGGGCTATTTAATTTAAGACCTCGATTTTTATCCACCGATGCTATCAAGGCACACCGGTGGACAAAATCGGATGTCACCAGGGGTCTGTGTTTGTAAACATTGAAAGGGTCTATATGCGGTGACACAGAAGGTTGGGGGTTCGACCCCAGTCGCGGAGGTCTCATCTTCTATGCAGGCGCGCTGCTACATGGCCCGTGCACTTACTAGAGGTAGGTGCACCTTAAGGAACCCCAGGTGGTCGACATTTCCGCAACCGTCGATTACGCCATGCCTCGTGATGAGTCACACCGTGGTCCTAGCACGCGCAACCCCCAAAATTAGTCATCACACTCTCACGGCCTGTACTACAAAAGTAAGGCCCTATATTCAAACGCACGTGGACTTTTAACAAGATAGCAAGAAGAGCACTTGTTTTAAATAAAAGTCAGCTGAGATGTAGTGTTACTAAAAGAACCACTTTCTCCACGATACGAACGAGACAAGGCAAGCGAAAAAAAAACAAAGAAAAAACATCAACAAAAAAAGCGGGTTGTCAGGCTGCCTTTGAATTTCGCACCCTAGCTCACCACGTGACGTCACCAAGTTTTGCTTTTTCAGTAACGTCACGCCTTTTTCTGTGCGTCCTCGCGGCGGCCCACCCCGCAAGACATCGCGTTCGTGTTAGCGTTCAGTTGACTCCAATGGACGGTTTCAAGATTACAACCGTTGTGCCCCAACAAAACTTGCGGTCGCCTCATTTACCAGCTCCTAAAGTCGAAATTGAAAGGACGTTTTCACGTTTCTTCAAAGGTAAGGAAAGATTACTATTAGTTTTCAAGATAAAAAAGAAACGTGCGTAACGTTCAAAGAAATCGCTTAACACTTATGTAGCTCAAAACAGCAGTCATTTGAATATGTTTTGCCAAATGAGGGAAGGAAAGTATAGAAAATCAGCGGGCTATTTTCTAGCGCTCTTCTTACTTACCAATACTAATACGGCACAGCGGCGGACAAAACCGAATTTCATCAAGGGCCGGTGTTTGAAAACAGTGAAAGGGTCTATAGACCGTCAGGTGAGCTGTGATGACACGCTAAAGAAATACGCTTTTCTGTACTCGATTTTCCCGCTCAGTAAGAAAATGGCCTCCGCGCCATAAGGCATCACCTGTCACCATCATCACTTTATCGCATCTCTCTGTCGTTAACGAGCAGCATGTGATGGACAGCTACATCGAGGCCCTCGATGTCGTAGATAATTTCGCCAATAAAGGTGGCCACACTACAACAGTAATACTGCTACCGACATTGCTTAGTAGTATACGCAATCATATTTGTGCCGTTTTCCCATTCATTGCTACCCCCCCACCATTAAAAAAACCTGTTCCACATTAGCACGCATGCACACAAAAGAGGATACGCAATAAATAATAAAAAGAGAAAGAGATCGAGATGACGGCAAGACCGAAACACGGGTATAGGATATATGTACGTATAGTGAACGCTGATAAACATCATATGCGCAGATAAAACTATATAGACAGCTGGACAATAAAGAGGGGGGGGGGGTAATCACGGGGATAGATGATAAAGTATACACGGAGAGGAGGGAAGAGAGGAAGAAAATACAGCTAGTAGGATGAGCGAGAAGGCGAGGTAGGAGAACGCTGCAGCCTAAAGACAAACGCTCACGGATAAAGTCGTTAAGTGAGAGAGAAAGAAGAACAACGAGGACCATGCATCCGAATAGTGGCTGCCCGCCGACGACCAGCGTAATCGAATTACTGCGCTCCGCCGGGGGACGAAACTAATATTACCTGAAAAAAAAAATAAAGCAAAGGACGACCTATATCAGCCAATCTTCTTTATTCCGTGAGGGCGAGGAAAGTATGGTAAGCAGGCTTGAGGCATGTACGAAATTCCCAGTTATAGCGAACCGCTATTCCGCCTCGTACTGTTTGTTTTTAATCTATCGTCGCCTATAAGGGCTTCAAAAGTTCTGTTTGAACAGCCGAGAGCCAGAGAAACCATTCCTAATTGACGGGCGAATCTCGTCCTATTAACGCGATTTTTTTTTCTCCTTGCGATAAAAGGAACACCCCCCCCCTTCCCCCGCCAAAAAAAAAAACGGCCCCAAACTAGGGGGAACATTTCGGAATCGCAAAACTCGTTAATTGAAGGGCAGAGTTCGTTAATTCCGGCTAGGTATTGTTCGAAAAAGAGACCGTTTTCCTTTTTTCCTTACACTGTCTTTTGTGTATTCGCCCAAGACGACTTGAAGGCGGAAGCCGTCTTCTTTCTCTTCGCAGTCGATTGTAATGATAACACCGTCAGGAAACCGCCCCCCCCCCCCCTTCCAAACCCGCGCACTTTGCCTACGTGGTTTTAGAGGGACAATAAAAGGCAAAAACAATGTTTCGCCCGTATTAGTAAAGTAATACTTCACGATCCGCAAAACACCGCTCTTAACGCGACGCGACGCTTGATAAGCGAAAAAACCAGCAAAAAAGGAGGAAAAAAATGCGGGCGCAGACGCTACCTTGAGAGTCCCGCACATGACGTTATAGACTTTGACGGCATCTACTGCGTACTACGTAGCTTCTAATCAATGAAAATGAAGTACATTCTCGTCTGTCGGTGCCACCGACCTAGCATACCAAGTTTTAAAAAAGAAAATGATGAAGCCAACGTCCCGGAAAATACAACAAAATGCATTGTGAAAATTTTCGACGCCACGCGCGAAGCTTTCCGTCATTATTGATTGATTGATTGATTTGTGGGGTTTTACGTCCAAAAACCACCATTTGATTCTGAGAGACGCCGTAGTGGAGGGCTCCGGAAATTTCGACCACCTGGGGTTTTCCGTCATTTCCGTCATTATTGAACTTATGAGGGTATGTATATAGCATTACAGTTATCAGAGTCTATAGTGGCGGTGGCGTTGGCGTATCGTTGGAAGTGAAGCCTCTAGGAGCGCCTAAAGTAGCCCCAACCGCGCCCCTTGGCCTATGCCTCTTCTTATTGCCGCTGCGGTGGCAGCTCTATGGTGACCGCCATGCGAAAAGCACACCACGGTTGGGAAAGGCATAGCTTCTACCGGGGCCCGGGATAGCCGGTGTCGACGCGGAGCGTGCAATAACCGAGATAAGCGAGATAACAGCAGGGTGTAACAGAATAGATTCCATGGGCGAAGGCGAACGCACTACGCGGAGGCAGATATTTATGTAAACCGAAGTTATTAGGCGGTCTGTAGAAATAATGTGGCCACAGCAAACACCGGACCGGGCTACCCGGAGACACACGTGAGAGGGAAGCGTTTGTCCTGCAGTATAGGCGTAGTCAGGCTGATTATTAGGCTGATGGCGGTGAAATTCACATCGCCATACTTTGCTATATCATTATCAATACGCACTCGCTTTTTGGAAAATATGAAACACAGGAATATCAGATATCAATGAGGGCGCCCCTTCCCACTGTCGTCATCTTAACGTCCCCTATAACGAAACGGCAACGTGAAACAGCTGTCGTTCAGGTCTTAAAAAGTCTATAAACTGAGATTGTCACGGAAACAGAAATACCATTCCCTGCAGCGGCGATGAAAAAAAAAAAAGAAAAGCAGATCCTAGTATACAGTGGGAATGGATTATACGCGAAGCACGAATGAAGGACGAGTTCGATATGTCGCTTTAAAATCTGCGCAACGTTACGAGGCGGACGTGAATTATGCCATACATGACTTCTGTCATGACTATCATGTTTACGCCAGGCATTTGTGTTCATTGTCCATTCACGTAACGTAATACAAAATTTCGTAAATATGAAGCAAGCGAAACCACAGCGAGCGCGGCCTATAGACATGAGTTACATGACATGCATGTCATAATTTTCACGTTAGAGTCTGCCACTTACGTTCGAGGTGCAGTGATGTCATACCATACCGGTTTTGATATATGTGTGAACGAAACCACCGCAAGAGCAGCAAGACCATGACATTCATGACATACATGTCATGATTAACGGGTTTTGATTAGTTGCTTACGCTCGTCATACAGTCACGGTATACCATACCTATCTTGGTATAGATACGTTTATCGAAACGGCCAGGAGAACTAAATGTCATAGGCGGCTAGATAGATAGATAGATAGATAGATAGATAGATAGATAGATAGATAGATAGATAGATAGATAGATCAAATAGATAGATAGAAAGATAGATTAAATAGATAGATAGATAGATAGATAGATAGATAGATAGATAGATAGATAGATAGATAGATAGATAGATAGATAGATAGATAGATAGATATGGCAGAAGTCGCCGAAGTTCGCTAAGAAATGCTTCACCTCTAAAACCACACACAGGAGCGGTGTTACCGGAAGTTCGCTATATCAGGTTGTCGGCCACTACGCCAGGTCTACCCGTTTTTGCTGCACTCAAAAAGCCAGCTAGCACAAAAAAAAAAAAACACGCGAGAAACCGAATCTCTCCCTATTTTTGTCAGAAGTGGGGGGAGACGGGTTCCCTAATACACGCACACTGTCGTCCCACGCACCAAAATGCACGCATGCACACACGACGGAGTCCTCGAAAGAGAACAAAAGGAATAAAAAAAGAACAACGAATTCTCTACCACGCCCGCTCTTTTTCCCAATTTCCCGCTTATTCAAACCGTGTCCGCTAAACTCTTCCCACATTTCCCCTTTTTCTTACTTGTCGCCCCCTCATTGTGCATGGCCGACGCGCGGATAACGTTCCTCGAATCCCGAAAAAAAAAGAATGAAAAGTTGAATACTGCCTCCCCCACCCGTCGCTAAAAATTACTAAGGAGTCAAATAAAGGTCGAAAATGAAAACTCGGATAAACGACAGCTTGCGCTCTCGGCGAAGTCGCCCACATAGACCCGAATATCCTTTATCACAAACTCCCCCCCCCTCTTTTTTTGCCTTTATAGTACCATTATGCCTTCCCACATAAAATCCTTGTTTTATTTACGCCTCAAAAGAAGGGAGAGGGGGCGAACATACAATAGCGAAACACCGATTTCACTCCTCAACACACACACACATAAAATAACTAAACCGTCCAGGGGATACTAGGGGAAAAATGAAAGAATGACCACCAAATTTCGGCGAACAATAGGGAACCAATCCAGCTATCTCGACAGCCCTTCCTCTCTTCCGTGCGCCACTCAACACCGTTAGTTGTTATACGGAACACCACTTCACAACAAAGCGCGCATTATACATACACAAACGTGCACTAGACTAAGGGTGTTGTCCAGATTTTCCGCTCTTTGAGGAGCGCGACAGCAGAACCAGAGGGGGTGGGGGATCCATCAATCAGGCGACTATACACTGCCGCGCTTCGAAAGGCAACCCTCCTCCTTCCTATCGAATGTAGTACCCTCTCCCTCTTCCCTATACGGTCGCCACGCGCGATCGACCGTCATTAATTAAAACTCGGCAGTCGCAGGTTCGATCGCAGGTCCTCAATCAATGATGCCTCATCAATCATCTCAGCCGGGTGGGTGGTGGCGGTTCTGCGCCCTCTCACACCCCATCCTCTTAGCCTCTCGCCCTTCTCTCCACCCGAAAACAAAAGAAAACCTTGACCCGGCTTCCCCCGAAACCCTTTCACGTCTCCTCCCCCTCTCCTCTTCTGAAGTCGTTTCGGGACAGCACCCGTTATCACGGCCTGCTCCATCCTGACAAAAAGGAACTCCCCCCCTTTGCTGTAAGACTCTCGCAGAGTTTGCGAATACTTTGCAATGAAAACATAAGAATAAAGAGAAAAAAAACGCGGTATGTTATACGTGAATACATATGTGCACTAGGGCCATCGAACTCGGATCCATAATAACTAAAACATCGCGATGACGCGCCCTTGGTAGTTGACCGTAATGGCCCTTTTATAGGATTATCAGGGCACCAGTTTTTTCTCAACAGCAAGTCTTTTTGACATGAAGTTGACGCATCGAGAACGTACAGATTTTCGTTCTGTTTCAAATTAGAGTCTAAACTGCCTCATGATTTAGGCGCTGAAAAACAGCCTACTCGTAGCGGCAGCGCAACCGCTATGACCCAAAATCAACGCGATTTGAAAAAATTTAAGCCAGCGAGAACAAACGCAGGTTGATACCAACGGAAGAAGCCAAGGTACCATTGAATTTGAAGGAGAAGGAGAAAGTAAAGGAAGGAAAGACAGAAAGGTTAACCAGACAAGCGCCCGGTTTGCTATCCTACACTGGCGGAAGTGGATTCAGGGGTGAAAATGAAAAGAGAGATAGAAAGAACACAAAAATATAAACACGCCAGTCTAAACTATACCGCTGCGTTCAACAGTAGTGGAACCAACACTTCAGGCGTATCACGTTCCACTGTATGTTGCGGTTCGTGGTGCGGCTTGCAAGCACTCAAAATGTGTCTACCAGTGATTAGATTTGAAATTTACTTAGAACAAATGCTTATGTTCTAACGGCATACAGCCCACGTTAGCCAAGCACTAATCTACAGTTTCTATATATTAAACGGCAAAACATTACCAACACTACGACATATTAAATTAGGCAGGAGGCACCGAGGTATGTTTTAAATCATGTCTCAGAGGTTCAGGGTAGAATCTTAATACCTTAAAGGTTCTGGTAAATTATTCATGCGTTACGTATGTGATTTATATGCGCGGAAAAAAAAGGGGCAAACGGTTTTCTTTTTCTTCTAGAGTGTACGTCACTGTCTCATTAGAAACGGTAGCCCAAACTCGATGTCCCCCAACAGATGTCGTTAGTACGCGCTTCGTACTAAGTTACGGAATTCCGAGGATTTTCTAATGTTTGCAGTTTTCGTGGCTTTCAATAGCGTTTCTTCTGTTGTCTTTTGTCCCTAACAGTATCGGTGAGTTGACGCCTGCTCTTCACACACTCTGGTAACATATCAATAAGGCCCATCATCATGAGCGGCAGCTGCCAAGCTGACTACGCCCACCACAGGACAATGGCCTATCTTGTGCTCAACCAGTCAACTCGGTGCTGTGCTTGCTGCTGCCACTTCACAGCCGCAATGGGGCCGTACCACCAACGATACCGTAAACTCGGGGCAGACAAGCAACGATACGGTTGATAGGGAGGTGGTGAGATAGCACACCTTTGCTCTGTCCGTTGCCGTCCCTCAGAACAGTGCACTCCTCGATGGTGCCGAAGGGCGCGAACATCACTCGAACGTCATTTTCGTTGCACTCCTTGGCCAGCATGCCGATGAACAGCTTGCGCTCTGCACAAAGGTAAAAGAAGGGCAAAGTAAGCACAATAAGTCACGAGTAGATGTGCCACGAGGGCTTGTTAGTACATCATCGCAATCAGCTTTACTACGCCCACAGCAGGGCAAAGGCCTCTCCCATGTTTCGCCTATCAGTCCGGTCCTGTGCTTGCTGCTGTCACGTTATGCCCAAAAACTTCTTAAATCTCATCTGCCCACCTAACTTTCTGCCTCCCAATGTTGCCCTTCTTTTCAGGATCCAGCCTGCTATTTTAGAATAAATAGCGGTTATTCTGCCAACAAGCTACATGCCGGCTGCGATAAACACTGACACCGTGACAACACGCTCCTTGGATCTATGCATATTGATTTATCGGAGCGAAATGACTCAGTGATCACCACGGCACACCTGTCCAGCAACGACCTACCTTCATTGCGCTAATAAACACGAGGCATCCCAGCGTGAAACGTAGTTATCGCAATTCACATAATCACATTATTGGCAAAACAGTAACGATCATCGACCGCACCCCCACTCGAGATGCTTTCACCGCACCTGAAGGAAGACCCCCCCCCCCCCCCCCCACACACATGCAGTCACCATAGACAATGCCGTAAACTAAGGCGGCACGTGCAAGCCGCACACAAATGCGGCCACTTTCAACACTTTTTCACACCCGCAACATCCAAACAAAACGACTCTACGCAGGATAAAATGGCGGCTGCGAAACGAGATACAGGAGACATCAAAAGAAAAATAAAATTAGGACGCACAAAAAAAAAGTCGCAGATCTTGACAGAAACCCCCTCCCCCTCCCCCTTTTTTTTTCACGCGCCCAGGGTTTAAAAAGGGGGCAACACCCCACCATCAGGCCAGCACGTCTTCCACACATTTATCGCGTGGAAAACCCTTCCTTTAGTGTTGTCCCTTTCGCTCCCGGCGACCCCCAGATGGCGTGAAGCTCACTCGTCCTGCGGGCGCTTCAATCCCATTGGTATGGTAATGCAGTCGCGAATATTCCGCATAGCGGTGTCCGAAAGCCTCTCCTGCTCCCTCGGCCGTTCTGCATCGCCGAGATGGGGAGGGGTTAAAACCCGGCGATAGGGCGCCTTCGACGCGTCGTCCTCCGAATGCGGCGAACGAAATAGAACGGCACGCGTAGACTTCGGCAATCGGCAAAACGCGAGAACGACGGCTCGATGCCGCATCTGGGCCATTCACCGAAACACGTGTGACACTTTCGAGTGCTTTCACAACGGCCCGAGACATTACGTACTAGCGACAGCAAAAGTTTGCGGGACGCAAAATGTTCAATAGAGCTAAATTCCCGCTTTGGCAGGCAATGTAATTGCGGAATAAATATTCTGTACTGCACTTGGCCTACCGACCTATAGAGTCACCAGATTGATTACAAGCATTAAGCACTGATATAGCAGAAATTCACATTAGTTGCAGATCCAACGTCCCGCAGACGTTTGCTGTTGATAGTACCAGGTGTGTGCACTTCGTTGCGGCGATGACAAAGAGGTTGTGAAATCTTAGTTAGGCGTGATAATGTACACCGCATCGACACGACAGACAAAAATGATGCACCACAGCTCCCTGGCCGGCATATGCAGGTTACGTTAGAGGTGTTAGGTTTGCTGATCTCAAGCAGGCTTCGGGCAGCTTGGTATATAGTTCATAGTAAGACCATTGGTCCTTGCTAGGGTGCTCTCAGGTGATGTCTCAAGCACACAGGGTATGAAATAACTTGAACGCAGAAAAAAGGATAGAAAAAAAAAAGCCGGGGTAACAAGGTAAACCTGAAAAGCGTTGCCCCCCCCCACCCCTTTTTTTTTCTTTGTGTGTGATTTCTGGAGCAAAGTACTGATTCTACAGCCACAATAGCCAAGACTAGGAGTGTTGTTTGCTACAGGCTGATCAAGGCTTGCAATCATTGCCGGCATCACGACAATCACTATTATGATTCCCTTTGAGACGCTGTAATGACCAACCATGAGCTATAGTACGCTACAATGGTACGTTGTGCGTCGTATTACAGCATGTGGGCTATGTTAGTTTTCTTTTTGCTGTAGCCCTGATTAAAGTGAATCCCCTCGTTGACGCGTTAGTTACAAGCTTACAGTGACATTTTTTTTTTCCAACGGAACAGCGTTGTAAAGAGCTCGCTCTTGCAGAAACACAGGTATCGGTGCTTGTGAGCGAAAATTCAGCGTTGGCAATGGCCGAAAATTGGAGATGGTTGCAAATAAGTACATAACAAATGTTATTTGACCCACGAGCAATCAGACGTTCTACCAAGGAACTAAACCAGTGCTTGAAGTCGCTTCTTTAAAAGAAGAAAAAAGAAGAAAGGACGCTAAAAGAATGTCATGTAGTGGGGGGCGGGGGGGCGTCTCAACACATCATACGTTGCGTGGCAGATGCGTATAATAGCAACAGGAGTCAATATATGTCAATTGAACAAGCGGGTGGTTTTAAGCCTGTGCGGTCATTACATCCAGTAGATATTCAGTAAGCATTGTTTCTTTTTTTTTTCCCTAGCGGCATGGTTCAAAGCAATGCTCACGGGGCCTGGATAAGTTTTCGTGTTCTACGCTTGAACGTGAATCACAAGCGTCATCCAAGTTTTTTCAATGACTTGTCGTTTCAAGCTTCTGATCTTGCAGAAGGGTATCTTGAAGGGCCAGTTGGTACATGATACTGAGAAGAACAGCACAAAAAAGAGAGGGGAAAAACGGGACCGAGAAGCCGTGTCGTGTGTTTATTTCTTTTTCGGACCCACCTTTGTCTTTTTTTTTTTTGCGCTGTCCCCCTCCACTTCCGATCTTGCCCCGAACTTCCGTTTCGCTCGCACGGCATCAGACAGAGACACGTTACGCGTTACCCAAACTACGTCGATCAACACAGTCGACCTCCGCATAGCACTCCCAGCCTCGAAAATCCGAAACATCCGCTAACCTTGCGAGGTGTAAGGCAGTGAGTTGAACTTTGTCAGCACGGAAGTGCGTGTCGCTTTCGTTGGGATTGCCGAGCCCAATGCATTGCTGTTTCAGCGCAACTTGCAACAAACCAATCGCAGCTGTCGCGGACAATGGTGATACGTGGCGCTTCATGGCCAAAGCGGCTCGGTTCATGATGTCGCAGCACGATAAGGACAGGAGTAGCTGCCACAGCTTATATAGAAAGCCCGACCGAGTGATTTGTATGTACAGTGTCGACAAACACTGCAGTTCGCGCGTGGTAAACTCCACCGCATCACCTCTTCTTTTATCGATCGCCTTTCCTTGCACATTCATCAATGCAGGGAAGCGAACCCAGACGACCCTAGATAAACCAACGCGCTCCTGGTTAAACTGCGTCCCTGGAAACCAAACCACAGCTCTGGCGTCAGTGAGTTAAGGATAACCGGATGTGTTACACGAAAGAAAATGAGGCGACGCAGCAACGAGTTGATAGCAGTTTCACCCAACAACATCCCTCGCTTACGAACAAAACAGCTCCGTGCTTAAAGCACGGTTTTGTCCATAAGCATGTGTGCATACCGATGAGGGCAGCGTTCAATCATCCACCGTTGCTAAGGGCCCAGTGTGAGCCGACAACAAAGCAAAAAAGAAAAGGCCGCAACAAAGTGTTTAGCGCTCAGGCCACACCAACCTACACGCAAAAGAAAGAATCGCTTCCCCACGGCAGCTACCCAGCAAACCACGAGCCCACCCGCAAACGCTGGCTACCATGTTTGCCCAAGCGATTCGGGAACAGCGGCTGCGGTGGTGAGGGAGAAAAAGAGGGAAAGCTCGCCAGGCGTCGTATAGCGGCCCTCTAGCGGGGCTAGCATTAATACGGCGACCAACACTCGCGACGTTAAGTGGCCGGCGAATAAAGCGGCTCCTGGTGCACGCATGACAGAACATCCAGCGAGCACCGGGAAAAAGCGATGGCCGCAGGAGCGGGGGGGAATACATAGAGCCGGGAAAGAGGGAGGAGCGCGGGTCACGTGAGTAAGTTTTTCGGGAGAAAGGCACGCCAGAGATGCGCGACGCGCCTAGGTGGTGCCACGCGGGCCGGAACGCAAAGACAATTAGCGGCCTCGCGTAAACATTCACCGCTGGAGGGCTGCTGCTAACGCTTAGGTGCGCGCGCAAAGCGGAGGAACAGTTAGGAACGGGAAGAGCCTTTCCCGAGCATTCTTTTTTCCAGCAGCTCGACGCGCGGTCCGCATTCCTAAATAGGGAAAGCCGGGAGAGCCAGATAGTTGGAACACGGGGTCGCAAAGCGTGGCACGAGAATGCAAGCCCCCAGCAGGAACTCCGGAGAAGCGCGAAACGGGGCGCAAGGCTAGCTGCCCCACAGGCCTTGCCGAAGCCTGTGCAAGCCGCTCGTGCTGAAGGCGACGATCCGGGTGGGAAGCCATCCGAAGCCACTTGGGCTAGGGGACGGAGAGCCAGCTGCGGCCCCACGCCCTTCCTGTCCTGTTTTTTTTTTTTCTCGGAGTGTGTTGACCAAAGGAGCGCGCGCTTGGCGGGGCAAACGCGATTAGCAGGCCGACAAAGAGGCTTCGGAATTAGTGGTATGGCGAGAAAGAAATGCGGGGCTGACGGCTTCTGGAATCCTTCAACGCGGTGTGGAAAGAGGGATCGAGGCACTAGGGATTGCGCATGCATAAAGAACGCACTCTCGCGCGCGAAAGGGGAGAATGCACTTACGGAGTTGTTCGCGAGCAACAATTGTCCATGCAACGCCGACGCCGAAGGCGTGGTCGAGAAGGAGGGGGAGGGGGGAGAGGAGGCGCTCATGCGAATCATCCAGCAGGAATGGCCGAATGACGAAACGTGTTCGTACGCCAGGCGCGACACGAGCAACGCATAGTTCGCGCGTCGGAGGTGTCACAACCACGGGGACGTACACTTCGTTTCACTTGTTTTGTAAGATTACAATGTTTCTTCTGGTCGCGGGAGAAGGCGGAGACACGGTTGCAAGTTGTTAAAAACAAAAGAGCGTGCGTGAACACTTTCGCGGACACACTGTCATCATTCACTGGTTGTTGAGCGCGGAGTCTTTCGCGTAATACCACGACGATCGGCTAGCAAAGAGCCATCAGCAACAGTCGGCAGGAGTAGTAGCCTACAGTCCATCTTCAGAAAGTCCAGACATTGTAACCAGATATGAGATCTATTATCTGCGTGTGTGAGAGAGAGACACACACACACACACACACACACACACACACACACACACACACACACACGCACACACACACACACACACACACACACACACACACACACACACACACACACACACACGGAGTGGTTTTGAGTCTTGCGTCCCAATACCACCATATTTTGAAAGACGGATGGGGATGCCTCCCAAAATTTTCGACTATCTGGTGTTATTTTACGTGCACAGACATCGCACAGGACATGGGATTTTACCATTTCGCCTCGATGCAACGAAGGGCCATCTAGCGGCTTGAGGAGGCCCTGGCAAAGCAGAGGAGAAAGGGATCCGACGCCCCAGACAACGGGAGCGCAGGAGCCCGAGTATCCAACGCCTATAGCCGGAGCACAACGTCCTCAAGATCTAGGCCCTTGGACTATAGGACTCTATTAGCCATAGTCTTTGGATAGGGAATACCCGCGCCCTGCGTGACCGGTGACTTCCCGCACGCCGGATGCGTAAATAAATGTTGTTTCTCTCTCTCTCCATCGAAATGCGACCGCCGCGACCGAGATCGAACCCACGACCTACGGCTCAGCAGCCGAGCACCTGAACGGCTAAACCACCACAGCGGAGAGCAACGATTCCTTACCGAGCCACGCTTCTGCCACGTTTGAGCACTGTCTAAACAACACATGCGAAATACGCGCGAGAACAAATCACGTTTTTAAATCCGCACCTCAATATACCGCACTCTGGCGGGAGCTCGAGCGGGTACACGAACTTTCCAGAGAGCGCAGATGGCGAGTCAAAACGATGCCCCTCCCCCATCCTCACCCATGGCAGCGCTATCACGCCCACTACCAGCGGCCGTGCACCGAACAAAACACATTGAACGCGTCGTACGTCACATGGAGAGAGTATGAAATAAAAAAGAAAACACGGTAATAGGGCGCTATGATTTCTTTTCCCCGATGCCTCGGAACATGCATGTGAGGTTCCGTTGTTTTACGATGCATCGGGTTTTGTTTTGAGCCATGATGCAGAACTATCGTAAACGCGCAACACGACAAGGCGATCGAAGCGCTACGAGGACGATATGACCATTTGAAACGGGAAACCACGCAAGAAAAAAAAAAAAAAAACAAGCGATGAAGCAAGGGAAATAAGAAAAAGGAGTAATTAGAGATGCATTCTTGCCCTTGCGAAAGCTTAATCCGAATAAATGTATGTACTACTCGTAGAAGATTACTTCTCTCTTTCTGTCCTGTCTCTTTGTCCGTTCAACGGAGTGGCGTGAAAGTTGTTAACACGAAGTACACGTTATTCAGTAGAACTTCAAACTCCGCAAAGAGGAAGACAAGAGTAAAACAGCCACAGGGACACGTAGACGTACTATCTTCTTTGCGGAGTTTAAAATTATGCTGAATCTACGGACAACATGTCTCGCTTTATACTGAGCCACGTGGTGGTTTCGCCGATATTACAACAACTGGTGACAAGTTCCGAGACAAAACGAAATCTCATAGAATCGTCCACACTGGGGCCCAGAAAGTATAGGTAAAACATTCCCATAGGGCAGCGCCATGGATGACATGCACGATGAAACAAACAAGCAGCGTACAGTACACATCACCTCTTGCTGTTTGTAAATCCACTGCGAAAGATGTCCCATGTGTGAGAACACGTGGATACAGGTGACGAATTCAGGCGTCCGCGAGATTTGTAAAAAAAAAAAAAAAACTTTCGTTTTTCTCCTTGTATCGTGGCTGTTCACGCTGCAAGTATGCTCAAAATTTCAGGTAAAAACCCGACTAAAATTGTCAACTATAAAAAACTGGTAAAGCTGGACTCTTCGTGGACAACAAGGTAAAACAAGAAGAGAAAAAACGACCTGGCTGTGAGTGGTATTTTGCCGTAGAGAAATGCCTGAGTACACAAGCGGCTTAGTTGGAACGTGCTATAACAACTTCTACATAAATACCTACTTCTAAAAAACACGCCCACACACTGCTACACACGAAGTAATAGTAAATATTTTCCAATAGAACTGGTAAGCCGTTATGAAAATGCAGCAATCCTTCGCGATATTTTCATTGCTGTTCAGTAGAGAAAGCGCACGCAGCTTTCGCCGCTAAATATGCCTGCCGTACAGAAAAGCAACACATGAAAGAAACAATGATAATGCTTTCGCCACTGAGCAAGCTTGCCTAACAGAAAAACGACATTTACAGGCCAAGTAAAAAGCGAGTCTTGTTTGATTACTTGCAGAAAGTGGAAGCAAACGGTGACAACTTCGCCAGTGAACAAGAAAGCCTTAAAGAGAAACAACATTCGCAGGCATCTCACCTCAGGATTGCGTTTGAATTTCCTTGGGAGTACATCCAGTTTGTTACATTAATAGCCGGTTATCAGACATACACACGACAGGACGTCCTATGTTCATAATTATATAGACATATGCACGGCCCTTTTCGGACAATAATCAGAAGCCCAGAATTGTACCTGCCATCCCACGATTGGGCGGCTTCGCTCGCAGATGGCAAGATAACACTGTATTGCAGAGCAGGAATACTTCCAGGGCGTAGTGTGGAAAGGTGACGCTCAGATGCCCGCAAACAAGCTTACAGGGATACTGAACAAGAATGAGTTTAAAAAATGACGAAACTTCGCAATCATATTGGGAATATGCGACTGTTCTGATGAACAGAGTTAATTCCCCATATTTTTTTAACAGTTGCCTCCTGTATTTTTGATGAATTGTCAGCGCACGGCGCCCTCACGCGAGCGGGAGCAGTGACGTCAGATTCGCCGAGGCACAGGCAGGGTGCTCGGATACTGATCCTCGTCTTCCTTTTCTCCACCTATACTTTCATTTCACCCTTCTCTTTGCAAAAAAAAAAAAAACACTGATGATCTACCTCAGCCGGGAGTATTGTTCGCAACCGGTGCTGTTGATACCACCTCTTGGACCTGAGGGGGAGATCAGCGAGCCGGGAGACGCAAGTGACAACCGGCATTGTTGGCTTGCCCGTTTCGGGTGGGTGTGACAACACCGAACGTCACCTCCTGTACGTCCCGACGCAGCAGTTTGTGAAAAACTCATTAAATTCATTATTTTCCTGCAGTTTCTGCCTGGAATTAAGGTGGTTACTTTCAATGTGGTTGAGATTCTTGGCGGCGAAAATTTTGTTCAGTATCCCTCCAATAGCAACGGCAAGTGCGTCGTTCGCGAATATGACCAATGTTTGCGACGGCCAAATGGCTACGAGAAACCTTGGGTCCAACGCCACATATACTCAGAAAAAAGAAAGGGGGAGGGGGGAGTACGCAAGCCAAACAAAAGTGTCCGAAACGGAGCGGAATCATCTCCCCTGAGCGGACGGCGAAACCATTAAAGGCGAAAGCGAAATACACCCCGCTGCCGACTCAAAACAAGTAGCGAACGAATTGAAACACGGCGGAGAAATCATCTAAGTTGTCCTTGCCCAGACATGCGGTACTCTTATTAAAGTTGCGGAATGGAGCCTGCGGATAAGTACGACTGGTTTTCATTTCCGAGCCCAAAATGGAAACACGAAAAAAAAAAAAAACGGCATCGTCGACGGTGCATAGCGTAGCGTAAGAACGATGCTAGCACACTGTTCCTGCGGGGGTTCTGAATAACAAATGCAGCAGCGAACGAAGCTTAATCGACGTCGACGACGAAAAAAAAAAAAAGAGGGCGGAGGAGGATACAAGGACGGGCGGGGACCGCCAAGAAGATGTCTTTGCAGAGGCCCGCGTCTGCGATAGCGGCCGACGACAGGGAAGAACCGCAGGGCAGAAGGCGTAGCAGACGACACCACTCTGGAAGCCGAAGACGGAGAAGGGGAGCCCCCGAGACGAGCCAAGCCGAGTCTAGAAAAGAAGCGGAGCGGAGTGCGAATGGAGGAGGAGGAGGATAAAAACACGCACGTAGCGACACCGACATCAAAATGTCGTTATAGAAATTGATCGCTCTGGGGTCCCGGAAACTTTGCTCTGGAACCACGACCTTTCGCGTGGTTTCCCTCCCACCCTCCCTCTTCTCATACACTACCAGTTCCGTTCTCTCAACCATACCAACCTCCCCCCCCCCCCCCCCCCCGCCTGACAGCGGAGTGTCGTTATTCATTCCTTCGTTGAGCATCGTTTCAGTACGCTGCTCCCCTCATTTCGCTCCCCCCCCCCTAATCTTCGCAGTTGTGCTTGTTTACACTGCAATTACAGTTTTTTTTTTTTTCAAGAATTGCGTCGGAGCAGAGCGGTGCAGCAGAACGGTGGACCTCGACTGGTTCAAACTAAATAACGAAAGCAGAAAATTTAACGAAAAATAATAATAAACAAGATTTGACGAAACACACGCATGGAAATCACGCATTTGGCGTGGTGTCCTTTGTTACGTTCGGATGGAGGGAAGCAGGTTTTATACGACGATCCACGTCGGAAAACGACCATTCGTTTTATGTATTACTTATTGATACAAGTTGGTATCCTCTTCCCCCTTATTCACGATAACAGTGATCAGAAAACAATACATCATCGTTGCCAGGAGATCAAAGCTTATGGTTTTCCTTAAACAAGCGCGATTGGTGAGGCAGAACAAAACGACGAGCTATATATAAAATATGTTCGAAGCCTTGATAAGTTGGTGAATACTAAAACTTCGGTAGGACATATTTGCGCCACCGGCGTGAACGATATCTGCGCAGTTGCTTGTCGGGTTTTACTCATTCCGTTTCCGGAATGAATACGAGAGGGAGAGTAGTATTCATCTTAGGCCGCTGACTAGTGCGTTCTCGCTCCAAATGAGTCAGCGAATGTCTAGAGCAAACACGTACGCGATATTCGCGCCACACTGCATAGCCAAGTCAAGAATCGTCAACGTCTCGAAGGATACGTGGAGTGTGTGTTTCAACGACCCACGTATTCTGCCAACTGAGGCCCACAAGAAACTCGGGGAGGTAAAGAAATAAGACGCCGGAGCGTAAGGAGCACGAGAATCCCCATAATGCAACAGCACGCAGGACAGTACGGCTGTCGACACTGAAAGAGAAAAGCGTATACAGAAAAGAAGCATTGACGTGGAGAGACCACCGCGAGTCCCGGTGGTCACAAAGTTCGTCGCTGACTAAATTAAACGCCAACGGCCGAGCGGACGGATGAAGAGACTCGAATAAGAAGGTAGAATGGAGAGCAATTTCGAGGCCAGAAATTTGAAATTCAGCTTAAAGAAAATTACCAAAACGAAGATTGAAATACGTTAGCAGTGGAGAACGGAGTATTGTACCAGGACGACGACAGAGATTAAAAAAAAGAAGAAGGAGATACAAAACAGTGCAGAACTTAGGACGACAGGAAATACTATTGGTCGCATAGTGCAAAAATAACTTAAAAACAACGGCACGTTCACTAATTTGAACTTCAAGCAGAGACAGTTAAAAAATCAATAAAAAGACTAATACAGAAACCACGCTGCAGAAGGAGATCTCGAATGACAGCATTTAGCGAATGCGCAACAGGCTTCACGGACGAGGGAAAGCTATTAACTCAAAACCGAAGCATGCGGCCCCAAAGAAAAATGAAAAAAAAAAATCTTCGAAATTCATCCACAAAAAGGAACGCCAAGGGAATTACCGACGAAAGCCGGACGAGAATGAGCTTGGGGATCCAAAAGAGGAAATTTGACCAATCGTAGGGTAGAAAAAAAAAAGAAATAGGAAAAGAAAGAACAGCGGAGTGCCGTAGTCGGGAAAGCCAACGAGTCGGAATAAACCGAAGCAGCGCGGGCCAACACAAAGCGGGGAAGAAGCCCTCATTTCGGCGAACCCACCCAATTCGGCGTAGTCCTTTATTACAAATGTTTTACTGTTTTTCTTTCTTTTTTTTTTATCGAAGAGATCTCGCCAGATGTTGACAGCTACGCCGGGACCACGGTTGTACAAACAGCAGGGTAACTTGGCCGGTGTAAGGGTGCTTAGAGAATGGATTTAAAACGTTGATCTGAGAGAATTTAGAACGACCAAGAAAAAAAAACAACGTGAGGAGGATTGAAAGTAGGAAAAAGAAATCGAATTATGCATGGATACAGACAGACAGACATACAGATTAGATAGATAGATGTCGTAGGCGGCTGGAGATAGATAGATAGATATAGATAGATAGATAGATAGATAGATAGATAGATAGATAGATAGATAGATAGATAGACAAGAAGCTGCCTTGCAACCCACGCGCATTAATTATACGCATTTCCAGTGCACGAAGAGACGGGAATCGGACAAATGCACTACATGAACACAAAAGTCTCCTGGAGCGCATATAGTACAGAAGAAGATGGGTGTCTGAAGCCGGCGACGATTCGTAAAGTGATGCTACAGAAGCGGGACAGGCCTGGTAATTCCATCCGAGAAAGAATTAATTTTGCGGAACTGACGAGAGGCAAGGAAATCGTAAACCACAACATTTTAATAAGCAAGGCCGAAGAAGTGCGCCACAGAGATTCGTTTGGAAAGTTGAAAAAAAAAAAGATGGCGCGCAAGGTTCGCATGAACTAGTTAATACAACTGGCGCTCAGCAGCGCGCACCGACGAACGGCGACAGCTTGAAACGGTGTGTGGGAAAGACCATTGTTTCAAATGTTGGCGGCGTATAGCGTCTCCGTCACACATGTTCATTTGTCTGTAGCGCTACTTGGGTAGCTATACACTGTCGGCGTGTTAATTAAAGAACGACGAACGACTCCTGGGTCCGCAAGATATGGCGAAGATCCTCGACAACGCCGACAGGCAATAACCACTCCACTTATGTTCAGTGTACTGCAAGGGTCTTTATAAGAAGTACCGGCAATACCGTACTTTTAACGTTCTCCTGTAGGGTAGATTACATTATTAAATATTTTTACCTAGTCCGGCATTGCGGGACACTCAAAGGAGTGAGCAGAGTACCAGGTTAACAGTCGATGGCACCGACATCTTGCGACGCTTCGTGTAACCAACGTGACAGAGACGCTTCCTTGTTTCCGCCTAGTCGCCTTCAGAGGAAAAAATGTTCAAAACGTCCACTCAATCAATATTAGACCACAGCCACGAATTTACACCACCACGGCAGTATAGAATGCACAAGGACTCGCTCGCTGGATTTCTCGCCGAGCGGTTGTGCCCCCGCGATGTCCGACGACACCGCAGCTCGTGTCGACTGGCTCGCCCTACGCCATCTCCTGACGCCGACAAGAGCGCTTGCCGAGTGGTGCCCCATCCTCGAACTTCTGGGACCGTGTCCATCTTTCCTACCTTCTCCTTACTTCCGTGTGTGGCTGTCCCTGCGCCCCTCTCTCTTCCTGCTCCTCTCTCTATCTCTATACCTTTAATTCCTCCCTATCATTTTTTTAATTCTTTCTTACCCCCATGCGCAGAACTGTGGAGGTGCCCTTCTTTGAGAGAGAGGCAGTAACGGAACTGCGCTTATTTTTTTTCCTTTTTTTTCACTTTCAAAAGTCACTTATCTCTGCAATGAGAATTATATGGTCGCCTAGTTCATCTCGTCCCCGTCAGATGCCACCACCTTCCCGGTGTCTCACGTTTACAGCTACGACATACGATATAACGCCAACGCAATGTTTCCGGACAGAGTAAAACTGTCCATTATTGTTTTCACATCACGGTCCGCAAACAGCGCGATTTGCTGGATGTGCTCAACAACGTCGTACGATGATCGCTGCAGGTATATATATATATATATATATATATATATATATATATATAATGCAAGTCTTGAAGGCGCATCTTACGACGCCGGTAAGCCAGCTTTGCTGGAACACTGAGCTGTTTCATCGTTTCCCCCGTCCCGAATACTTTTCGTGAATGCCTCTGATTCACTTAAGGTGACGGTACCACCGTCGCCATCTTGCGAGTAGTTTTTGCTTTAGCCACCAGAAGACGCCACTAAGTCACGTTTGGAAAAAAGGGAGGAAAATGCACTCTCCACCATCGTAGCATGCAGTGGCGAAGAGCCTGTTCCTGCCTGAACTAATCCATTCTTTTCGGGGGTGCCGCTGCTCCCATATCTCCTTTGAAACGTTTCAAATGTGCGTGACGCCCTCCCCCCCCCCTCCCGCTCCCCAATAACAACAACAGCAACAAAAAAGGCACGGACCCGAGAGCCTTTGTACTCCCGTGCAACTGTCCGGAAAAGAGGTGCCTCTCTCTCTCCTGGTAACGTATAACTATTTACAATAGAACAGCGCTGCCGCAAGGGTTGCTGGAAATAATGGTTTGGTTTCTGAACCGACTCTTTCTCTTCCTCGCTAAAAAAGAGTAGAAAGAAAAAGAGTAGAAAAAGAGTAGTTCTCCAGGAAGTTCTTCAGTGGCCCTGAATACCGGCAGTGTTGGGTCGCGTGGAACAACGCCGACCTTGTGCACGTGCACAGTAATTATAGATTTCTAGGCACCCTTCACTGACCTGATAGGTCAGTGAAGGGTGCCTAGAAAATAAGACATCACATGATCTACATGAGAAAAAGGATTATCTGCTAAATTTAGTTTTGCTATAGGTTGTTATAAATTGTGCGCGTGTTGTCTATTTCGCGCAGTGCAAGCTTTATTCCTGTGTTTCCAAACTTCAGTAGGCGTCGGGACGCGTTACGTTTGTTTTGCTGCGCGCGGCTGGGAACGCTAGAGTTCACGCAGCCATCCGCACTTTTCGCTGCAGTCGGGGAAATATGGCTCGCTAACTAACGGCTTGCAAAAGAGTTACTGCGCATATGCGAGTAAGCTTGTTTTCCACACGAAAGCCTCAACCACAGACTAGCAGACGAATAATTTTTTTCCCATTTACCACTAATCCCTGTCTTTCCTTTCTTTCGTTTTCTCCTTTCTCTCAGTGGAAGAGGAAACTTACAATGAGGCGTAACATTCCTGAAGTACGTTTTGAGAAGTCTTGGTGCTGATCCTGCCCCTTCGTATGAATGTGGAGTGGTGAACACGTTTAGAGCGAGAAAAGCAGTCAGGGAAGCAGAAGTTTTACAGGTGTTTGCAAAGTGGGCGCCAGGTGCAACACCCTCTACGACGGAGTTGCCTTGTCGGCGCTTTCGGGAAACGGGAGACAGCATGAACGAATGGATTCGCAGCGCGCCGTTGAGTACACAAGGAGCGCATAGCAATGGGCATTTCTGAGAACGCGGCATCCGCTCCCGTCATAGTGTGATGACGTCAAGAGGCCTCCGCTAGTCTAGAGGGTATTGGCCAGGGGTCGCACACTATTTCGCAAAGGCCAACATAAAAAAAAGAAAAAAAAGAAAGATTTTTTTGTCGAGCCAGGTGGCACACTTGTCACCACCCCATTATAACGGGGACGCTCATATCATCCATCCATCCAACAAGGCTGTTGCAGTGGTGGCGCGCGACGCAGAGGTAGTGATTTACGTGGACAAAAATTGAAGGCGTGCAGACTAACTGTACGAACTGGTACGGGGTGTGTACGCCTGTGGAGTGTTTTAGTTTATTTACTTGATAGGTGTTTTTTTTTTGTTCTCTGGTTAGGGCGAATTAATCTTGCCCGCCCGATACAAAGGGATCAGCCTCAAATCATCAGAGTCAATGGGCCTTTTTCAGGTCCGAACAGCGCCTCCAGTGCAGATCACCGAAATCGAAACTGGGAGTCCGTGGCCTCCGAAGTTATCCGCCACGGCCCGGTAGAAAAATCTCGTAGGCCTGGTATTTTTCGGGATAATTTGCAAACGACGCCAGGTGCCCTTCGGTTCGCACCTGTCACCGCCCTGTGCAACGTTTATAGAAGCTGTTTGGCTCTTTTACTCCCCCAAAACATGGCGTCAAGTCGCCACCATTTGCAGCACTTCGCATGCGCAGGCTAGTCTCCCGAAAAAAAGTCCATTGTTATCCTAGTTCAACCGGCGTCACGTGAAATATTCAAACACACATACATTGCCAGACACTCGTCACCTCCCTGCGATGGGAAAGCGCGCTTCAGATAATGTCCTACGGGCTTCAAAAATATGGAGAGGCAAGGTCCAGTTCTTTGTGTCCTTCAAAAACGCTTCTACAGTCACCTGAGTACAAAGGCGAGCAACCAAGCAATTCCTGGAATCTTTGGCACAATAGCCTAACCTGCTGGCTATGCATTCCTGATGTACAGTGCAACACGCTTTATTCCCTTCTTCCTTTCTCTCTCCTTCTCTTTCTTTCTTTTTCAGCAGGATTTAGCCACTGAAGTCTAAAGAAGTCCATCCGTGTTTTGGCGGCTTAGTTATGTTTAGAAGCGCCACTTTTGACGAACGTCGGAACTGACGTGAAACAACTTGATGTTTTGTTTGACAGATAGCGCCACCGTCAAAAAGTGTTTGCGAGCTTTATTATTTTTGAAAAAACTTTTGTTTCAAGCACCGCTTCGTAAAGTTAGTGAGTACTGGTGATTACAAGACACTACAAGGTCCTGCTAATGTGCAATACTTGTTGTGAATTAGCCTACAAAAGACAAAAAAAGGAAATTTGCACGAACCTGGCAAGCAGAAAAATGAGCTAAATTCACTGCTGTCCTACAAATTTTCTAATTCACTTACGACAATTTTCTCTTCATAGAAACCTAGGGAAAGGCTTGCTGATTTATTATTGAAGATTTCAGAGTTTCAGCTCTGATAGTTTTGTCCCTTCGTCGGTAATGCCTGACCAAGTAGCGCCATAAATTGCCGTATTGAAGGAGTAATAATTCAAGAACTGTTCATCAGAACACAAAACAACTTCGCGTACACATAATGTACATTGTAGCCTAGAAACCCATTCAATATTGTTGTTCTGCACAAAATAGAAAAAAAGTTATTTATTCATAAACTTTCATTCTTTTGCCCATTTTTATTAGAGCGTGCATCAATTTCTAATTGCTTTACTGGCAATATCTCTTCATAGAAACCTCGCATAAAGCTTCGTTAAAAGGCTCAGCAAATTTCATTTCGTTATCTTGGACAGTTTTGCTGCACTGGCAGTACAACGAAGGCTTATACAGAAAAAACGCTGTTTTTTGCTCACACTGTTTTAATTGCCATGAAATAACACTCCGTACTAGGCAAAAATACTAGTTGTCATTAGAAAGCGGAGAACGTAAACTTTCTGATGCAATAGAACTCATATTCTTCCATTGAACAGAGCAAGCACAGTGAGCCAGTAAACAACGACTAAAATGTCGAGCTCTTGCCACTGGAGTGGGACCGCCACCTTAACATGCATTTGCGGGAGGTTCGGGAGTACTCAGCGTCAGTGGCACAGCCAGGGGGTGGCACACCGAACCCATTGCCTACCTACCCCACCCTCTTCGAATTTTTTTTTCGCCTTAGTCTACAGAGCGAAAAATAACATAGTTAAGAGGACTCCCCCCTCTCTTAAAATCAAGGTGGCACGCCCCCCCCCTCCCCCCCCCGAAAAAAATTTGGGCCTATATACACTACTGTTCAGCGTTGTCTTCGCGCGATTTCCTCAAGCGTACTGTTACTCATCCCCAATTACAAGAACACCACGTTCGAGTGTGTATAAACCCTAGCCGCCAGAGCGTATGTCAAAGAAGCCAGTTAAACATGCAGAGACAGATGAACTTGGGGGGCCGAGCAAGTTACGTCACAAATTGACCTTCAGCCCTGCGTGTACGTGATTTTTACGCGTCCATTACACTTGTACCAAAAACGCGCCCGCGTCGACGGCCAAAAAGTCAACGAAGACGTTGATGGTGCACCTCGAACTGACAGGTCTCTGCGACGATCTCTAGACTTGGTGTACTCCCACAAGTGTAGTAAAGTAAAAAGACGGATCCCTTGATATAAGCACGCATAGTAGGCAAGCACGAGCACGTTCAACTATATAGGACCACGTCTCCGCTTGAAGCACGACAGGTGCCCGCCATCACTCGGGCAAATATGCAGCGCAGGGAAGCGCATATGCGAATTATCGAAATGGAGTCCAATCTAGCCTCTTTATCATCTACCCCACGGCAGGGTATCAAACCGGACGCAAACATGCTTAATCAACCCAACTTTTTCTAGATTCTCCCAAAACTTCAATCTCCACTATCAGAAAAGCAGATCCAGGACCGTTGGCCCACGGTATTGCGCAAGCGGAGAGACCACGAAAGCCCTTGCCTTATTGTGCTGCTCGACGATGGCCAGATGTCGCGAGCACCTGTGAGGAGCACCAGTTCGAGTCGGGCGCGTTCGAACTGTTCGTTATTCTCATTCTCGCAATTTTCCTTTGTTCCGTATGCTCTGTATTACTGCACCACCCCTCGTGAACAGTAGCAACGAGGCCAAAGTTTCGTTAGTCTCTCTGTCTGCCCTCCTCGTTTTTTTTTCTCTCTTTCACTCTTTAGATGCATAACCAAATATTGTATCTGGGAGAAGGAAGTAAGCGAAGGGGGCATATATTATGTGCGTTTGTGTGTATGCAAAGCTGATAATTGTGAGGGGAGGGGCTGAAGCCCTCGATTACGCCTCTCTCTCTCTCGGTCTGACAAGCGGGATACACGAACCGGAAACATGCCGCCGAAACTGTACCGACAGATCAAACAGACATTACATGGCACCTCATTCGTCGCAGATTTTTCCAATACAGAGATCACATTTTATTTCTACATTTTTCCTTTTAAATCTCATTTTACCTCTTTTCGAGATAAGTCTCCAGCAGCTCGCGCACCAGCACTCGACCGACTGTACAGAGCGTTAACGAACTATCGCACGTTTAAATGGCGCCAACTTTATCCCCAATACACACTACAGGCAAAAGACCGCGTAGAAAAAAAAGGCAGTGCCACTAACCGGCGACCGAAAACCGAAAGAATGCGCCCCTCATCGAGATCGAGAGAAAACGACAGAGCCCGGCCACGGAGCTCGACGGTCGCGCCGCAAAAAAGACCGGGCTCTCATTAAAGCCCCATTAGCGAGGAACGCAGCGAATCGGCCATACGTACTATACGAACTGCACGCACTCAAGCACGCAGAGAAATAGAGAAGAGAGAGAGAGAGAAGTGTAGAGAGGACGTAGCGTAGCGCATCTCGTATTTCGACAGAGCATAAACAAAGGGGTTAACGGGAAACCAATGAGGCAGGGCAGCATAATATAGACCACGGCGCGAAAAAAAAAAACACGCCTGGCTATCATTTAAGCTTCTCAAAAGTGGCGCGAGCACGGACGGATCACTAACAAAGAAGAAGAAAAGAATTATCGTAGCCTATATTAAAGGAAGTAGAGGAGAACTTGTTGACACACACTAATCGCTCGTTGATAGGGTGCGGCTCGGTTCTTTCACGCTATGCACGTCGGTCAGCCGTGACAAATCGAGAGTTTCGCGAAAAAAAAAAAAAAAGAAAGCATGGGTCCATAACTTTACACGCGCCTAATTAGGGATCACCGGAAAAGACATGGTATTTCCGATTATATTAAGGCCTCAGAAGCCTCATAAACACAAAAATTGAACGTCCCGCTGCGTCAACCTGTGAAGCCATGGAGCAGCGAAATTCGTGACCTCACTACGTCAGCGCCGTAGAGATTAATAACAATAACTAGAGGAGAATCTACCACTACGATCGTTCAACCCCCATGGGAATTATGGGTAGTACACGGATTTCTCTTGTCTTCGTGCTAGCGGCTCCGAACGCACTTGCAGCTTCGTTTATTGTCGTGTTTTGGTTTCGTTTCAAATAAAACAACGGACCATTGCGAATTTCGTGACACGATTTGAATCGGTGACCACATTAAGGTCCATGTGCTAAAGCGTGCGTATGTGCTAAACATTTGCTGGACTTCGCCATGCGGCGAAGCCACACGAATCCAAAAGAACGAAGATTAGACAAATCCATACACTAACCATCTTCCCATGAAGACTGAAGCGCGGTGCTTTGCAGCTTCCATAGACACTAACGCCAGAATTCTCTGGGGTGTATTTATAGAAGGGTGTATGGTCACCGCATAGCATTTAAAGCACACATACCACAAAGATATTACGCCTGAAAGACAAGTCTTATGGCATTAAAGAAAAAAAAACGCCAATTTTTCAAGAGCCTGGACATGGAGTCCCGCCATCAGTGTCAAATGAAAAGAAACACAAACCTTACCATCTAGAGCATGGCGCACGTTAAAGTACCATATACCATTACGCGTCTCGCAAAAGCCCTCCACCGCAGCGCTATATCACGGCGCTGATGTCACTTTCGAACGTCACGGTCAATCGGTCAAGATCGATCACCTGGATGTCCTTCGTAATACGTCTCACTTTAGCGCCGGCGAGCACAATCGATCACTATCTTGGCTCGAAGCGTTCGCGCCGTTAGTATACGCTATCAAAAAACGCAGCGTGTGCATTTTGAGCTGTCAGGTAAAGGCTTAAGTCTGACACGTTGCCCCGATTTTTCTGTCGGCTTTCTGTACATGGATCACTCACGCCGGGGAGTCAATACACTATTTTTAGTAAGAGATATGGGCACCACCATGTTAGGTTGTTAAGAAACTGTTTTCTTGATTTCGTATATCGCGGCATGAATGAATATGGACGCGAAACATCGTATGCATCAACTCAATCATCTCCATGCGTCTACCGTAATAACATTGTTTAGCTGTTGTATAAGTATTTTATAAGGCAATACTTCTATAATGTATTCTATAAGGAAAGTATTCTATAAGAGAATGAAGTGCACAAAAAGGAAAGCCACGGTACCTTAAAGGAAATTACTTGTTTTACAAATAAACCGCACCTTCAGCCATCTATTTATGCGCGAAAAACTAACGCTGCTCTCTGGATACTGTTGTCTCGGTGTATTCGTGGGCAGTTCGTTAGCGCTACGAATATGAATACAAGTGACCGAAACCAACACAGTCCGCATCACCACTTTGAAATCAATCTTATAGTTTTGATACACGGTCGCCACCATATTGAGCTTTTTACACGATCCGTGTGCAAGTGTTTTGTTGCTATGCAAGTTGCAGGTCAGAATAAGAGGACATCGAAGCGAAACAATGTATTTTAGATTTACCAATCATATCCTCAAAACTCTGACGTCCTTGGTTTCACCATCATATGTCGATGAACGGAAAAAAAAAATCAAGGTCAAAGTTGACGTTTTAATTTATGTAGAGCAGACATCTGCGCGGTGTGGTGTTTTCGGTAATGTGCTGAATGACTCACAAATACGCTAAAGATCATTTCGTTTTTTTTTTTAAAGATGTTGACAATGCGTATGACGACTGGCAGAATAGGGGCCTCAAATTTCTCGCGCTAAAGGCGGGTAAAAAATATAGATAATAAAATGGTGGGAGGGACACGAAACGTGTACAGTGAGAATCGGGGGAAAAAGGTTAACCGTCGCACTTTTAGTATTGTTGAAACGGATGCTGGACGGTAACAGCCTGCAGGGGCGACGATGCGGGGAATTCTCAAACTGTTCCATGAGCGTGCGAGTCTCCCATCTCCACATGCCATGCAGAGAAGCTTCTCTCTTTTCGCAAAAGCCGGGCGATGAAAGCGACGCGCCACACGCATCTGATCAAACTGACGGCGCGCGCGCGAAGATAGCTTTATAAAGCTACGCCGCCAATATTGCTAGACGGCAGAGCTTAAATGAGAAAAGGAGGGGTTAGGAGGGGGGGGGGGGGTGACAGGCGTCGCTCGAAGCGGCTGCGATGGCAGCGGTGCTCATTAAAGCCTCATTAGTGGACTACGACGGTATACTCTAGCAGGGCTTACCGGAAAAAGCGCAGCCGCGGGATGCGACGACGGGAGCGGGACGACTCTATCGCTCGCGACACATCGATTGCGATATAGGGCACACATCGCGAGACGAAAGGATTGGAAAGAGGATGAACGGTGTTTGACGCGAGATGCGCTGAATGAGGGAGACAAAAGCGTCACTCAGAGATGCGCCATGGAAAGAGACGACTTACTTACACCGCCAACCTAAAACAGTGGAGACTGACAAAAAGGAGCTTGCAGGCCGGTTAGGTCACGCCGCGAATTTGGCATCGCCGCGCCTGAAACCAACAATTCCACCGCTCCTTTTCTTCGAAGCGATTGTTTTTTAACTGTTTGATAAGACGGTAGGTATGCCTAATCGCTGGAGACAACCATGCCATGTCTCACTGGAGCTGGTCTCTAATGACATTGACTCTTTTCTAGACGTTCCCATCGAAACGAATTAACAAAAAAAAAAGGGAAACTATGCGCGTTACTTAGCCCTGAACTGCACTCTTTCGATACGTGAGTGCTGTAGTCCACGCTTATAAGAGAAAAAGAGTTATGCTTAAATAACGTTTACATCCGAAAACAGCAAACATTAATCAATGAGCGAGCATTGCAAGACAGCAGCATTTAAACTAACTGGAAATAACTTTGGACTGCTGGCAGCGCCCCCCCCCCCCATCAAGCGGCGCGAGTTGAATTTGATGCGCCTTATACAAAATCACCTCAATTGAACGAAGCACGAAAAAAATAAAAGGAGGGGGGCAGTATACGAACGCTGGCACTTGTGTCGTGCCTTTTTCCCGTGTTCTGTCCTTTTGCACTGGCTTTTGGCTTTGTACAAGGCCACCCTCACGAGTAAACAAGCTCTAAATACAATCAAGATCCCCCTGCCCCCGGATGTGCACCAACTGCAACGCGGTTAGTCATTCCCGACATCGTTCGCAATCTAGACAGATTAAAGAGGGCGTGTGCCCACGCGTCGAACAGTGGTGGCTGAAACCCGGCGGCTGACCACCCAAGCGAGCAACGCGGTCCGGTCGAGTCCGTATAACCATCACGCGAAAGACGTCGGGCACGCACAGGACAGATACCGCGGCTGTCAACGAGCGGGCCGGCCTTATAGGCCCACCACCCCATTACAAAAGGATTACCGCAACGATCAGGCAAGGCACACAGTGCCCAGAGTCAGTTGGCGCTACAGAAAACGAGATTGTCGGACAATACATCCAGCCGACTCGTTGCGAGGTTCCCCCCATCCGACCCGCATAACGACGTTAGAGCGAGACAACGATCGCTACCACTGGACTCGAATACGCTAAGCCTAAAGCACACGCAGGCTGGCCTGCCTACGCCACTATCTCTGTGTGGATAGATGGCGCAGAGAGACTGCCCCGCTATGGTGAGCTTTAAAAACCAGGACGGGGTGGGCTGGAGAGGGAATCAACGTCTGAGCGCGCCTGCACCGCTATAGAGACCAGCGAGAGTCGCCGCTTGTGTGAATAAGTGATGGGGATCAACGCCGGTCCAGCGGACTCCGCAAATGGCCCGTCCGCATGTCCGGCCTTATCTGGGCGCCTTTGCCGCAGCACTTCGCACGTCCGTAAAGACTCCTTCCCCCCCCCCCCCCTTCGTGCACTACCTCTCTCTCCCCACGCCGTAGCCTTCGTTGTAACATGTAACAGCGTTCCCACGCATTCGCTTATAGTTCTGCATATACTGCGTAGATGTTTGGCCCGATAGCGCGAAATTCCGTGTAGCGTCGACGTTAGAACGTCGGCGTGACGAAAACGCCCTGTTGATGCAGCGAAGCGCAAGATTTGGCATCTCGATTTTAGCGCTAACACACGAGATAGGATAAGAACTGCCCTGTCGCCTCCCCTGTCTTCGCCTTATTTTTTTTTTTTTTGTCGCTAAAACCAAGTTATCGTTCAGCAAGAAGATGCCTTGCATGACGTCACTCGAACAGCCACGCTGGAGTCCCAACGTGGCGGGATGCGAACTCGGCGGTGTCACGCTATAGTGTAAACAGTACATCGCGGGCCGGTTCCTTCGTTATTCATTCGCCGAAGCACGATAACAGTCGAGATGCAGTCGTTGTCACACTGTAGCAGGCTAATCGCAGCGTGATTAAACTGCCCCGACGTCATCTAAGCCGCCCCGCTGCGTCTGGGACGCCGCGCGCTCGCTATGAATAGCACTGACCTTCTCGTCCAGTAACAAGTTCTGATAAAGCAAGAGTAGTATGTCAAGAAAGATAATAAATCGAAGGAACCTTACACGAGCCTGCCACAAAGAGATAACGGGAGTAGTCCTTCATCCGGCATTAGAAATAGCGAAAATACATAAGGCGACGGTAACTGTGGGATGTTATTAGTGTTAGTCAAGCCCGGGTGTTGATATTGCAAACCACAGCAGCCGTAGCTGTCACCATCATTTTGCTATAGAACAGTACCGCATGCGAAACTGGCACGCAAAAAAGAAAGTGTTCAACAATCTTGACGCTCGAAACAGTGCGTGAACACGCATTCGGCCTGGCGCTGGTGTCCAAGTCAAATCCCTGGCCAGATTGAGGCTTTTTTTTTTTCGCTTTTATCAACAGGGAAACTCTCTCTTGTAGCTGCACGTCCGCCACGCTTGTGTAGAGCTTACGGTGTTTGGCTGCAGACCAGAAGAAGGTCGCGGGTGCGATACCGGCCGCATTTCAATGGAGGCGAAGTGCGTGGATGTCGGTGTACTGTGCAATGTCAGTGCTCGCTAAGAAACACGAGACGGTCCAAGTTTCCAGAACGTTCCACAACGGCGTCCGTCAATAATATCGCGGTTCCGGGACGTTATACTCCACACATCAATATTGTAGCTCCACGCTACAAACCCAAGGGCGCCACTTTAACCTTTACTGTACTGCTGGAAATACAACTACTGCGCGGCGAATGCGTGCACTGTATACGTTTACGGCTTGTGCGCAAGGCATGTCACTCTGGAGCATGCACTCTCCTTTTTTTCTTTTCTTTTTCTGCTCTCAAAGATTGCGTTCGAGCAATCTTGAAGCAGATGATCGTTTGCTCGCTTGAGAACGATTTGCTTCGCGATATCCCGAGGAAAATATTAATATAAAAATGACAACGCATCGCCCAACTCCCAACATGGTTACAGTCGCTGTTCTCGCGCAGCCGCCTGTAATCTTGAATCGCCAAAAAAACAAAAGAAGAGTAAAAAAAAAATGAGCACGCCTCACATAAAAAAAAATAAAAGAAGCGCGATTCCCAAAGGGCTATAAACAGGGGGCTATCAGACGGCCCAGGAACGTACGTGTCTCTGTCGTCTCAGACAGCGTTCATTCTAGACAAACGACGTTTACTGCCGAGGCAAACTTTCCTCCGCACACGCGGTAGCTCTCGCTGTTTTCAGACTAGACAGATGAGGCAACCCGTGAGTCAATACAGAAGCACGAGCCTTACAGCAAAGGCCACGAGGAAAGCCTGGCAGCACGCCGCCAGGCAGCCGATGCGTTTATAAGTCTAGCGCTATTGTCGTTATTTATAAATGTGTATAGCGGACTGAAAAAAAAACAAGCACATGTAACGGTGCGCCAGCATAAAAATAATTAAATTAATTATTAATAAGCAAAAAAGGAGTAGTGCTTGGGGGATGGGGGGGGGGGGGGGGGGGAGGGGACGATAGCACGGCCATTCTTCGAAGCGATCGCTTGAAAACACACTTTTTTTCACATCGAAGGGCTTTTGATCGTGCTTTCGAAACATGTCGCTTACTGGCTTACTGAAGTGCTTAGAACTCACGACACAATACGCACCCCAAACCACTCGCGCACGTTCTCACGTGTAACGCAATCATTTTTTTTTTTCAGTTTTATGCGCCAAAACCACGGTGTGATGGTGAGGCACGCCGTACTGGAGGGCTCCGTAAATTTAGAGCTTACGGCATTCTTTAGCACGCACTGAAAACTCCCCAGTATAACATTACACAGCCGAGGTCGAACGCTTGTTCTGACATCCCGAGACAGTGTTATTTAGCACAACGCTTAGCAGATGACGATGTCTCATGAGACGGCTAAGTGTTATTTAACCTGACGCTTACCATGTTCATCAGGCATGAAACGGCTAAGCGTTAAGTTGAGTAACGTGGGCTTATGTGTGTCGAGAAAAAGAAAAAAAAAATGTTTTTTACCAATCATAAAAGGTCGTAAACCTACACTCGAACTTCATTATAACAGTCACACCTGCAACGAAAATAGTTCGTTCTTTCCAAAAATTCGTTATGCAGCAGTGAAGCTATGAAAAAAGCTATCCTTCATTTACTTCGTTAAAAGCAGTACTTCGTTATGTGCGGGTTCGCAATATCGAGGTCTGAATGAACACCTAAAAAAAGAAGATGATAACGCTCGAGTTCCCCGAACACAATAGACCCCCTGTGTTCAGATGCAGGCGTTACTGGGCCCCTGCGGCGCATTTAGATAGAGACGATACGCGAAAAAGCCCTTGACCGTCCATACCTAAAAATCACGAAGAAATAAAACCATGGGCAGTCGGCGTTTATTCGGAATCTACTTACTACGTCACGCCTCATCATCACGTCACGACTGCGTAACCTATGAAAAATTTCTGCTTTTGACTAACCGAAAAAAATGTTCACGTGAAGTGTCAAAATATTCACTGCATGCGGTAACTTTCAACTTGAATGTCAACGGTCGCACTTGTTTTGTCCAGATAGCATTCTTCACTCACGGAATCATGGAAGACGAAAATCCAAAAAGTACGAATAGGACGTACAACACGCCCAAGAGAGCGGGGGTCAACGTTGCGGGAGAGGGGTGGCTATGCAACACACTCGTCCTAATTAAGGCACATACCTCATTATATCCCTTGACGACCCCGATTTCTTCCAAGGCAGGACAAAATATTGCAATGCCTTTATCTAGTTAGCAGGTCATTCTTCACAAAGCATGCAGAAAAATAAAGGAGACCAAGCGCAATGGTTTTTGCTGGAAAACTAATACTAGAGACTGGGATTCATTTGCTCTCTGTATGACATCATGGTTGCATAAATTATGAAAAATAAAATGCCCGCGTTTCAGTCACATAACAAAAAACTAAGCGAGTAGGCCTAAGAACTCCAGTGAAGCGCTAGAATATTTAGCGCGCGCGGTAACTTCAAACGTCTAGGGCGACGGCCGTGTTCGCGTTAGCGGAGCAGGCCTTTCAACCGACGCAATTTCGAAACACAAACATCCCAGATGCGTCAGTATAGGACGCAGAACAGAACGAAAGGGGAGAGGGGCTTCGAAACGAGCCCGTTCTAATTAAGGCGTTCATACGCGTTTATACTTGTAGTCGTTGCTCGTTGAAAACCCGAGCCTCACCTGCACACTACGTCGCAGCGCGTCTCAGCCGCAGATCGAGTTCAGGAAAAAATGGGGCGAGTCAGTATGAACTACGAGCTAGGTAAACACAACGTTGACCAGAAGGGCGGAACACGGAGAATAGGGGAAAGAAGCGTGGGGGGAGGGTGAGGCGCTGTCCTGCGCGTGCAAGCAAGCGGTTTTCACAAAGTGCTGTGGCGGCACCGTGACCAACCTAATCTCGCGCCCGGGTGGAGAGGAAGATTAGGTCCGCGGTAGTCGTAGCGGCCCCTGCAGCAAGGGCTAGCGAATTTCAACGAAGTGAGAAGAGAGCAAGAGGGGGAGAGAGATTCGAGAAGTCAGAGCCGTCGCATCGTGCGTGCTTTCTTCTGCAGCGGCGGTCCATTCGAAACTGTGAAAGAAAAAGTTTAAGTTGAAAGAAAGAAAAAAAAAAAGATGACGGGAGGGTCAATGGAAAATTTGAAAGTGTTTTGTAGAGACCTTTTTTTTTTTTTTTTTGTAGGAGAGATGAAACGCTCCCTTTTCTGGAGTGCGACCGGCGAGTACCAAAGCTGGAGGTCTCTACGGCGCTGCACGGAGGGCTTTTCTAGAAAAAGTGATTAGACTGTCGATGGACGGATGGATTGATATGGCTGTACCCTTTAGATCGGGCGGCAGCAAATATACCTGGTGAACAAAAAAACTAGATTTATCTTTTGTTTTCTCATTTAAATAGTGAAGTTAAGGACTGGCACATTGCAGTGAAGGATTTAATTTTCCCTCGTGCCTTGATTGTAGCCAACAATCAGATAAGATCCTCCTAGTTATTTTTACCCACTCAGTCTATTTTGCCCCCCCCCCCCCCCCCCCTGTCCACAAACCCCGGTATTTTGAAAAACTCTGCGCCATCATCCTGAGCTATAGGGTGAAGCCATTTACAGACCAATATCAAGTGTTCGGCATTTTCCTCTTCCTCTCCACATACAGTGCGTACTATTGTCTACCTCTTCGTATTTGGCCCGATAACTATTGGTTCGCAATACTCCCGTCCTGGTCTGAAACAGTAGAGAACTACCCCGAGAATTACACAGACCCTTCCTTGGCTATTCCCGGCATAAAAGGTCGATAGATCTCTGGTGCCGACTTTTAAACCACGCTCATTCTCCACATGTCGGTCTCAGTTTCCTTCACCTTCTTGTAAACCCATAATTCTTTTTTGGAATAGCCCTTTTTATAAGTATATACCCGCCACCGGGATCGAATACCGGGGTCGGCGGCTGCGTTTTCCCTTGAGGCAAAAATGCTGTAGGTCCGTGCGGTCAGATTTGCATGCTCGTTAAGGGAACCCCAGGCGGTCGCAATTTTTGGAGCCCTTCACAACTGCGTCTCTCATAATCGTATGGTGCATTTGGCACGTTCAAACCCACAAATTATTATTATTATTATTATTATTATTATTATTATTATTATTATTATTATTGCTACAGCTGGACGTGACACTAGCCTTATGCCGTTCGCCGCCATCTTAGACAGGCCGTCATGGCCAGACCCGAACCCGAGCCTTTGTTCTGTAGCCACGCCAAGCCCTATCGAGCTTTTGCCGTCCGCCAACCGCTCGATATAAGCCGAGTGGCCTGCAACAAGGTTTTCATGCACACCTCGGCTGCACTGTAGACCAGGGTCAAGGCCACAAAGCGAGTTATGTAACTTAGAAGTACTTGTTGTTGGGCTAGTTGGTTCGTTTGTTGGGCTAGTTTGACGCTCTTTCTCTGCGATTATTTCTTCCTGTGGTGCTTTAGGCGTCTAGAATTACCCCTGAGGAAAGCGAGTTATGTCCGCTCGTGACCACAGCATGCTTACTAAAGAGGGAGCACGATCGACGCATCTTACCATTGGGCCTGAAGAATCTCCCAGGACGCCTTGATCCGCGTTTGGCGTCTGCACCGTCCATACTGATCCGTACTGCGCGTCCGCAAATGTTGACCACGGAGAGCATACGGCGGTTTCGCGGCACGAACCACAGACGACGGAAAAACTGCTTTACGAACCGATGACACGACCTACTCAGTGCCGAACCAATGCTAGACTGCGGAAGTTGTAGTGCACACACCGCGGGTTGCCGAGTTTTGTCTTGTGAGTCATTCCACGGAGGCGCAAGTGACCAGAGGAGGTGAGAAGAGAAACAAAAAAAAAAGCACGTCGTTTTTTGGACGTGGGAGCTGGAGGAGAAAAGAAAGCTAAAACCTGTTCAGCAAAAAGATGGTGCCAAAGTCACTGATCGGCTGCGATGACTTCTGGCGAATTCCGGGACGAGCACTGAGAGCAGAGCCACTCAACCTGCCACTGGAATGCGCCGCGCGCCCGGAGGGCAGGTGAGAAGGTGACGATTCGGGAGACCACGTGACTGAAACATTCCAAGCCCTAGCATATTCTTTGTGGGGCAGCAGCAAAATACGCGTGAAATCGGTCAGCCACATATTCTTCATTATCCGAATACCTGGTACGACTGTGCAAAGACTCATGTGACAAACGTTCCGCTCTCATCGTAGCCATCCGCAAAAAACAGCGGTGTCAAACTACACACGGTTGCTACCATTGCCGTCGCACTCGCCAGCTGAAGAAAAATTTGGGTGCTGTGACGTTCAAGGACCACGTGACTCGTCGTCACTCCGCCTATATACTCAGATTTTCAGGCGAGAGCACTAGAAACTGCTCCTGGCTGCTCTCGGCGCATCAAAAGCACTCTCGCTCTGGCTGAAACTGCCGAAATAAACGCTTCCATTGTTCCCGTTATCACGGATGATCTACTTACGACCACTTTCACCCCCATGCCTGCCTATATATATATATATATATATATATATATATATATATATATATATATATATATATATATATATATATATATATATATATATATATCGTTTAACGCTGAGAACGAAGAATTAAGGCTATAGTTTTCACGCTTCTTTAAGCGGTACCAGGTGGGAGACGTCACAGATGTTGTAAACACAAAATTTATCGTTACAAGCCTAAACACACGGCACGAGTTTATAGTTTCGTACACGCGTAAAGCACCGCGCCTCGTGTAGTAATCACGTACCTTATAGGCGCGCTAAATTAACCCAGCTACGCCAGCACAGCGTTAAAACAGAGAGGCAACAAGCGTTCATCGCGAAGCTAAGCGGCTTAGCTAATGGCTCCACGAACGACTGATGCCGATAAGTCTCAGTGCATGGAACTTCAAACAAACAAAAAGAGAGACCTCCACCGAAGTGAAGTTTAACTGTAGTGTGCGATCCACCCACGGCATCGGCGCAAGGTTTGGGCCGCTAAAAACTGCGGGATCGCAGCTAATACAGAAATACCCTGTCGCTAGCCGCAAAGCGACACAGCTGGCCTCCGATAACAGGAAGCGAACGCTTCCCGTTTTCGCGGTATTTACTTTATGGGGTACTTACTCTATGGGAAACAATGCCAGGCGGGTACACATGAGGTGGTGATGGTTAATCTTTGTGCTGTAAACTATTGTAGGAGAACGGGACGGAGAATGATAACGAATGGTACACGAACCCACAATTCGCATGTTGTTGATTGTCGTACAAAGGTTAACAATGTACCTGCTGATACAGTCTATTTGTTCATTACAGTAGGTAAAATCGTTGTCAGATGTTCAGAGGCTACCAGATTTTGGAATTTCAAGTCTAAAACAACAAGAAAGACGCGCGTTAGAGTGAAACCAGGTATTCTGTCCCATTAAAAAAGAAAAAAAAGCTTAGGCAGTCGCCTACGCACTCCGCCTCATTAGGCGAGCGACAAACAACCCCAATTAGTGCGATCTTTTGGGAAGCTCAGTCGAAGACCACGTGACACCAAAGTTCACAAAGTCGTGAGGCAGCCAATCATCGCAGCGACTAAAAGAAAGAAAGAGGGAAAGAAAGAACAGTGGGGAGGGGAGGAGGGAGTGCCGAAGGTGTGCAGGTGTTCCCTCGAAGAAGAAGCCAGTCAAGGAATGAGATCTGTTAGACGGGTCAGGTATTCACGTAGGGAAGAAAAAATACCGATGACAAGAAAAAAGAGAGAGAGAGAGAGGGAGAACGGGGAACGGATGAAGGGACAGTCTGACCCCGAGATTCGATTTGGAACGTGTCACGGCGCGATTCCAGACGACATGGAACCCGGGAAGTGGTCGCCAGACAGACAAGAGGGCACGCGTCGTCTCCTTGGAAACCGGGAAATGAGAGATTGAAGAGAAAGAGAGAGAAATATCAGGAGAAAGAGGAGAGGGGAAGGGAGGAGGGGGGTGCCGGAGGGAGTGCGATAGAGAAGAAACCCTCCAGCGACTGGATGAGAGAACGCCTATACGAGAGGAGCAGCGAAATACCGCGCGGTGAAGAGGTGCATTCGGCGGCCCAATTAAAAGTACGTCGAATGAGAACAAGCCTGCCCAAAGAAGGACGTGAAATAGTTGGGAGAGAAACTTGTGGGGGAAAAAAAGGAGACGCGGTTAGGTCGCAAGTTAGGAAGTCAACGTCCTGCCTCTATATCTGCCAACTAGTTTGAAAGGTCGCGCGGTACATTAGAGCAAGGCTGCTCTTACAGGGGTGCGATGAAAGGATTGCACTGTCTTTTGAAGAAACATGGAGCGCGTATGTTAACAGTTAATGTACCACACGGAAGTGGTGTTGTATAGGGCTTAAAAAGAAGCAAGCCCCGAAAACGACTGGGGCGGATATGAATGCGAGCACTGCGTGACAGGCACTGAACGGAAAAATAAATCAATTGTAGTGCGAACGAGTAAATACAAATTCGTAAGCTTCAACGTACTACATAAGAGCTCTATTTTTGGTTTTTTTTAATTTTTAGAAAGCGAAGCCTGTAGTCTACTTTTGAATCAACGGTGCGTGGGCAACTCGCACGCCACCACGTCCGAAAAATGCGCAAGTCTAGAAAGCGCGCTAGCATAAAAGGAACAGGCGTGGTTGGAGCTGTTTGATGCGGGCGTATACCGTTCTGTTGACTCTCACCTTTCCCTCTCTCTCTCTCGCTGTTGGTGTAGTCTGCTTGTAAAAGTTACCCGCTGCGCGTAAGTATACTGTAAACTTTGGCCTACATGCGTCAATTTGTATTTTCATACCGAGCGTAAATACTGTTGTTCGCACTACTTACGTGTATTTCATACATGAATTTACTCCCAGCCCCGTAATGATCTCTTTGAGGGAGTGGCCGTACTCAAAACTAGAAACAGATTAAATAAACAAATAAATCAATAAATAGGTCCACGCATCTCCACGAATGACGAGCAGGCGAAGGTAGGTTAGGGACCGTAATGTCCGCGTTAAAGTCGCCGACTAGTATAAAGGGCGGTCAAATTGGTGGACAGACGGACGAACGGACGGGGCAGGTGCCCATGGATTGTTCAGTCATATACTTGATTGATGCATTCATAAAGCCGGTTGTTTTACAGACTATTTTTTTGTTTCTCGTTGTATACCGGTGTTGAGTATAGGTCCTGAAGAGCGTAACGGACGCTGACAAGGTTCGGCCCTAACCCCTGTATTCTAGAACGTTCCTTCACTCAACGCTTCACCATCACTCGACAAAGCCGATAAGAGTGCCATCTATAGGCCCGGAAAGTCACTGCATATCAGCGATAATTTGCTGCAATTCTTGAGTAGCACAGCGTCATTTTCAGGCGAGCGGTGGCGCAGTGCTCAACTCTGTCAAGTGAAGGGTGGAAGTCGAGTCGAGCAGCGTTTGTGAATACGGGGGTTAGTATCTTCACCCCTAATTAATAAATAAAAACGCAGGACACAGTTGAGTAACTGCGGGCATAGTATGGCGTCGTCCTACTGTGTAGTTCTTTTTTCAGCAACTATAGTCGCACCCATAAACGATGTGGATAGCCGGAGCCCTAGAACAAGCACGTGCTAAATACTAAAAACGAAACAATAATAAAGCGGTTAGCATATTCGAACAAGTCATGGCGATTTCACAGAACTCGGAACGAATTTCATTCATTGAAGGAGCCGCGCGCATTTCAAAAACCACCAGGCATGCGCAGAACGCGCAGCATAGTCACAGCGAAAGCTAAAAGAGCGGCCTTTCAGAGCCCTTTTTATTTATTTTTTAAACATATTTATTTCAAGGTGCCTTACAGGCCCCAGGGGTGGGGGCATTGAGAAAGGGGGGGGGGGCGATACACTAGATACATGTACATATACATATGGAGTTGGTAAAAGTTCATTAGAAAAGATGCATTTGCAATATGATAAACAGAAAGCATTATAGATAAATATATACACGTAAAGATGACACTCTTTGGGTAACTGCTACAGGCACACTTGCAGGGTAGTCACTACGCCATAGATAATCATAATTTTTCTTTAGTAGGAAGGCACTCAGTATATGCCATCTTTCGTCATTCTTCGGAGAGGCATGGTATCCGCTACAAACTTGCAAGAAATTTCGTGAATTTTTTTTTTCATGCAGCGGCTCGTGACGATGAATTATGACTGAAGTGTGTACGCGCCACAGTTATTAGGTGAACAAGAAGAGAATTTCGTAGTGGGATGGAGCATTGGACGACCCACTCGTTACGTAATTCGCATAGTGCGACGCCTGAATGTTCCTTCGCGGTTCTAAAACGCTTTATTACTCACACTAGCGCGATTATTTTCGCGACATCAAGCTATACCTAAGGAAGGAAAGTTTGCAAAGGAGTTTTCTTATTTCGTGCGGCAGTGGTTCCGGACACTGGCAGTGGCGGCGGCAGACAACTATACGGCGCAAGCGACTCTCGTTGTGATCTCATAATGACTTTCGCCAAAAAAAAAGGGCGATACAAAATAGTATAGAAATGTTAAGAGTGCACGTATGCGCGTACACAGATCAGCGTCCCTTGGTATTTCAATCCAGCCATCCGGAAGAAGCAGCAGTACAAATGGCGACCAGAGGTACACGGACACCCGCCATCACACGAATAAGGCGAACGGACGCCGTCTAGAACCTTTACCGTGAAACGAAGCGGCGTAACGTGTTCGGGGTTCGGAGCTATAAAGAGCGAGAGAGAAAGAGAGAGAAGGAGAAAGACAAAGAAGGCAACAGGGAGGGTGAAATACACAGCAATAAAGTAGAAAGAATGAGAGAGAGGGGTAGATAGAGGGAAAGAAACAAAGCAAGAAAGAAAGAAAGAAAGAAAGAAAGAAAGAAAGAAAGAAAGAAAGAAAGAAAGAAAGAAAGAAAGAAAGACTTTCCCGCCTCGAGAGGTGGAGTAAGAGACGAAGAAGCAATATCGCTCTCGTAAGGGTGCCCCGTTCGCGTCGTTCAAGTGGTCAAAGAGCAGCGCATTTCGAGTGAGAACCAAACTACCAAAAGCAGCACAGTATATGCACTCTTCCAGCGAAGCAAGAACAAATGGGTAAGCTAGAGGGAGGAATCTGTGACGTAAACGACAAGATCGAAGGGAGAGGGGGGCGGGGGAGAAGAAGGGGACTCGTTCCACCGTTAACGAAAGCCATCCGAACGAGGGGTAACAAAAAAGAATTGTGAGTTCTAGTCATGTCCCGGTGCTTAAAATAGTGCGATGACTTTTTTTTTTTTTTTTGGGGGGGGGGGGAGGACGAAAAGTGCTGACTTTAGACTACACTCGAAATTCGACCTTTCCGCTGTGGAGCTAGATTGAAAACATGATCAGCGCAGACAGACCCCGCGGGCTTTTCTTTTTCAATTCTGTGAGCTTAGAGAAACGCAAAGGCGAACTCGACGAAAGAGCATATAGTAAAAAGCGAGACGTATAATAATCGGGTGACTCCCACTGCTCGGGCTTGTGTTAAGCTGATTCAAGACATATCTCCACTAACGCGCTGTCCCGCAATGAAATGAGACTCGTTTTTAACCGTAAAGGCACGTTTTAGGCGTTACAGCGACTCGGATTTCGCGTGCTATGCCCGAAAGAACGCAAATCGAAACACACGATGACACAAAAAAATTGCCCGCAGCTTCCCTTGGGGGAACACTGAGGAGGATGCGGAGCATATAATTGGTTAACGGGGTGTTAAAGTGCGACTTACTTGGGTCGATGGCTAAATTGGTTAACGTGGTTGTGAAATGGGGTGTTAAATTGCGACTTACTTGGGTCGATGGCTAAATTGGTTTACGTGGTTGTAGGAGGGGGTGTTAAATGAGTGAACACGTACACACGTATGCGAAAGGGCGGCGCTGGTCGAAGGGACGTCGATCATTGTGTTTGTGGATTCGTTGGCATTCATTTCACCGCGACCTTGGACGTCGACGCGCCGTACAAACCAACCGACGAGCGGCAACTGAGCGAGCGAGCGCCGACCTTGAGTATATATACAGCTCGACGGCGCATGCACTGTCAGCTGTTGAATGTTCTCGAAGCGCGACGCCACATGCGCGTCCACTGGAGAATCAGGAGAATTGTAGATGTCGAACGCGGTGTGTAGAGGAGGAAGGGTGCACAGATGGTGGAGGAGTGAAGCGCGCGCGGTGTGTAGAGGAGGAAGGGATGCACAGATGGTGGAAGAGTGGGCGACGGCGCATGCGCGCGCGTCAGCTGTCGAATGTTCGAGAAGCGGTGCGGACGGCGCACTACAAGGCGCGAGTATAAGATGCTCCGCATCTAAAAAAATCTAGTCGTTTTTACCCGTCCGGTTAGTTAGTTTAGGCACAGGTTTCCGGAAACGTGGTCAGCATGGCAATCAGGGACGGCAGTATACCTCCGTCCGTTTTACAGCGATAGCTGTATATGGCTGGGCTAGGAGAAACGAAAAACCAGTCCGGCAGCGGTGTCACGAGCGGTCTCCATTGGCTGTGTTTTCAGTTACGTCATTCGCAGTGTCGTCCCGAAGCGCGCGCGCCATTGGCTGCGTCGCGGGTGACGCCATCCATCCCGTCGAGGCAGTGGCGCCCAGCACGCGCGTATCACTGGAACCTTCCACATAGGTAGCCCATGGCCAACTATAGAGGAGCGAACTCGCTTTGGATTTCGAGCCGACCCGTTTGTGCCCCCGCGATCTCCGACGACAGCGCAGCTCTGGCCGACTGGCTCGTCCTACGCCATCTCCTGACGGCTGACAGGAGCTCTCGCTGAGTGGCGCCCCGTCCTCAGACTTTTGCGACCGTGTCAATCTTTCCTATCTTCTCCCTATTTCTGTTAATCCCCCCATATCCTTCGTGAGCCAGTGTTGAAATGCCGCACTATGATGCAGACAGTTACGAACTCACTTTTATCCTCTTTTCTGTATCTTAAGAATCACTTCCTCTATAGATGAGCGCCGACAGTGTAAACACTCGTCGGACGAGGTATTGCCTTCAGCAAAGGGATCATATGTAACTTTACATCATAAAATAACGCTAACTGGAGAGAAAAGTACTACATATGAGGTTCCATTCAACGAAACATCGACATATCTCGTTCTTTATTAGCCACTAGATGATACAAATAGACAAAAAAAGTGGTATACAATATTGCGTTCAGAGCGTCTCAAAGGGCTATAGGCCGAGCATTCTTTTTTCACGCTAAATTACCAGCAAATGTAGCGATATATAGGAGGTCCCCGTGTCAGTTCTTGTAGTACCTAGAGAGAAAAAAAAATTAGGGACTTAAGCTTATCCCTGACGCCACGCAATTTTTTCCCCTAGCTGTCATACCACCCCCCTCGCACACGCATATGTGTAGCAACGAAGTCCAACAGTAACTACACTACACGGTAACCTGTGAAGTAGGGGCCTGTTAAGACACAGCTGCTAAAGGTGGCAAAAACTTATAAGGCAGCGTGAAGACAGAACTATAGAGAAGAGACTAGTCTCGGCTCTCGCAGCGGCGAAGAAGTTCGCGAAGCAGGCACCGTCTCGCGGCGGAGAGACGACGGCACGTGGCGCAATTTCTCGGATCGTTTGGTGCCTCCGTGAAGACACTTGGAGGGCGCTAGCGCCGCTGTTCGGAGCCCCGAAACGACAACTGCCTTCGTGAAAGCGGTTCGCAGTAAAGAAAAAAAAAAAAAGGAGGGGGGGGGGTGCGCGCATCGTGCCGAATGACTCGGAAAGGAGGAACAAATGCGAAAATAAGCAAAGCTGTTATTAAACAAGAAATACCGAAAAAGAAGAAACTAGCAGTGATGTCGGAAGCGCGAAAATTGAATAAAACTAAAAAAGGGAAGTGGAACTTTTTAACAATTTTGTTTATAGAAAAGCGCCGAATCGGGCTAGTTGGTTATGAGTGATCGCCGGTCCTGTCATGTACTCTTTGTCCTCGTCATATGTGGCGCTACAATATTTCGTCATTGTCTCGCTCCGCAGCGTGTTGTGTTTGATTGTGATCTCCTTGTTCCTTTCCAAACTCGGAACGTTCACATTTCTTTCCTTGCAGCTAGGAACAGTTCCTACTAAGATACTGAGGGCGGCGCAGCTATCATGGCTGCGATACGCACATTCCCTCGCGGTTTGGAGTAGATACAATGTTGGTTGCACACTCCCATTTGCATTTTAGAGTTTGAAGTAAGGGCTCGCGATAATATCCTGCAGACAACTAATAAAACTTGAAATCTTACGTCCGTAAACCACGACACAATTATGAGAGACGACGTAACGGAGGGCACCGGAAATTCAGACCATCTGGCACGGGCGTCGGCAGGGGTTTTGTCCTGCGGGGTGCGAACACGAGGTGCATTGCAGGCGTAGCGTTGCCTGGATGTGGCGCAAGCTCCGGAGTGTCTTAAGGGGGCGAGATGCCCCTCTGCACCTCCTCCCTCCCAACCCCCTTGCCGACGCCCATGCCATCTGGTGTTTCTTTAACGTGCCCTGACGTCGCACAGTACGGCGGCGCTAACCACAGTCGCCTCCGTCGAAATGCGACCGCTACGGCCAGGGGGTCGAACTCACCATCTTCGGGTCGACAGCCGAGCTCCATAACTACTGCTCCGTAGCGGCAGACATGTCGTGCAGATCTAACGAAATTGGAACTTCGTTCACTTAATTTAAATGTCACTGACGCGACCCTGTCTTGCTTGCTAAACAATCTTACGCGTTCAAACAACGACGCAACTATAGTACAGCAACGGGCTGCGACGAATACGAAAGAGGGGAGAAAGAAAAAAAGTCCTATCCCTTTATTTATTTCTTTTTATTTCATCCCACTGCAACGCCACTTGCCATAGAACAAAAATCTCAGCGTACCTGCGTTTCAGAGCTACGAGATTCACCCAGTTTGGAAACAACACGGGTCGGCGGCGCTCAAACGAAAACTGGATCACTGACGAGATATCAGGCGAGGCGACGTTCGTGAAATCCTGTCACGCGCAGAACGAAAGCTTTCTTGTTCGAAGATTAAACGAGCAACAAAAAAAACAGACAAAAGGCAAACACCTTCGATCTTTACGGCAATCGCGGAAGTAAGCGACGCGCGAATACCGCCGTCACCCGATCGAAGCACACGCCTCACAGCAACGTCGGCAGAGTAGCCTGCCAATCCTTCGCGACGCCCACGGAAACACATAAAAGCCAGCTTAGCGCAGAACACGTCTCTTCTGGCACAGAAAATACGTGAGCGCTAGGAAAGCAGGTTTCGAATAGGGGTACTTAGTTTCTTTTTCACCGTTTTTTTTTCTTGTTCTTCTAAGAAGGACTTCGCGGGAAAACATTGCGCGAGTTTGTTTTTGTTTTCTTTTCACGAAAGCGAAGAAAACCGCGCGAGACGCATCACCAACACCGAACAACGGCCGCCAGGGCATGTAACGTGAAGAGCGCGAACACCGGAAATTCAATCCGTGCCCTTAGACGCGTACGCTTTCGAAAAGGGCTATTTGAATCGGTTTCTCCCAAAATAAATAACTAAATGAGTAAAGAAATGAGTAAATAAATAAATAAATAGGAAAACACGATCTTAATTTCGCGGTAGAATTGATGTACAAACATGCACGATACATCTCGCGGAAAACATTTCCGGACTTTGTGAAAAAAAAAAAGAGTAATAGCTTCTTCGGAAGCTGGCCACCGTTTCCCAGAGATCGGAAATACCTGTTAGGTACGAGGAAGAACAAAATTAAAAAAAAAGAAAAAAAGAAAGAAGCGGCACGCAGCTTGCGCAAGTGGCGCATTGTTGATGTGAAGGCTCAACGTTATCTTTTGAGCACCTGCTTCAGAGAAGAGAAAGGAAGACGTACGGTTGCCCGAAACACGATTTCTGCTCCCCCCCCCCCCCCCCACACACACACACTTCGGAGAATCAGATAAACGGAAACTGAAGATTTTCTTTCGCTCGCGTTCGAAGTAATCGGATGCGTCGCGCGCAGTGAAGAAGATACCTGGCACGGCGCGGCGTAAGAATTTCTTCACCGAAAAAAAAACAGGGACAAACCTTTGCGAAAGAATCTCGCTTACATATCAATTGATCCTCCCGGGCGCGTCTTGCCAGGCTATAATACCCACGCCTGCAATAACCCCCTCCCCACCAACCCCGCCCCACCATTCGAGTTAAATACCGCGAGTAAGACGCACTTTTGAACTGAATACAGGAGAAGATACAGGAAAGCTGTCCAGAAAACGGTTCAAACCTGACGCCTGATTGGATATAAGCTGGTGGCAAGAGAAGGTTAAAGAGGAGGAAGGCGGTCAGGTAGACGAATCAGCACGGAGATAGCGGTCCGAGCTTAGGGAAGGGCGGTAATTTCTGCAACACGGAGCGACGTGGGCGGGCGATGAACGAAAAAAAAAAAAAAAAGACGGGAAAAGGAGAGGCGCCCTTTTGAAACAGCTCTCTCTTCCTTCTTTTAGGCCTGTAATTATAAACCAACCTCATGCTTATCTTACAATATTTTTATCCGTTTTGTGCGCCTAGAGCGTTGGTTAAACAGGGGTGAGGAAGTATTCACAAATTTGTAGTTATCCATTACGCTGTCACAATTTTTGCGCCCTTTATGAAACATGTAGAGTGTATATAACCTTTATGAAAACGTATACAATAAGAATACGGTCGGTTCGTGAATACGGGGCTTAACAGTACGTTGCTCCCTGTAAGTTTAGCCCTGCTAACGATGTTACGTATGCAAAAGCACTGCCTCTGAACACTAGTCTATAGTCTCGCGGAATGATTCGCATAAAAGAGAGCACGACAAATCGCGGTTACAAAGAAGACTGGCGTGTATATGAGACAGTTACAAAGTTGCAACGACTTCGTTTCAAAACTTTCGCGCGTTCCACGGCTCTTGCAGTGCCGGGTGCACATCAAGGAAACGTCTGTGACGCTATACACAGAGCAAAACAGGCGGTTATTCCTGTTCCTTCGTAGAAAAAAAAATAAAAGTACTAAATAAATGCCGTGTTCGGGGCGTCTCGAGCCGTCTCTCTGGGAATAGGCAACGCGTTGTAACATAACCCACGGCACGAGGTTTCGGGAAGTGCCTCGAACCGAGGCCTGCAACAGATTTCGCGGAGGGCATTTTCCGAGAGCTGCTGCGGATGCGTGGTCTAAGATGGTGCAGCGCACGTTCGACCACGCTTTCTTGTCCCAGTGGCGTGCGCCTTCGGATGCACGCCATGTTTTTCGCGCAGGGAAAACAAACAACAGAACGAAAGGGAGGGGAAAGAGAAGGTGTAAACAAAGGGATAATTGCGATGAAAAGAAACAAGTGCGCAGGCCAAATAAAAACAGATGAAGAGAAAAGACGTTAGGCTTCCGGTTTCGGTAGAAAAGCCTCGTTGACAATGACCAGACGGATTTTCGCCGAACTCTGCATTCCATAAAGGCAGAGCCGGAAACTGCGCGTGCGGTGTTGCCGAAAAAAAGTCAGCGCAAGATAAAAAGAAACAGGCACCGGCGCGGCACAGCCTATCGCTCGTGTCTTTCGTGTCCTCGTCTCTGTGTCGTCGTTCTGTTCTCGCGCTATAACTATCGACAGCTGTAAAGCCACAACTGCCGCATTCAAGCAACACTCTCCGTGTGTTTTAAGGGGGAAAATGGGGAGAGAAAGGAGAAAGCATAAATCAAGGAGTTGAATGGCTAAAATGGGAAAATCTGTTCCGCCGAATGGGGTAGCGGATGGAAGTGATAAGAAAACGATACCTAAAAACAGACGCACACTCAAGGTGGTTGATACGGGAGAGAGAGAGGGAGGGAGATAGAGAGAAGTGTGCAGATATGGATGAATCACGCCATATCTCGTTGACGTGAAAGGCGAGCGATACGACACGATGACAGCCAAAATTAATAGAGTAAACAAGTGGCCGGAAAAACTGCGGCTGTAAGCCGATACATAAATGCCGTGGAAGCGGCGAAGATATGGGACCGATATGTAAGGCTTTGTTTTTACAGAAGCGACGGTATAGGACGAGGGACGCTGCGTTGAAAGAGTAGCGAGACAGGCGCAGGCCATACGTATACGTGGATCCTGTATACCCTTCCTGCAAAAAAAAAAAAAAAAAAGCTAATAGGAATGACACTGCACACTAAATAAATAAAAATAATGTACGGATAGGCTGACTCTGGACCATTGAAAATCGGGCAAATGAAAGTTGAAAAAATGCTCTAGTGGATTGATTGATATGAGGGGTTTAACGTCCAAAACCACGATATGATTATGAGAGACGCCGTAGTGGAGGGCTCCGTAAATTTCGACCACCTGGGGTTCTTTAACGTGCACCCAAATCTGAGCACACGGGCCTACGACATTTCCGCCTGCATATAAAATGCAGCCGCCGCAGCAGGGAGTAGATCGGGCGACCTCCGGGTTAGCAGCCGAATACCTCAGCCACTAGACCACCACGACGGGGCTGTTAAAGGGGAGTGAAAGTCTGAAAGATGACCAATGACCTTTGGTAATCAGTCAAGAAAGGAGATAAATCTCCAAAATCGTTCAAGAGAGATAACAACACAAAGTTATTATCGCGAACACCGCAGATAGATGAACGTCGAATATTAAAGGCGCCCGGTGCATTCGAAGCGGCGGGTCGTCCTTGAGATACGGCTGCATGATAAGGCAAGAAGAAGAGTTGTACCTAGAAAGATCAGTTCTAATGATCGTTGTCAACGAGAAAAAAAAGAAAGCCCTCTTCCAGTCAACGACACGAAATACGAAAAACATAAGCTGTCACAGATCTTCAAATAGAGGGGGGGGGGGGGGGGCAGACAGGCCAGACAAATGCGCGTCCAATCAAAGAAAACGACCCGGAGGCTTCAAGACGCGGACATCGTTAGCGACTAATACGAGAAGTCTTCGAAGGAGTTGGAGAAGAAGAAAACGAAAAAGAAACGATATATCGACAGCCAGTCAAGATCTAGCACGGAATGTAATGTGAAGGAAGAATCACGACACGATGGCGTGGGTCATTACTGCGTCAGTATACCTGCACAACGCTATACACGACGCAATATGGCGAGTCATGGTAAAAAAATAAACGAAAAAAAATGCCACCTCGTTGAGGTAATCCACCAGAATTGAGAGGCTTCATTAACGAGGAGGCTGAGTGCCCCTGCCGAAATTATGACGTGAGTTTGGCGAGCCTTTAGCGAGGGAACAGGGTTGATTTGTTATTATTACTATGTTATATTATGTTATATTATTATGTTATCATTATTATTATTGTTATTATTATTATTATTTTATAAAATCTGGAGCCATTGTGCCTTGTGAAGGGGGATCACCAACGCAGGTGGCGGGCGCACAAGCACCTTTGGTTTCGTTAGCGTTCTTCGTGACAATATCGAGCGTTTAACGTCCGTGATACGATTACGAGGGTCGCCGTAGTGGAGGTGTCTGGAAATGTCGACCATCTTATGTTCATGCATGACCTCACGCGGCGTTCATTTACGTGCACTTTTTAATGTACGGGCTGTTATACCTTTCGCCTCCACCGCAACGTGGCCGCAGCGGCCGAGATCGAACCCACGACCTTTGGGTCGGAAGCAGAGCATTATGACCCCCTGCGCTCCAACACGGCGGTCCATCGTGCGTGCTCCGTAAGCGCGCCGCTCCTCGGCCGCTCTCACAACTAGCGGTCCCGCCCACACTTGTCACGCACGACCATTTAGAGTTTCATACAATGTGTGAAACTCTGTGCGCACGACCGCGCCAACGGCGCGCGTACAGGTTTCACTGGTGCGGCGGAAACGCGTACGAAAGGCGCACTCAAAGGCCTGACTACATTCACCCATTTGCAGCGCGCGAAGCGTCGCGCCCTCTCTCTACGGAGAGAGTGAGGGCGCAGCTTCACGTGGCCCCGCGCTCTCTTTCTCTCTCTCTATAAGGAGAGGGCGCGAAACCACGTCAGAGAGCTCCACGCTATCGCGCTACAATGAGTGCGTGTGGTGAGGCCTTTAGGGTTTCCAACACGCCTCCGGAATCAGACAACCGGTTGCACTTTCTCTCAGGTCGGCCCCACCTTTGACCCATTAACGATGTCTGTAAACAACAATATCATGTGACGTCACGATGACGTTACTCTATTCAGAGAAACAGTCTGCACGGGACATGCGACAAACATGCCAAGCTCGATGGGGCCAACGGCTTATAGATGGCTTTGCGACGCGAAGCCAGCCCAAACTTTCGCAGATGAAAAAAAAAGGACACTAACTGGCAGCGTACCTGCGTGCCTCGCTGCAAATGTCGTCGAAAGCGATAGTTTTCCGCCGGTCTTCTCTCATACATGACGTTGCATTTTCAGCGCAGCCTAAGAAACACTAGCCTATTAAGAATTTCAGATATATGTATTTTCTAGTAAAGGAACACAACACCCAATACCTACGTAAAAATGTGGCGCCTCAGATACGCGTAATATTTGCTTTTTTTATAGACAATATTCATATGTTTGAACGCAGCCACCAGATCAATATGCCTGGGAGTTGCATGAGTGCTTACATTTCGGCCGGGTGGCTAAATCACGTGAGACACAGAAAGACCAACAGACAGACATACCGAATATTTCTGCGGTCAAGCATCCCAAGATAGACTATCGTCTTTAAAAAAGGGAGCAAAGATGGTATATAGCAAACGCCGAACGGTCGCTCGAGGCCTGGCACATCCGATTTACCTTATACTGCGCTCGACGGACACGAAACGCTTGTTCAGCAACAATTTTATGAGGGTAAATTCCCACTGTGTGAGCGCGCTCACTTCCAAGTATTTACCGCTTGCGTATCAATCTGAAAGCGCTGGCACATTTCGTGGCAGCTGACAACGCTGGCGCACCTCCACGATCAGCAAAAATAGCACAGTAAATCTTTTGACCAAGGTACAACTTGACTAGGAACAGACGCTCGCGCTCACTATACCGTAGAAGTGCGCGAAGATAAAACAAAAAAAAAGACATCAGCTCAGCATACGTAACAAGCACAGGGGCCGAGCGCCGAACGCGCGCCCCTCCTCTGAGCTGCCGATAAAAACGAGGCCCCAAGGCGACCGTTTGCGATCCGACCTGCGACGTGCGAAAAAACGCCGTCCACACACTCAAAAAAAAAAAAAAAAACTTCTATCACTGTCGTTAAATAAATGTGGAGTGAAGCTATAGAGGCGAAGCGCTCGTGTTGTCGTTCCAAAAATAAATAAATCAGTACGATGAAAAGAGTGCATGTCGAGGCCAAAGGGTAAGGAAATGCGGGTGATAGGCGGGCCGCACGAAATGACGACGGAAGAGAGAGAGAGAGAAAATGTCAATTCAGCGAGAGGCATGGCGGAACACACGATGGGTGCACTGTACGTACCACGATGTGAAAAGCTAAATAGAACAAGAAAAAAGAAGATGAGTTTGCGTAGAAAGGCAAATCAAACACAGAGAAACAATAGGAGGTAAAAATAAGGGACACCGTTTTCGTACTTGGAAATACGCGCAGTCAGCGAACGGGAAGGACCGAATACGAGTACCGGACGAAAATAAAGAATAAGTATAAAAAAGAGAGGAGAGAGAGAGAGAGAAAGGGGCATGTGTGCAGCAAACGACCCGTAATAAAATCAAGAACAGTCGTAAACGGTTACGGCTTCAATATTCTCAGGGAACAAGCTAAGGATCCGACAGAGGGTGGGGTGAAAAAAAGGCAAACGATGAGAGAGAAGTAGAGGAAACAAGAAAGGAGAAAGATATGAATGGCGTTGTTAAAAACAAAAGACAGTGGGCGGGTAAAGCAAAACCCCGACAAAAAAAAAAAGGAACACTGCGAAACGAGACGGCAAAAGTGGAGAGAGTGAAACGACAATGAGCGAGAGAAGCGGAAGTTCGAACGAGGCGAGAAAAAGGTCACGACAGAAGAACCGGAAACGGAAATGGGAGACGTACCACAGACACAGGCTGGAACACTCGTGTGGGAAGCCACCTTGAGGTGAAAAGAAAAAAAAATGAAGAGGACAACAACGGTACGTCACCAGAAAGAATGAAAAACAAACGAAACTGGTGCCCGTTTCAAATGTGAATGGTTTCACAATAACGCAAAAAAAATTAAAGAAAACGAGGAAGGAGCAGACGACAAGTAATAAAATCGTCTGCTACAGATAAATAACGGCGTGACGATTGAAGCCAGGAGCACCACTCTGGATATATTCTTTTACTTAACAAAGGAATGAAACAAAGACACAAGATGCCCATTACAAAAGATACAGATAGGACACACGATAAAAAATACAGCTAAATAAAAAGGCAAGACGGGAATGTTTCAGGTCGCAACGACCACGCGTCCATCGTTTTACAATGGCCCAGCCAACGAAAAAAAAACACAAAAAAAACTTGAGAATCGAAGGGGGCAGCGGAAGGGGGGGGGGGGTGAGACAGATGACACAAAAGGCGAAACAGGAAATAACAAAAACAAAAAACAAAGCTAGAATTCGCGGAGTTCTCAAAGGCGAGTCCAGTATGAAGACAAAAGGGCAACGGGTGTACGAAAAAAAGGCTCGATTCTTGCCATCGGGGAAAAGAAACCCGATAACTCACAGGCTGCGAACTATGCGGACAAACGCTATTGCTGGTCTGCCCTCATTTTTTTTTTTCAGTTTCCCATCTTCCGGACGACGACCGATAATAGCGTTGCAAGTGTTTAAATGAAGACGTTAGCTTCAATAAATACGTCAGAGTAATGACGGGGACGTTAGAAGTCCACAATATTGCTGCGACACAAGCAAAAGAGAACTAGTGAGGCATCACGTTCGAAACGGCACAGTTCATTACGAAAATCAGCCCTAATGGGGAAGGGGTCGAGCTGCGAAATCGGTTTGACCAAGAGGGGGATCGCTAGAAAACTTGGATCCGAATACGGTTCGCTTTTTATAGTCCGCGGTCAGGATATAGACTAGAAATAGAGCACCCCAGAATCGGCGTCCGCGAAATAAATACGCAGGTATGGAATCATTCTTTTTTTAGCAACCCATCTTAACACCAATGAAATTACCGAGGAAGGAAATAAAGTGTAAGGATGACGAGGAGATAAGATTATTTTCAGATAACATATTTGTAAAGCGAGTTGCGCACAAAGCGTAAGCGTATCACTTATGTCTACCCCCACATCCAACCCCGCTCAGGCGGCAATGTCCTACAAATGATTTTTCGCAGAAAAAAAAAACGGAAGGGGGGGGGGGGCAGAAAGGCTATGCAAAGTGCCTTGTTAAGTATAGGATATAACGCCTTGGAACACTGATCAAAAGATCAAGGCGTGCGTTCAGTTATTATACAACGCGTACAACTAGACAATGAGATCAAAAATAATAAATCATAGACTGCCTCTTGATTGCATCACCGGCGGTTGTAGATGCTATATTCAAAAATTTCGTTTTCCTAGTGATTTCACTTATAGCATAGCAAACAGGTAGAGAGAGAGATTGATCTGTGGGGTTTAACATCCCAAAACCACCATATGATTATGAGAGACGCGTTGGTAGAGAGAGAGATAGAAAGAAAGGAACACTAGGTCACTAAGTGCGTTAGTTCATTTTATTTTTTTTTTTCGCTAAGAATACGTCAAGCGATAAGCGCAAACGTTGGGAACACAGTCTTTAACCTCAACAAGACAGCGATCATTGTGAAATCACGGTGGACTGTTCAATCAACGCCTGGCGACAAGCACTGAATTATGAACACCTACAACTGTACCTGTCTCTCACCCGATGAAAGAAAGAAAGGTACAAATAAAGAAGGAACAAAAGAAAGAAAGAAAGAGAAAAGAGAGAAATAAAGAGAAAAGAAAGAAAGAAATAAAGAAAGAAAGAAAGAAAGAAAGAAAGAAAGAAAGAAAGAAAGAAAGAAAGGAATTTATGGTCTGAAGACGACGATAGCACACAAACGGACGGTTTTTGATAAACGAGACACGTAATAGAAGAACGGTCAAACAATCGTTACACGGATGACCAACGCATTACCACGGTGGGTTGCGTAAGCAGAAGGCGTTTCGAAAGAAATGTTGCGGCGAAAAAATGGGAACAGAGCGGAGAGGGGGGAGGGGTTGGGCGGGGTTGAGTGGGGCGCGTTCAGAGTATAGACTTAAAATAGAGCAGCCGAGAATTGGCTTCCGCGAAAGAAATATTAATGATCTCCCACAGCACGGAAGCGAAGCACAGCGGTTCACCGACAGCCGCGAACGATTTCGCAACATTCCTTTTTTTTTTCTTTTCTTTCACTTCGAATTTCTGTTCAAGACTGCCTTCTCGATCGGATGTGCCAATTGCGGGGAAGCGGCTGACAGGGAGAAGACGGTGAATCGAAAAAGAGCGTGGAAAATTATAGCTTGCGCATGAGAGGCACCGCTTCTCGTATTCAAGGGTCGTAATTGAGAAACTTTCTTCGAAGCTCTGTGGAGTGAAAACGAAACAAAAATAAAAAGGGTAGGGGGACTCAGTTTGTCTGTACGCCACCCACAATAAAGGGAAAACGAAAAAAGAAGATTGACCAGGTATTTGCATGTTTCACTGAAAACGCCTTCGAAAGACGATAGTCTTCTGCCCGCCTTCTTTCGAGCATAGCGCCGCATTTTCGGGGCGCCGTAAGAACACTATGATCTTTAGAATTGTACATTTATGTATCTTCTAGTAAAAAAAAACACACCACCTAATACTTACGCATTGACGTTGCACCTCAAATATGCGTAAACTTTGATTTTAGATCGACAATGTTCACAAGTATGAACGCAGCCACCAGTTCAAGATGGCTGGGCGTTCAGCAAGTGCTTAAACTTTGGCCGGGTGGCTGAATCGTGTGACAGACAGACAGACAGACAGACAGACAGACAGACAGACAGACAGACAGACAGACAGACAGACAGACAGACAGACAGACAGACAGACAGATACAGGCCAGAATTTCTGGGTTACAATACCCCAAGAAACACTATCATCATTAAAAAAATGAAAGGTAGTGCGTTAAGAACAAAGAATTCGCGTGGCGCAGAGTTGCGTACATACTCCATTCGTCGAACACGCAATGTAAAAATACGCGCAGTATCGATTTTATACTAATATTACTTCACGCCCTCATTACTTCGCCTACCACGAGCAACTGCTTCACCCACCTCCTGGTCTGGGCTGGGGGAAGACTGGACAACTGAGCAAGCCACCATGCTGTATTGCAGTCCCACTTCAGAATTCGAAGCTTTAATATACTCTCTCTCTCTCTCTTTGTGGCTATTTTTGACGACCTGTTCAGTGCTTATAAGAAACCTATAATCAACGTCGGTTTACACGCTGCATTATTGACTTTGCCCCAGCACGACGTCTTATTTAAGATGTGTTCACCATTCGATCTGTCATTACATATTTGCATTTGCTTATGACATCGTGCGTTTAGATCAAAAACACCAACAACAACCAAAAGAATGACGATGACATCAATGACGCAGACGATATCCGAGTGAACTAAACGTTTTCATACCCACTCCATATTTCAAAATGGTGCAGCTGTGTCTCTTGTAAAGGTTGCACCACTGCGTGAGAAACGTGCTTGCAGTGAAGCACCAATATGGGAGTGAACGAGCCGTTTTCATACCCTAGGTCGTATTTCAAAAAGGTGCAGCTAAGTCTCCTGTAAAGGGTGCACCACTGCAAAAAGAATGCGATTGCGGTGAAGCGCACAATCGATTTGACGCACGTCACGTGCAGGAAAGACCACGTGAAGACGTAACTGATGCAATATCCTTATGCACTATACTGATACGTACTATATTGAGATTCGGAAATGCAACGAACATAAATGGGCTGCTATATATGTAGAGATATTCGTTAGGTTCACATGAGCACCAATGTGGCGATTTACGCCGGGATCAATGCGATTTCCATTCAAAACAACTGAACAGCCGGCTCGGACAACATTTTCCCTGCTACGGATGCAAAATTTGCCAGCAAATGTATTACTGTACTTTAAGCCCTGTTCTCCACCCACTACTGAAAATAATTGAAGAAAAAAAAGGACCAGGAAAGAAACATGAGATTCGGATAATCTGCGAAAATGACGCGCACGCGCGGTAGTTTTGTCACGTGCAGCTAAAGCTATACATGCGGTTATTGTTTTAATTCAACCCCATCAGAAAACGCAACTCGTGGTGACTGGCATTCATGCCCACACTTCCGTGCTTGGCAGAGCAACCCCACTGGCGCCGATCACGTACAATGGTGCATATAGCCGCTGCGTCAGGGACCCCGGTCAGGGACAAGGAGCAAATACCCAGGAGGCAATAGGAGAAGAAAAAAATGCACGCACTGCGCTTCGTGTGCCTTCCTTACAGCGTCCGAGCCTTCCCGCGCGCGACGTTACCATGAAAAGCACGTCGCGGAACTGTTTGCGCCGAGGTCGAACTACCGCTACACACACGTTCGATCTGCGGACGCCTGGTTATAGTATATGCAGGGACGGCAAAGTTCGCTCGCGATGAGCGTAGAGATGAATACAAAGCAGCACGTGCATCGAAGAAGGAGCACGACATGCACGGCGACGAATAAGGCTCACAAGAAAAGGGCCACATCTAGGAACAGGACGCACACCGCGAGGCCTTCATTTGCGAGAGACAAAAACCACACTGATAATGAAATAAAAAAACAAACAAAGCGACACAAAAGAAGATTAAGACGAAGAATTTGCATAACAAAATCGCGAGCGTCGCCGAAAAACAAGAAGTAAAATACATGATACGGGGAGGGGGGGGGGGTAATAAGAAAAGAAATCGCGATTTCGAATTGACAAGTACAACGAAAGCGGATGACGTAGCGCAAACACAAATGCGCAGACAAACACTATAAATAAACACAAAGTCTGTAGCTGTGGTGTGTGTTCCGTTTCACGGATGAGACACAGGGGTTACATAAGTGTGTGCGTTTGTTTCGTGCACGTGTAGTAGTTCTTGCTCGTTTGATATAAAATGCAAATATTATACCGGCATATATAGGTGCATTCGAGTTCGCAAGCTCTAAATTTTCTTCTTTCGCTTTTTTTTTATATTGCATTTGCTGAAACTCAGAGGCCCGCTTTCTCGGCAAACTTTTTTCGCAATCTCAGTGAGGGAAAAACAAAAACTACGAAACGCATTACACACAGCGAAGGGGTTCCCGAATGCTCCATCCCACCGTGTTTTGACAAGAGACGTTTTTCCGTTCCGTCGAACAAGTTAGTGCGACGCTCATTATCACACCAGAAACGTGGGCGTTCCACTGATGTATCTACGCGAGGAAATCCAACAAAAGAGATGTGCAACACAAACTCAGAAGGTGAACTTCGTCGGAATAGCTTTATATAGATCCGTACATCCGTTCCCTTTAAAAAAAACTGAAACAAAACAGCCAGGTTGGGACCGGAGCGGTTCTGAAAGCAGATTGCTTTTAAATGAGAGCGAAATTTCCAGCGGCTGCCGCCAATTTGTACTGCAGCTTCGCTTCGCGTTTTGTGATCTTTGATAACCACAGAGTTTATTCGAATGAAGTTAAACGCAGCCGTTGTTCCTGAATTACTGTGGTATTTACTAATGTAGTGTCGGATATCAATAAATGCAAAAAAAAAATGTCACGTACGTAATATAACTTGAGTAAACGCGAAATCCGTTCACGAAGGAAACTCCCGAGCACGAAAAAAAAAAGAAATAGAAAGATTAGATTCCTAATTCACAGGTGTCGACATCAGCAACAACCAAAACAACAACGGTGACGACATCAATGACGCAGACGATATGCGAGTGAACGAAACGCTTTGATACCGACGCCTATTTCAAAATAGTGCGGCTAAGTCTCCTGTACAGGGTGCACCACTGTATAAAGAATAAGCTTGCGGCGAAGCAAGCTTTCAATTTCAGTTGTCAGTGCGTTTGCTAATACATAACGACTCATTCAAAACGGCTAATTCGCGTCCCTTAGAGTGGCGAGAACACCTCAACAAACTGAATATGCCTGCTTGCACGAATGTGACTGCTTACAGACAAAGGCATTATTCTCCATCGAACACTGCACGCCCCTGTTGCGCAATGATTGACTGCGCCGCAGCGGTGATATAGTAGCTAAGGTACTCGGCTGCTGACCCGCAGGTCGCGGGATCAAATCCCAACTGCGGCGGCTGCGTTTCCGATGTAGACGGAAGTGTTGTAGGCCCGTGTGCTCAAATTTGCGTGCACATTAAAGAACCCAAGTTGGTCAAAATTTCCGAACCCCTCCACTACGGCGTTTTTCAATCATATAGTGGTTTTCGCACGTTAAAACCCATATCAATGAATATGTTGCTCAGCGATTGACGCATATCGCTGCGGCTAGAAGATTCTCCGAGTTAAGAACCCTGCTATCGGATCACTGTTAGCATTTTCACTCACGGTTAGCGCCGTTCATCCGATGTACAGTCATCAACAAAATTAGCACGAACGATGCGACGCACGACCTGCACTACTCTACATGCCAGAGCGACGAAGCGCTGTTAACCGTTGCCGAGATAATACCTCAATATGCCTCCATAATACGTCGCCATGCGTGGCTAGCATATCAGCCACAGAACCCAAACGAACGCGGCGCTAGCGTCAATCGAACTGTTTCAGAACACGCGGCGGAACGTGTGCATTAAGCGTGTTGACGACTGCTCATAAATGTGACGCTAACGTGACTATCGTGCGCGTATGCGCGTGTGACGCCACACCGCAAGGTGAAACGCAGCATCTGAAACGCACGAACTTTAGAAACTCAACTAGCACTTCGCAGACCCGGAGTGTTTACAGCTAGACTAAGCGAACGTAATGCGACAGCGTCTACGGGGTCTTGCTCATGCCGACATCAATGGCTTTGCGAGCCGTCACAGACTCGGGGGGAGACAACCTACGAGTGTGAATATATACACTACGCGACTCCCGAGATCGACACGCGCCTTGATGAAACAAACAAGCGCACAGACCAGTGAGTGCTCCGCACGACACCTTCGCATCATAAATAGAGCCCTCATTAGATACACGCTAAACGCTGAGCCTCCCTCTTTCCACATAGTCCACCGCGGCTAATCAGTGCCTAAGGTGCTCAGCTGCTGACCCAAAGGTCACGGGTTCGACCCCGGCAGTCGCTGTTCCATGCAGGCGACATGGCAGAGGCCCGTGTACTGTGCAATTACACGTTATAGAACACCATTTAGCCGAAATTTCCGGAGCTCTCCACAACGGCCTTTCTCATAATCATTCCGCTGTTTTGGGCCGTAAAAGCCCATATATCATCTTTCCACATAACTTATTTACCCTAGTTGCTGGACACCGTCCAGGTATCAGCATCTCGCGCCGGGCAGTTAGAATGCAGTAAGCGGTGACATTGACATATACGAGCAGCCCGTGTGACACACGCGGCACATATATAGAGTCTGTCTGATCTCTCATCATGTAGTGACGTTTATTAGCAACCTGAACTCGGATGTTTACCGAGAAACGCGGAGTCGATCCCGACCGAGTGGTCGCATTTCGATGAAGGCGACACGCTAGAAGCTTGCGGCACTGTACGATGTTAGAGTGCAGTCCTCGGCAAGCTCAACACGAACGCTCCGCAACGTGTTCCGAACCGGACTGGTCGGCGCCAGCGCCGCGAAGCTTTGGGTTCTGCTGCCGAAATGTTACCAATGCATGGCCACACATACTGTGCAAAAAAACAGAAGTACAATCTCGGCAACAGCGACCAGCGTTTTGCTGCTGGCAGAACTCAAACAAGCACAGGTCACGCTGCGAAACGCTCGAGTTTAGCTTGCTGACGACTGTACGTTAGAGAACCCCAGGCGGCCATCTCATATAGCCTCAATTTCGTGGGCTCATAAAACCCCCACGGAAAAGACGGATAAGACTGAAGTTGTTCAATTTCATGTTGCAGTATAACGTGAACCCCCCCCCCCTCCCCACCCTCCATTATTAGGAAAGTACGCCTTAGCCCTGCAGTCTTAAATAATCATAACGAAACGGGATTCATCAACGGACACCGCAGTCTGACGCGAAAAACTAACCACGTAAATAATACCGATGCTCTGCACAGGCACAAATATAATCAGCGACCGAGGGGAAAAACAACAGAAAAGGAAACAACTTCAAGAGTGAGAAAAAGAGAAGTTCAATGCAACATACCGACTAAGTGAAACGCAGAGCGCTATCTGAGCGAGCACTATATGAACACAACGCGGACAAACGAGGTGAGAGGAACGAATCACGGGACGGGAGATCAAAAGACAACTTCCGGAGGAAGAAGAAGAAGAAAGCAGAGTCACACAAGAAGTGGAGCTGCCACTGCGTCCTTTCGCCACAGCATCAGTTAGGTGCGCACGCACCAGAGCCGACACCGCTATACAGGCTTCATCCATCTACACTCTGAGGAGGCAGCGGTGACTCGATCGCCGCGGTCTCAACTTAACGCCACCGCCGTCGGTGGCGCAGTAAGAGGAACAAGGCGCGAACTGCTAATGGGCTCCCGAAACGAGAAGCGGCAAGCGATCAAACCGAGAAATACTCGAAAGTGAAGAAAGAGGGGGAAAAAACAGAACCGACAATAAAGCACGGAAGCGCAATGACGAGCGAGCCCTAATGCAATCTGGAACTAAGTTAGGAAAAACGAGAAGAAGAGACGTAATAAGAGGAAACGAAGAAAACTGGACAGAAGAGCCTGTGCTCTGTATCTCGCTCTCCAAAACACACCACACACACACACACACGCTATATATATATATATATATATATATATATATATATATATATATATATATATATATATATATATATATATATATATATATAGACAATGTTAAAAGCAGCACAAAAGACGGGAGCACGATCCAGGATCAAAAAATACTAAAATAGAAACAAAAAAGAACTAGAACGGACAGGACCCTCTATACTGGTCTTCAAACGGAAGCTACGAGAACTGTATACGCACGTCACGCAGACCCTATCGGGAAGTGAGTCATGAATAAGGTAAGAACGCGCGCAAAGTTGCGGTGGCGAGCTGAGCCGCACACGCTGTTGAAGACGCGGAGGCGGCACGTAATAAAAGTAGGGGGCGGAGAGAACGTCGGGAAAACAGGGAAGTGGTGAGAGAGAGAGAACCGATTAGGGAGAACTCGCGTAGCTCCGAAAAAAGAAAGAGAAGGAGGGGAGAAAGAAAGCGGGAGCGCTGATTTGGGGAAAGGCCACTGCAATATTCAGCTGGTCAGCGCGGGGTCGCGTCAACTACTGCTGCCTGTTTTGTTATCCTCGTTTGCACCGGCAGCAAGCCGCGATTCCCTAGATTCTCCGGCCCAATTCCCGCTGCCGCCTTTCCCTTCATTTCTAACTCAAGGGCGATTCAGAGAAATCCTGCCGGTCCCCACTGAATTCTGTCTCTCTCAATTAATTGATTTTAGCCACTTGTAGCCATAAATGTGTATATATCTTCCTTCTCGCTCGTTGATAAGGCTTGCCTATACACGAGCCACGAATGCGCACAAACGAAGAAAAAAAAAATCCCTTAGAACGATCGGTAGCCATCATTCTGGAGCATTTTTCTTCGCTCCTGTCCTGTTCTCGCTGCTGAAACTTTCAGCTTTAGCTATGCCAGGCAATAAAAACTAAGTTGTGGGGCATCTTTTTCCATCTATGCTTGCCAGCTTGAAGTATCAATAGCAAAACGAGAAAAAGAAAACTTGTCCAATATTCAGTGCTTCTCAGAATTCATGGTCTTCCCCATGTTCAAGTCGTGCAGCACTGATAGAGAATAAAAAAAATAGAGTGAAAAAACGCCTCAAAGAGAAGATTTCGCGATGTTCCAATATTGTTTCTGGCCACATTACCCGGCCAATTTCATTTTTTTTTATTCAAAAGAAATCGAGCCTGATGCTCTTCTTGAAAGTTTACCGCTTTTACCGGCACCAACCTGTTCAATTCCTATTTCACACTGGCGAATTGATAGAAGCCATAAAAGCGAAAACCTGCGCACATCCCGTAGACATCCCATGGTGGGAACATTTAATAGCACGGATACATCTTAAATATACATGCGCACGGGCATCTTAAATATACATGCGCGACCCCTTACTCGCTGCCTTTCACTCATTCTTATACTTACCCCCCTCCCTTGCTCTCCCAGTTGCCTCAGAAAAAGACGCGTACGCACGAGACGTCTTGGTTCAACGGGTATATACAAAATGAATCAGCAGTTCGAAGTTTCAGAAAGGGTAGTGAGACGAAGCCGAAGGATGGGGAGGGGGGCACAGTGCAATTGTACAGGACACTGAATAATATGCCACACGCCCGCATTCCTGGACAGCCAATCTAGAGTGCATTTATTAAACATCTATCACTTATGCGGAGCTCGTCCGCACTGACGCTATTGATTGGGCCGGCTCTTATGAAAACAAGGACAAGCGATTTTTTTAAGCATGCGCTTAAGACGATTCGAAGGTGAAATACACCTGATATTGTTTTCCCGCTATGTTCATCGTGGTGGAGCAGTGGTTACGACGCTAGGCTGCTGATCCAAAAATTGCGGGTTCAATACCGGCCGTAGCGGTCACAATTCGATGGTGGCGAAATGAATGTGTACTGTACGATGTCAGAGCAGGTTGAAGTACGCCAGATTGCCAATATTTCCCGAGCCATCCACTCTATCAGAGCATTGCGCCCAGAAGACTCCCGCGAATCGAACAGGATCTGTAACACGCGCTTCCAGCGACATGAGTGCCCGCACAGGGGAGGCTTCGAAGCGGCATAGATCTACGACAAGTCGACTTGCCCCATCTTGGAACTTCTATAGGAACTCTTAGCATGCCGGCACGCCGAACGCACCCGTCTCTTATGCAACCCTTTCAAGAACACACACCATCCCTCGCGCGCCACGACAGCGAATTCACGGTTACACGCACCCAGAAAACCCAACATGTCACTTCAAGGTTACTGCAGCTAAACTGCCGGCACGTCAAAGTCCTGTCTTTCCCAGCCGACCGACTGGGAAACAAGACCTCCCGCTTGGCGCTCTCTCCCCCACTCCGTCCCAGCTTTCCCCACCAGACTGCCACTTTAGCAAATCGGGAAACCTTCCCCACATCCCCCAAAGCACTGCGACAAGTAAAGCACCTCTCGAGCTGCATCCTCACTCTCTGAGCTCGTTACGCTAGGCCCTTCCTCCGTCGCCACCGCGGTAGCCACCACCTGCTCCCTCCTCTACCCCACTAACAACGCTTCCCAATTTCCCCATCAGCCTGAACTCCCCATGCTCTCCCCAAACTTTCACCCTCCCCCAGAACCACGGCGAGAGCTACACGAGAAGCGATACAGGCAGGGCTGGAACAGGAGACGGCTGACAAATCACCCGACTCAGTCGCCGCTTTCTTCCCCCCAAAGCACCTTCCCTAATTTCATTTTTCCTTTTCATCCCCGAAGAGCACCTTACCCTCCACAACGTGACGAGGGCGCACATTGTTCGAAGAGCCGAGGCTCCTCAAGCCAGCCACATCCACCTTTTCTTTCTCTTCTCCCGGTACTTTCTTACACCTCGGTGGCCATACGACGACCATCATTACCTCTCCCGGCCGTTCCCTAATTTCTTTCGCCGTCGCGATCGACAAGGGCGGCGTGCGGCAGCGCGCTACCATAAACCATCGTGCCTCCCGAAATAGGGAACCGCTAAGCAGCGAAAACGCCAAGACAAAAGATGCATTATATTCACCCTCTTCGACACCACCTTCACGCATACCACCACCCCTTTCGGGAGCGCGCATCAATATCTCCCACCTCATCCCTCTTTCGTTAGCTTTCCCTTTTTTCCCTACCACGTCGACTACACACCTCGCGCTGGAGAAGCGACGTAATCTCGTTATTTATCGCCGCGGCGGGCCCCGGGCGAGCGGCGGCAGCTGCCGTAGTTTGTTCATAACGCGAAACTATACCCATCCAGCCCGCCTGCTCCTGCGCTCCGCAATAGGGATGCGTGCAACGCGAGGAAGACGCCGTGCGGGTGGGAACGCGTCGAAGCCGCGGTTCGCAGAACGAACGACCAGCGTTGCGTTACCGCTTATTCTGTCCTACGCAAACGCAGCGATTCCGCGTGCAATAATAATGGAACGTTGAGGGGAGCGGCGCGGTGTTCCCGTATATCAACGCGCCGAGCAACTGCGCTGCGAGTAGTCTGTGTTGCGTAATAACAGTGGTACAGCAAGAATCACATATGACAGAGAGAAACTGGCAAAGCAAACCGCTTCGGTCACGGGAAGAACAGCGCTTTCACGTCGCCGAAATAATCGTAAAAAAAAATCAACCGATAGCGTACTGCAAGTGTACGCTTAGATTGCACAAGTGTGCGCGTGCTTCTTCTCTAAGCAGTAATTTAGATACAAAGGCTGAATATGAAAGATATGCTGTGTACTGGCGCGATAACGAGCAGCTTTGTACTTATACTTTTTCGAAGTACGGAACCCTGCGAAAGTGTGCATGTGGTCGTCGAGTGCGAAATGAAACGACCGACTATTCCTTAACGACAAAACGTGTTTGACTTCATATGAAGTTAGCATAAGCTACGCGAAGCTGTGGGAGCACGGTTAAACACAGCTTCAAAATCTCCTTATGTGGTTATACAACGTAATATGAAAACACATAGAGCCTTCAAAGAACTGCACGTAGTCCACACTTCCGGAGGTCTCCACTATGGCGTCGCTCATAATCATATTGTCACGGGGTCGTAACGTGAACGAAGGGAGCAGACTCCAGGTCGAAGAAGAAACTGTTTATTCGGGCCGAATTCGTGGCCACGCAATAGGAAAGTAAGACACTGCTACTGATAGCGGCGAACAGAGCGTCAGCCGTCGATCAATTGACAAGCGGCGAAGCGTGTCGGTATTTATACATGTGCCATCGACACTCTAGCGTCATCGCTAGCGGCAACGTAGGTTCCAGAATAATCTGAAAGGTTCATGAAGTTGGCGTAACCTCAACAAAACGATCTACTAGAGCCTCGAAGTACCTCTAACACCGTAGGCGCGGTTTGCGCTGAACATTGTGTAACGGGGCGATAACAAAATTTGAGGAAAGGTGCGTGGCATTATCGTGGTTTTGGGACGTTAAGCCACAACCTTTGTACTCTGATTACCCAGTTAGACTTAATAAAGTTTGTTCGACTTCACATAAACTTCATATGAGCTACGATGGAGTATTTCTATAACAAGGATCCACAATTCTACATTTGTTTTGCAGGAACGTAGGGGAGAAGAGTTAACGTTGCTATTGGCCGCAAAATCAAGCAGAGTCGCCGCCTGGCGGCAACTGGCCGAAACAGTGAAGTGTGGATTGCTCTTTGGATCGTCTGCCAGTCACGTCGTGTTTCTATGTGCGCGTACGTCACGCACGTTCTGAAAGTGTGGTTCCTCCAGTCATGTCGGCGCGAATGTAACTTTCTACGTATGCCTGAAACGAAAGCATTTTGTCTTGCTCGGCTGCTATTGCAGTGTAATAAGATCGGCGAGTGCAACTTTCCAAAGTGTCGTTTAATAGCGCGAAATTCTCTTGGCATCCTCTCAAACATGAGAACTAATAAATGCTGTGTGAATGCAGCATTTTATAGCGACTCGACTCTAGGCTATGTACTTGCGCACTGTTGGTAAGTGTACAACTATGGCACTGTAGTTTACGATCATGCGAGGAGCCTCAGTTGTGCTCATCTGGTGGTGGTACCACTACATAGAAATATTACTATCACATTAACTGTGGGACTTCGGTACTTACACTGTACTTAAAACAGACTTACCGTGCGCAACCATGTGCTGAGCTTTAAGAACGCTTTAAAGAGCCCAAACGTTGGAAATTAATTCAGAAGGCATGCCTTATATATAACGTCGTATAAATTCACACGGAATTTCACCTTTTTTACATTGTTTTCAGCGTTTGTGTAACATTGTTAGTGGCCGATGGTAATTATTGGCTTCTCCCATTACCCAGGCATATATTTGTTGCAGCACCGAAATACACGTAATCCATCGATAGAAAGCTTTCTCTAAACTCCTTTATAAGATTTTTTTACTGGTTCAAGAACACGTGCGTACAGTGTTAAACGCAGTGTAGCGCAAAGCGCCGTCAGCCATTAAGGTTTACTAACTAGATTTATCGACTGTACCACATTTCGTGCCGAACAGAATAAGTGTGTGGTGGTGGTGGTGGGGGGGGGGGGGGATCATATGCTTATAAGATTCAAACGGTGGTACTGAACGAATCGCGCAGATATGCAGGCGTTCTGTACTATGCAGATGGCAAAGATTAAAGTGAGTAGTTGAGCCATGCTACAGAAGTGCCTAGCAAGCTGGACACAAGCTAACAACCTACAAACAACATAGCAAAGGCGCGATTTAGTGCGAAAGCGTCAAGAGAGTCACCAAGGACGAGCATCCCTATGAAAGGCAGAATGTGCTTTACTTGCGGGTATAGTTACCATTGCATAGGCGTCGTGCATCCATTCAGTAAGAGAAGAGCGTATACGTATAACAGTAAACTGTAGTCAACGCTTTTTCTACGCCTACAATCGGCTCAGACCAAACGCAAACAAGCGCCGCTGCGTGTATTTGTATACGCGCCGCTGACCGCCTATCCACACTTTTACGGGACGGTGCATGCTGCCACCTATAGCCCGATCTCGCTGCGAATACGGCGATGATAAAATATTCGGGAAATGAGCACTGAGTTGTGCACGGCTTGGTACAATGAAACTGGTTGATCCTGAGCTCGTCGGGTGGGAGCGCGAGAATCACAACGCCGGCGGCGAACGAATACAGGGCGATTGGCCAAAGAAGCAGCAGCCAAAGGCGGATCCAGAGTTCGCGCAAAAGCTTGCTGCTCCAAATGTGTTGAAGTCACTGCCCCTGAGCCGCGGAGTAAGAAAATGTGGCTGTTGCTACAACGCCACAGGGGGAGTATTTCGTAAACGGGCTGTCTCGCTGCCACCTTCAAAACACCGCGCTGTTAAAATGCAACCTTTAGCTTTATAACCCAGTGAAGACGCATACGTTACGGCGGCTCTAAGGTCCCGCCTTCTAAAGCTGAGCAGAAAATTGCGGGCTTCCGATATCACCCCGCATCTGAACAGGCGCCGGGATTAAACCACCTTTGTGATGGATAGACTTGACATGGTCAGAACTAACGCAGCAAGTGTATGCAACTGTATGTATGCGAACAAGAAGCGGGCGGAATACAACAGTACACAAGTGACAACATTACGGAAGGGTGACGTCGACAAGAAACAGCGCGGGGACCCTCTAACATTATATACAGTCTATAGAGTGCGGCTAAGCCATTTCGCTACACACAAACTAGTTCATGCTGCAGGACACTACGACGCAGGAAAGTCTCCTAGAAAAAAATTTCTTTGTAATAAACAAAAGAAAGAGATAAATATACTTGAGTCCTATGCACTAGGGAGACGGCAATCGAGCTCCACGTTATAAATCGCAAGGAGAGACTGAACTCGGAGTTAAAGAAAAAAAAAGACCAAGACGGCCAGGCAAGCCAGCTAAGCCACCGTGGCTGAGGAGGCACTTCACGCAAACGAGCGGCGATGGGCCCGAGAAAAATGTGCAGGAGAAAGGAACTGGTGAAAAAAAAGTGAGCAAAACAAAAAAAATAGGGAAAATTAGGGATGAGTGAGTGGGGAAACGCGTAACAGTGCCCGAGGAAGGTGGGCGAAGCGGCAAAAGAGCTGCTTCTCCCTGGACGAAACAGATGTTTCTGATACGATCATTTATAACCTCCCCCAAAGCACCGCTGCGCCTCGAGGGAAAGAATGGGAGAAAAGGGGAGGGAAGAAAGTCTGGAAATAATTGTTTTCTTGGCCGGTTTAGGGAGCGCGCTCGGCGGGAAGATGGGCTGTTAACCCCTCCCACCTTCCCTTCCTTCTACATTCACTAGTTCTTTACTACAAGCTTCTCTCTCGGCTTTGGGGAAAAGTCGCCCTAAAGGGCGACTCTTTCCACGCGTTTATCCCCAGAGACCCTTCTGTTTCGCGTTGCCCACCTCAGGCCGTCGCCATGGTTGAAAAGCTCGGTACACGCGTTGCATGGGAACGATGCAAATGTTCGTCCCTATACGCGAGCCGAAACAAAAAACGCTTCCCGATTGGGCAAAATAAAGAGGGCGTGCGGGGGAAGGAAAGTAAAAACGTGCACCTACGCGCGGGCGGACAGGATGAGAATGATTATTAGAAACCGGAAAACTAAGAAGCACGAGAAAAAAACAACATTAGGAAAATTGTTCCCATGCTGAAGTGAAGGGCGTGACAGACATTGGGGAAAGAGATGATTACAACGTACGCGCGCGGGATCGCGGAAGAGATGAAAAGGATAGACAGGCAATCACGACAAATTAGACAAAACACGGCAAAAAAGAAAGTTACAGAAACAAGAGCTCAATTTGGGCTATATACTTGATTCATGCAAAGTATCGCACGCACCTCGCAACTAATTTCCCTGTTTTGCTTCTTACACATGTTGCGCGGTACCTACAGTATTCACAGAAAAAAAAAACAACTCGTGTTTTGTAACACTCAGGACTTTGTGGTATGCCCGAGTGGGCTGAAGGGGTAGACAACAGAGCGAAAAATGCGGCAACAACAGAGTCGACTGCAGCGTATCGTGAAAGCTATAACCTAAAAAAACGTTCACGTGCACGTAGCCAAGGCCACTGCAAGTGCTCTCTATAGAGGCCCTCGCTGAGTAAACAATGCACTGACTATTCAGTGCAGGCGGTACGACAATGTGTACATGTATTTTAAACGTGGACATGATGGATAACTTCGAACGTTGTCGGGTACTTGCCGATAGCTTGTCCAGTTCGAAAACAAACAATTAAAATAAAGGAATTCATCAGCTCAGCAGCAACGGCGACAATTCAATTAAATATTTTACAAGTTTCTTTTCACGTTTGTTTCCCCCCTTCTATGTGTTCATTCGCGACTAGTTTTACCATTTTCGTTATACGACTTCTTTAAATTATTGCTGCTGGTATTTCGATCTCCGTTAGCCGATGATTACTATACTAATAGTCTTCAAAACAAGAAGTAATCTTTACGGCACTACTTATTTAGCTTATTGAATGCCTTTCTATGTTTCGCAAAAAGTGTACATTCAATCTCCTCTTTCATTCCCTTGACGCTTGTAATGTAAAATAAACAATACGAAGATATTATTACGCTTCAATATACGCCAATAACAATTACGGCTTCACGTCCGAAAACCACGACACAACTACGAGTCACACCATAGCAGTAAAGCTCAGCAAACTGAAAGCCCCTAGGGTTGTTCAACGTCCATTCAAATCTAAACACACGAGCCTCACTCGAGCCCTGTCACCTACATTGCAAACGCGGACGGGATTCAATACCGCGACGTTCGCGTCAGCAGATGCAAAAGGGATAACTAACAAAGCACAACCACAAGCACCAAGGGTTTACGCGCAACCCTGCATAGGCCGTGCGTTGGTCCGCTGCGGCGGTGTGGCAGTTCACGGTACTCCGCTGCTCACCCGAAAGGCGGGGGTTCGATTCCGGCAGCGGCAGTCACAATTAAGTGGACGCGGAGTGATAGAGGACCATGTACTGTGCCTTGTCAGTGTACGCTAAAGAACACCAGATGATGGAAATTCCCGCAGCCTTCACCTAAGGCGTCCGTTATAATCGTGGGGTAGTTTTGAAACGTTAAACCACAGTTTATAATAATAATAATTATTATTATTATTATTATTATTATTATTATTATTATTATTATTATTATTATTATTATTATTATTATTATGTACGTTCCAGCGCACATGTCGAAAAACTGCCCGCGCATCACCCCGAGCTAGCAAAAAACCAGAGATGTGCTACTGGCAGCGGCGCATGAAGGGAGAGAGACACGCCGCGCGCCAGGAAAAACAAGTAGCTGCGCAGCTCGCAGCAGATGTCACCCCGGAAAACACTCTTTCCCGCCGTGCACGAAAGCTCGCCCAGAAAGACGCCTCCTTCGCAGGCGTGCGTGCGTCTCCACAACCAGCGCGGAAACGCGAGAAACAAGGGGGTTCTACTCGCAGTGGCACTTTTTTTTTTTCTTCTCATCTGCCTGCCTCTCCTTACTCCAGTACACCGTACCCAACAAGACGATGATGAGAGACAGAAATAGATGAAGAAGACAACGACAATCAGGGACGAGGAAGAAGATCGCTGGTCGCAATCTGAGATGAGACGTCGTTCACCGAATGCGGTGGGGACGACGACGACAGACGTAGAGGCAGCTTCAATTTCGCTGCGCACTATAGAAGACAGCGACGGACCCCGAAGGGTATTGCTCTTTGCCGAGACGCGGTATAAAAGAGACAACGTGAATATATATATATATATATAATGTGTGTGTGTGTGATAAAGAAATGTATGCTTAAAGGCTCGTTTTTCCGTGTTTTGAGACAATAATAATGAGATCTAACGGGCGATAATGCCAAGGAATGTATAGGAGAAGTTATTCCACCGAAATGAAATGTAAATGTGAAGACAGAAAAGTGGCTGAAAAGATCACTTCACATAACCGAAAAGATAATAACTTCCCCTGTACATTCCTTGGCGTCATTGTCTGTTAGATCTTAATATATATATATATATATATATATATATATATATATATATATATATATATATATATATATATATATATATATATATATATATGTGTGTGTGTGTGTGTGTGTGTGTGTGTGTGTGTGTGTGTGTGTGTGTGTGGAGAGAAAGAGAAATGAAGATATTGTGGAACAATCGCAAAACTTCGTTCACTGATAGAACGTGTATGCATTTTTTATATATAGCTTTCTTTTCTCAATGTACAAACCCTTTGTCACGTTGTATCTACAGTGTACGCATGTACTCACAACTGTAAAATCCTCGTATGCAAGTTGGCATTCTATATAAACGACGATAAGATAGATAGATAGATAGATAGATAGATAGATAGATAGATAGATAGATAGATAGATAGATAGATAGATAGATAGATAGATAGATAGATAGATAGATAGATAGATAGATAGCGGATCCTATAAACAGTGTGAGGACACCGAATACCGGAGACAAAACAGAAAAGTAAAAGAAAGTAAAGCTATGGCGCTTCAAAAGGGGCCAAAAGGGTACACTGTCAAGAACAGAAGAACAACAAAAAAAAAAAACACGCACACATAAAATTCTACGCGCGTGCGAAGACGTCGCAAGATCTAAGCGGGTCCGTGCGCGGAATGTGTACCAAATCTGAAAGCGAGCGCAAGAGGGAAGATTCTTGGAGGGACTATGCGAAAGAAGCAAGAATTTTCACGTGCCTTGATGCTCCCCCCGCACAGCAGGCGTTCTCCGACACGAGCCTGTTTTGATTCGTTCATCTCCAAACACAATGTCTACATGCTGGATACACTTTATAAAGAGTTGAGTACGGACGGATACTTATATGCACTTGAGTGTAATGCGTTACTTCAAAAAAGAAAAAAAAAACCATAGTCTTAGGATACATGAATGCAGGAATTTCGGCCCGCCTGTCTCATTAAACGATTCAACGCACATCGCAAATATTACGCAAATATTATGCATATGTGAGGCCTAACATAAAAACGTACGTATTAGGTGGTGTGTTCATTCCCTAGAAAGTACATATACACGTAAACCTAAAGACCCTAGTGTTGCTTAGGCTGCGCTGAAAATGCGACACTATGCAGGAAAGAAAGCCCGGCAGAAGACTGTCATCGTTCCACGGCATTGACAGCGAAGCATGCAGTTACGCGGCCATCTTTTTCCCTCCATATTTTTTACAGCTCAAGTCAACCCTTGCGTTACGACGTAATAACGAAATTAATTGTTTTTTCCTTGCTTCACGTAGGCAATGAAAAGTCATCCGTCGCGTTACAACTGTGGTCACCTTAAAATCGAGTGAAGAAAGTAAATGAGCGGTCGAAAAATTGCGCGAGAGATGTACAAAAGCGGAGACCGTGAAACGCCGGTGGTGCGCGTAACGATTACAGCAGCAGCGACGTGTTCGAGCGTGCACCTCGAATCGGGGAAGTACAGAGTTCGATTCCCAGTGTCACCAGGCCACCAATCTGCTTTCCCAAAGCTCTGACTACACGTAAGCGCTACGGCGCCCTAGCGCGCGGAGTACGCACTCTCTAGCGCACGCCCTTTCTAGCTACAGAGGCAAAGGTGGCGAAGCCACGTGTAGCTCAGTAGCTGTAGCTGATCAGCTCAGTAGCTGTAGCTGATCAGCTCAGTAGCTGTAGCTGATCTCAGCTGTAGCTCAGATCACTCCTGCATCGCGAGAGGGCGCGCACGGCGAGTGGGGCACGCCCGCGCGCTGACGCGTTTGCAGCGCGTACTATTAGCGTCAAACGAAAGCCGAACGGCGGCAAGCCTTTGCGACGGTATAGTAGCACGTGTCGTCCAGTTATCACAGCAGACAGGCACGCGTATATGCGCAGAGCTGCCGAACAGGATGCGGGCGCGCCTGTCAACGTTGATAACTGGACGGCACACACTATACCATCGCGAACGCTTGCCGCCGTTCGGCTTTCGTTTGACGCTGATAGTACGTGTGGTTAGGGCTTAACAGCGAAAAAGGTGGCACGACGGCAGGCTCCGTGTTGGGCTTCCGCATTCAGCAGAACGGCAGCAATTCGAAAACAATGCAACTACTACACCATCATGGCTACCAGACTACTAGGCTCATATCTCGAATCGCCAATAAACAGCACGGCATGAAAGAGGCCAATCTCATACGACTGGCAACCACCTTCTCCATAAGCAGAATCCTTTACGTTGCTCCATTTATGAAACTTACGCTCACCGACAAGAAAAAAAAACTAAACATAATGAGCAGGTGCTGATACAAGTGCCCGCTGCATCTCCCCATGTCTACGCCCAATGCGAAACTCAATGACCTAGGACTTCACAATACTATACACGAATACACTGAAGCCCAACGTATATCGCACTACGAATGATTAGGCCAAACTCCTACAGGACGTCGTCTCATGTGTGCACTCGGCATACCTTACGTCTCCCAGATTGGCCAGAAACTCCCGATTCCTTCGGACATTCGCGACACCTTCGTGATTCCCCCCATACCACGAAGTATGCACCCTGAATATAACCCGGAAAGACGAGCAGACCGCGTCAAGTATAACTATGTATGCGCAACGCGAAAGCCACGCACATGGCGTATGTAGACGCAGCGGAATATCTTGCGCATCAGGCGTGGCCCTCGCTGTCGCCACTGGGCCGCAGTACAAAATTACCGCAACTGGCACCATTCGCGCAAACAAACCCGAACAAGGCGAACAAGCAGCCATCGCTCTCGTCTGCGCTTCAACCCAAGCGTCCTGCATCATCAGAGACTCCACGACTGCGATCCGCAACTTTACCAAAGGTTTGATCTCCCAACCGGTGCTCGGAATTCGCACAAGTACACCTGTGTTACGTCGTCGCCGCGTTGAGATCATCTGGACTCCGGGCCACTCGGGGCTCGCGGGGAACGAACACGCCCATGACGCCGCGCGAGCTCTCCTCCACCGGGCACGTCATCCAACAGAGCACCACTCCTCGCGACCTGACGCAGCTGAGCGAGATATGATGGTCTCCTCGTTTCGCAACAATGCCAGGGACAAAATGGTTACCTTTGGAGAAATCCTACTGTATTACCGCAAGGCCAGACTCAAATACCCACCACCAGACAAGTGCCTTAGTAAGCAGCACTCCACTACCTGGCGTCTATTGCAGACACGCACTTTCCCCTGTCCGTCACTGTACAGCCGTATTTACTCCGCAGTTCACACGCCACAATGCAAAGCGTGAGATGCACCTAACGCCGAGCTCGACTATATTATATGGGCCTGCCCCGAAGCTACTCACTCAGTTCAACACAGCACGAACCCTACATTCACAGTCACCACGGCCGAGTAGTGGGAGGCTTTGCTGCTCAGCACGAGCCCGGAGGACCAGCTCTGGGCTGTCCGGCTGGTCGAAGACGCCGCCAGGATTAAAGGCCTGGCCGCCGCCTGAAGAAAGGGATTACAAAGAGGCCCATCTCCCCCCCCCCCCCCCGCCACCCTTGACCCCAACAGGGACACTTCAATTAAGTTTCTTCTATCTATCTGTTTATGAAGCGGTCACTCCTCATGGCTTCTCCATTGCGCACTTTTCTAAACTTCACCCTCACGACGGTGCTCCGTGCTCCGTTATGGGTTACAGAAATTATGTACACGTCTCTTGTAATATCAAAAGACTTATCACATGAAGTGCTTGAAATGAACGAATGCCAGCGACGCTTACTCTTTCTCTTCGTTTCTTCAACAAAACACGCGGGGAACAGGAACGTACGGTGCCGAAGACGGAAACAGACCGCGAAAGCAGAGCGCACCCGTCGACGATATTTCCAATTACCCGTATCTCGCGTCAGCCCTGCCGACCACGTTCAAACGCGCGAGAAGTTACGTAGCGTAAACGCCCGCGACACCACTTTCGTCCACCGTGTTCCGCGATGTCAATCCAACGAGACAGTGGCTGTACGCATTACGAGAGCAGCCTAAATCCTTTCGTTATATGAAACGGGCAACCGGTTGTAAGCCGCTCGATTGTTCACTAATCCACATGGGCCGCTTTGTGTAATCCTTCTCCGTCAACACCCTCCTCGGTTGCTTAGCAACGTGTATACCTATTGTACAACTACGGTCGTTCTCAGGGGGTTTCAGAACTGCACGCGCAACACTGTACACGGTCGGGTATACTTTAATTTCCAAGGATATAACACAATAACGCATTCACGACGGATTCGTGCACAACTCGAGATGCGGGCGCGCGACAACCGCGGCTAAAGACCACTGTCACTGGATTTACTAACGAACGATCAAAGCCATGGGTACACGGAGATTTGTAGACGCTGATAAGATGTCTGACAAAAAAAAAAACACTAATTTTATTTAATGCACTAATCTGCAGTTGTTTAAAAAGTATTTATTGTATCGATTCACACTTTTCAGCTAATGCTTCTTTAATTATTTTGCACCTATTACGTTCCCAGTTTAGGAGCTTTCCGCGAACACGCTAAACTACTCAGGTAAGGCATTTCCAATGAAAGATTTTCTCGAACCATGAACTCTTTCTTATGGTATTAACTGCCATTTTGTTAGAGTTCGCACGGTTGCATTTGCATATTAGGTATCACGCATAACTTTCCTATCCATAACTCAACGAAAAAAAAAAGTACTCAGCCCGCCGGTCGCGGGATCAATTATTGCGCACAAGCTTCACCACTTTGTAACGCCTACACTGAGACTTCATGAAGCTATAGCTGCTGCTTGAACAGTGCTGTCGATTAAGTTCGCACGAATTGCCCAAATAAAACAATTATACACATGCACACGTATATGCACACAATGAACACCTGAGAGTGTCTTGAATGTCTTTCATGTTTGTCTGTATAGACAATGTGCACGTGTTTGCGAATGCGTTAAACAACAGTCCAACCACTTCACATACCCAAACTTCGCAAAGCTTCCATACGTTGCACATATATATATATTCGCTCGGAAACACTGCACACAACTAAGCCCAACGGCGACTGAGGTTAACGGCCGCCGGAAAGGCGAGCCGAAGGACATCGTGAGCATCCTCTTCTTTTTTTTTTTTCTGGCCTTTATTTTTCAACCCAATTCTCCCATCGCTTGTTGCGTTTTTTTTTTCTCCCTCGCGGGAACAAAAGGAAAACGCGGACAGCGGGCACCCTACACGAAAAGCCTGCCACCGGATACTACAGAATACCGGCGGGACGGAGAGCGAAGGTAGAGAGATGAGAAAGGGGGAAAAGACAGAACGGGAACACCATGCAACTATCCTCCCTCTCTCCCCCTTTTTTGATAGTTTCGGCGGGAAGCAAGGGAGGCGGTGAAAAGCAAACAGCGACAGAGAAGTAGAAAGTGAATATTGCACAAGCGGTGGCGGGAATACCAGTCCCCGGGCGTTCGCCTCAAAACCCGATATAGGGAAGAAAAGTGGGGAAACGAATATTGTGTTCCTCAAAGAAGGAGGGACAAGACGGTTCAATGCGTGAAGAGAAAGGAAAACAGGAATAATAAATTGCGCTCATAGTACAAGAGAGGTTGGTGAGGTCGCATTAATACGTCTAGAGAAAAGAAGGCTATAAGAAAGGTCCTGTAATACACACACACACACACACACACACACACACACACACACACACACACACACACACACACACATATATATATATATATATATATATATATATATATATATATATATGAATAAACAAACTTATCAGCCATTGTCGTATAACCATCGGTAGTGGGGGTCAGCCCCCTTCCCCCATTCCGAACTTCAATTTTACCATTTTCAATGGGTATATGCACAGGTGCACGACAAAGTAGTTAAGTAGTTGATTTCTACCTCCCCCCGTTCCTCATCTAGAAAAGAATTTAGCCCAAGCCTTTGTTCGCAACAGTCAGTTTTTGAAACCAAGCAGTAGGTGACAACGAGGCGACCAGGAGGAGTTACTCAAAAATATTGTAAGCGGGTCAGTTAGAACAGCGTCATAAACAAACTTCGCAAAATGTCAACTTTTCAAACCTCAAAGAGGCCACTGCGCGATGCGGAGATTAAGAAAGCTACGTACAGTCAAGAAACAAAACGGAAAAAAGAAAGAAAATGCACGTGAGCGCTAGGCGTCGAACTGAGGAAGCCCTTCATTAAATTGGCTCTGAATAACCAAGCTGGTTCAGGCACCGTCGAAGCAGAACAGGGCGTTATCTTTCTCGGCGGCGGGTGTTTGGATGATCGATAATCGGGATTCGCTCGCAGACTCATTTTGGCAGCTCATGACACCGATGTCATCCGTATAAAGCTGGAAGTAACTGTACTCCTCCGCTCTTTTCAGGCACAAAGCGAAGTGCATCGGCAGTTATGCACTCTTACTGGAACAAGCACACGTTGCGAATGATTCTGGCACTCGCGTTAGAAACGTTAACCAAGTGTGCCCGAATCCGGCCAAAAAATCGAAGAGAGAATGACGGCGCAAAGCCTCCAACGATGACTATCCATGTCACGGCGCATTCAGCACCGTCGTTAACGAACTAACTTAGCTGCACGAGCATTCTCGTTCAACGACGATTCAGTGACACTCGGTCGTACTCGTGAAAGCACGCCGAGCGTCACTCGACACACTGGCTTGCAGGCAGAGCATTCCTGGATCTTAACAGCCCGACTGTGGCTTTTTTGATGCGGCGCTACCCCTCCTCCCCATGACGAGAGAGGCCACGCAGCTTCGAGTAGAGGCTTTTTGCGTAGAGCGCCAGCTGTGCAGAGGCCATAGGACAATGTGCTCAAGCAGAAAGCACCAGAAGTTCGAATCGGTTCGTCGGAGCGCTGTAAAAAAATCCGTAAGTAGGTGACGTCACTTGAGTACACACCCGCGTTTGTGACGTCACTGGCGGTTAGCTGCCAGGCTGGCCCACGCAAACTGCTTCAAGGTACATAGAGAACCCCCTACACGCTCTTAAAACACACGCCAATGTAAAGAGACAAAATACAGAAAGGCAGGAGAAAGTGTCAAGAATGGGCGAAGACTCGGCCACCAGTTTCGGAGGAAACGCCTACGCGGACCGTAGCTCCAGGAACACAATGAAGAGGCCGCAGCAAATGACCAGAACTGAAGAACCATTACTGAGAAGAGACAGAAAAAGAACAAGAAAAAAAAAAACCACCGCCGCGTGCCCGGATGGAAACAGAAGGCGATTCGGTAATGATCCCCCAGATATATATAAAGAAGTGGGATGCGGAAATAGAAGGCAAAAAAAAAAAAATGGGGCGCAATAAAAAGAATAGAGGCGCGAAGAAGACTGTCAAACATAGAGCTGCCCCCCTCCCCCATTCTTTCGTTCAACTTGCTCTTTGATGAGAACTGCGCAATTCCGGGGACGACGGGAAAAGAGCGAAGCTTCATCGTCACTGCGCACCAGACATATCCCAGCCAACCCCAAGAGTTCCCGACGAAGGAAGCGCGCTGACAACCGCACAGTGATCTTCTCCGCGCCTTCCGGTTGGCCGTACAGCTTGCACAGCCTGCTGCGCACAGAGGCCCCCGAAGGTTACCGAAAAGGAAGGAGACTCGGATATCAGCGAGCAAGTGGCGCGCACTTCCTCCAAAGACCGAACAGCCCCTAAACACACAAAACGAGAGAGAAGCTACCGCAGAAATGATGCTACACGGCAAAAAAAAAAAAAAAAAAAGAATTAGAGTAGCTAGAAAGGAGGTGTAGACTGCACAGCACAGCCTCCGAGCACAGCAGTGAAAGCAGAAGAGATAGGCCAGTCGAAAGGACGACGGGTAACGAGAACCGACAACTTCGAGACTGGATGAGCGACTCTTTCACGGTGGTCCGATCGATAAGTGTCCTCTTTATTATTCAATTGAACTTGTCTAATCTCTGCAATGTTGTAAATGCATATTCTGCGATTGTCGAACAGCATTAGTTTCGTCGACTTGGAGAGAGCATGCACAAATGACGCCTTTTTGTGTGTGTATGGATAGCACTATATCAATAGCGGTATTGACGTGAGCGCCTGTATACGCAGTATTTCCTTTTCTCTTTTTTGTGACTTTTGATCTTACCATAGTGTAGAGTAGCAAAGCGGATGTTGGCCTGGTCAACCCCCCCACCATTCATTGCCTATGTCTACCTTTTCGAAATCACCCAGTGTGGTGCAGGTTGGGGAACCGAAGACACCAAAACAGGGGGGCACGGCAAAAATAAGCACGGCCACGAAAAGCACGAGAGAACGGCAGCAAGGATACCCGGCACGAAGGGCACGACAAATGGGGGTAAAACGGGAGGTACGGCAACGAATACGTCGACAACTGGAAGCACTACAGAACGGCAGTGAAGAACCGGACAGATGGGCACGGCAACGAAGGGCACGGCAAAGAGAAGCATGGAAAAATGAGGCAAAACACTAGAAAACACGGCGACGATGAACACGGCGATGGGCGACAGAAGCGAGCGCTTCGTACAGGCTTTCGACCGCCGCCTGTTGCGCAATAGCAGACGTGACTCATAGAAGAGAAAATAGAGTAACTAATTCCCACACGCCGTTTCCCTAAAATACATTGAAACGCGTTTGAAGAGGTCGCGCCGTCCACGCTGAAACTGAACCGAGCCCTGTAGCTCCAAGTTTGACGCGCGTAGGTGTTCTTCACCTTCCTACGATCTAATTCCACGGAATCTCTTACGGTCTCTCTGCCCGTTCCCTGACCTTTTCTCTCACAGCGACTTGTTGTTAGGCATGAAACGTCCGTTGATGACAATTCTTCGTGTTTCATTCTCATCTAGGGTGTTTCGTCCCTTCTTGAGCTATTGAGCGATGATCTACTACCAACTGGTCCAGCACACTCTGCTTCTTCCGAGTGACCCGTAGGTGTGCACCGCCTCATTGCACGCAACTCGAGATAGGCAGAAGCGGCGTGGGAAGGAGGCAGCCAGTCGGATGAGATTCCAAATGAATCAGCGACCACGATCCGATCCCGAAGACCAAACAATGCCCTCGGCAATGCGTGGTTCAGCGGCGTGCGAAGCTCGCCCGGGAGCGATCGACCGTAAGAGACCATTAGCACCGATGGGGTATTGCTTGACGCGGAAGGAACCGAGCTTCCATCTCTGTAGCAGTCTTCCATCTCTGTTGATAGTGGGAGATAAAGCATCCGGCGTAGAAGTAAGAGAGTAATTGTCCATTGTACTCACGGATCCGTTATCCCGGCAAATATGCTGCGAACAAACAAGGTGGCCGCCCGCTATGTGCGAAATAGAGGTCCACGCCAAGGCATATTTTTCGATAAAACGACTCTAAGTTGGAAGCTATACAAAGTGTTCACCATTCTGTGCGCGGTAAACTAAGACGTAGTAACGGACGGCTCGTAACACGCAAATTAATGAAGCCATCAATTGAGATAAAGCCAGGAAACCGAAGTCCAACCTAAAATGATCAAGGCGTAACAGAGGCACACATATCGAAGTTGTGATAGGGCCCAATACCGAGACGTAACATTTTCTTTTTCTTGCTTTACGCAGAGAACACCAAACGTGCCTTTTTTTTTGCTGCCTAAATCGATTATATTTACGCAACACACACACACACACGCACGCACACACACACACACACACACACACACACACACACACACACACACAAAGCGAGCCTATATACAAGACAAATAAATGTATCTAAGGTAAAATAGATAGATAGATAGATAGATAGATAGATAGATAGATAGATAGATAGATAGATAGATAGATAGATAGATAGATAGATAGATAGATAGATAGATAGATAGATAGAAACAACTAAGGAACGCCACGTTCTGTTTATAGCCCAGGTGTTCCCTCGATAGCAACGCGTCGCCGCGTAAGCAGCCGACGGTTGAAGCGACCGTCGGCCGCAGCGTCCACACGTACGCCGATTCTCGTAGCCGCCGCAGCCGCTGTCATCCAGGAGTCGACAAACAATGGACGACGCAGAGGCCGAACGGAGAAGACAGCACCCCGCAGAGCCTCCTCCCTGGGCAACGCACCTGCGCAACCCTGCATTCAAGCAGCGGCGACGCACCTTGCAGTTGCGTGCAGCAGCGGCGTATTGCTGCTGGCCACGAGAAGCGAGAATTCACCGCCACGACTTCTTTTGCGCTGGCCAACTCTGCCTAACTGCTGTCATAGGTCGGCAAACTCAACCACGAGCCGACCCATTCCGACCCACTCGCACACAGCCATGAGTGCCGCTTAGGGAACTTTCGCTCAGTGTGTGAGCGAGTCCGAAGGGCGAAACATATTTCACGAGTGAATGTGGGTGGCTTCTACATTTCTTGCCGACCTAAGGCTACCGTTACATTAGAAATGCAATTTTGGCATTATCACTCACATTGCTGACGACGGAACAACCTTTCACTTAATATCTCGGGTTCTACGTCCCGTAACCCCGACATGATTACGAGAAATGACGTAGTGGAGGGTTCTGGGAATTTTGACTATTTGCAGTTCTTTATCTTGCACCGGCATAGCACAGCACACGGGTTTCTGCCATTTAGCCACTATGAAAATGCGACCGCCACGGCCGGCATCAAACCCGCGATCTTTGGGTCAGCAGCCCAGCACCTAAACCACTGCACGGAACTACCTTTAAAACCTAACGTACCCCACTAACGCTTTCCAAACAATTCTCGGCCAGCCGTATACTGCATGCGACTACCCGAGAGCAGTCCTAGGCGATGCCGTACGTTGCACCGAACATCGGAATCTAGAAAAAAAAAAGATATTAACATAAAGTAAGTAGCGGCGCCGCCGTCCTAAAAGCAACGCCGCCTCGAACGGACGACCCGCTGCGAGGCAACCCTTATAGCAACGAGCGGAGCGTCACCGAATGTTTCTTACAACATCCGAGCACCTGACCAGCGAGCGAGTCCTTTGTTCGTCCTATACAACGAGCTCGCGTGCGAACAATGCGATGACAGAGCACTCGGGCAGGCGCGCCGCGGGCCAAACCAAGGAGGCACGTGGTCTGACGACGCTTGCACACACGCCACAGTTTGTATATGGCACTATGGTGTTCCTTGCATTGTCAGCATTGGCGTTATCACCGTTAGTACCGATAGCGCGCGCTTGGCGCAGAGCCGGGGACACGTTTGCCAGAGAAATTAGCACAGGTATAGCGACCAGTTGTCGAGCGAAGAAGTGAGCGCAAGCAGCTAGAACAATGTATACGTTCTCTTAATTCGTTGGCCTTCCTCATTGTTCCACATGTCCAATGCTACAGTACACTGATATTAGTATCGTTCCAGCCTGTACAGAGCCTAGTTAGTTACCAATTTCCCATATCTTTTCCCTAAACAATCACAGGATCTGTCGGGCTGTTACGGCACCGAATCGCCATATGATTATGAGACACACCGTATAGTGGAGATTTCGACCACCTGTTGTTCCTAAACGCGCACCTGAATTCAAGCGCACGGCCTTTATTGCGCTATTATTGCGCGGAGTACTTCGATGCCTGTCACTGGCTTTCTATGCGCCAAAGTTTGTGTAATCCTTCGCTTTGGTGTGCCGAGATCGAAATATCTATAGGCGTCATGCCAGACAACGCCACAGAAAGCCATAACGATGCACCACCAAATGAATTCAAACGTCGGTGCGTGTGTAGCGAATTGAGGGGAAACTAAAGAGAAAGACAGATTTTTCGAATGTTAGTAAAGCGCTATCTCACAAACGCGAAAACACACCTCTTACCGCGACACGACACGGTAAACAAGAAAACGCGGAGACAGAAAACGCAGGTGGAGACGCCACGTCGATATTTCCGTAAGAAACACCGCGACATCATAGATTTTTTTTTCTTTGAAAGAGCTTACTGCAGCTCCTACACCGCTTATAACTGATAAAAAAATTGAGTACATTGTCGTCTGCGAGTGCCATAGAGCTAGCATATCAAGTTCCACAAAAATTGTACCGAGCCGATGTGAAGAAAATACAAAAAAATACAGTTTCAGATTTCTGACGTCACATGCGAAGGTTACGACGCGAAATTAAAAAACAAATTTAAACATCAGCCTTCGTTTTCTTTGCTAATAGTGAAGTCATGATAGGCAAATTTATGGCATCACAGTTCCACGAGTGCAGTTAATCACTATTAACCAAACCACTGTACGACCGCAACTACGCACCTACTATATCCGGCGAGCGCACTCAAGTCTATAGCCCCTGTTTTTACGCGCGTATAACTACTTTTTTTTTTAAACCAACAAAGCATAAGGCCGCAGCGGCACGACAACTGCACTCGGAAGCGTCCCGACATTTCCAAGCGCAAACAAAGTGCTACAGGAAAAAGAAAACCTCTAAACAACAGCCAGGGCACCTATCACCGCTTATGCAAACAAACAAACGGTAGTTTGCCAACAGGAATATGATTAACGACACCGGCACGTGGTTTATAATGACGCTGAGCAGCACGATCGCTCATAAACAGAATCGATCCCGCCGATCCGGTCCTTGTGCAAACAGAGTGTCGTGCTGCCGGCGCGCCAGTGGCCATACTGGGCGAGTTATTCCTGGCTCTGTTTCTTTTTTTTCTTAGCAGCAGCGAATATGAATACCTGCAGCTGCGGGAGTTGCGTTGCTCTGGCTTTACTTCATTTTTTTCTTCGAGGGGCAAAATTACGCACGCCGTCTCATACCACCCCGTTACGAAGCAATGTTGACTCAATGACCTTATCTGTGCGCAGAGTGCACTGTATATATAGTGACTCTGGATACGAGTTGAAGCAAAGCCAAGCCAAAATCGGCCGAAGATTGGTATCACTTTTGAGACGCCAGAGGCTACAGTTGGCTCCAGTACCTGTGTTCTTAAACTTGGTTTCGTGTTGCACGCAGTGTGATATTTAGAGTGCAATCCGTAAACTTATCGCCTGGTCATCGATCGAAGAGACCGTTGGGGTTAGAGACAACCGTATACCATGCACGTGTTTGAAAGTTATTTACATTTCCCCGCCGTCTTGCAATCTGAACCTGCTTTATTATTATTATTTTTTTCTGTCAAGGCACCGTTCATGAAGTGCCACTAATTTCCACTTTATTACAGTTCGTATTTTACAATGTAGATAGCTCCTGTGTAGCAATGCCCTACAATGGCGCTGCAGGTATTGTAAACAAAATATCTATCTATCTATCTATCTATCTATCTATCTATCTATCTATCTATCTATCTATCTATCTATCTATCTATCTATCTATCTATCTATCTATCTATCTATCTATCTGTCTGTCTGTCTGTCTATCTGTCTGTCTGTCTGTCTGTCTGTCTGTCTGTCTGTCTGTCTGTCTGTCTGTCTGTCTGTCTGTCTGTCTGTCTGTCTGTCTGTCTGTCTGTCTGTCTGTCTGTCTGCTGTCTGTCTGTCTGTCTGCATATCTATTTATCAGTATGCATGCACTGGTGCCCATTTTTGTTTCATCTATGAATAACAATCCATACATCTATCGATATCTATCTTGTCATTACAACCATCCGTCCGTACGTCACGTTGTATTCACGAAAATATACAATGTCCCGTACCTTATTATGAAATCACTTTCGAAGAGGAGGGGTAATTTGGCAATACTCTCGAAACGAATATTCCACTCAGCATCTGTACGAAGCATCCACAGTTTGGATATTTGATAGCCGATACGCATTTCGATCCAACGAGGAGGCACGGCGACGCGCGTTGCCTGATGGGACGGTAATTACACACCACAGTGCGCGCCGGTTTTGGTGACAAAAAAAGGAAAGAACACTAAAAAAAAGAACACTCACCATTCCTGTTTTCGCTGTCAGCCGGTTTCATCTGTATCGGATGATGCATCTGTAACGAGACAAGGGGAACAGGGAGCGTGAGCCAAAGTGTGCAACGCTCATCTCTGTACGGACTCGTGCATCGAAAAAGCTATCAGGTGTATCAAGATACGAGCTAGTTCGTGCACGTTCGTATTTAACAGCACAGGAAAAACAAGGGGCCCTGACAAAGAAGCACTGTACACGACAATCACCGATAAACAGGCGTTGAAACGCTTGTACGAAGAGAAAAAACAATAAATCTACATCTTCTATTCCTGTGTACCGTCCTTTATATTTTTATTTATTTATTTATTACTGCGGGCTCATGGTTCATGCACGGTGTTAAAACCACATACAAATGCGAAAGCAATAGTAATCACAAAACAACAATAAAAGTTGAAGAACGTTATTTTGCAGTTTGACCACAGCTGTCGGTTAGACAGACCCATTCACCAAAGATATTGCACCCTAATTCACGATAGAAATAATTTACTCGCAGCCAAAAAAGTGCGCGTCTCCCGCGTCAACGAGAGCAGATAAATCAACAACAGATCAGTCAATTGTCGCCACAAAGATAGCACGGGAAACAGAAAAAATAGGCGCCCCTGTAAAATACAGATAATATGTGAGAATCGTCTTCAAAATAATTTACATGACATGATAGATTCACTAATTGCTATATACAGCACTGTCTATTATATATAGCGTCGTATAAGCCGTTATTCATGGCCTTGAAGAAGAAGATTTAGTAACAAAAAATTAAGCCGGTGGACTCAAACTTTGCGATTATTTACCGGAAGCAGCGGCCACTACCTATAATTAAGGTTTTGTTATGTATATTTTTTATATTAACCGCAAAGATAAACACACCGACTAATTGAGTGGAACGATTAATTTGAAGCAACTCCGGTGGCATGCGCTTCGAACTGCGAGAGCTGCGCCCTCGCACGCAAGCTTGTTACGTATACCTTTGATAGGTCGATTTAATTTCTCAAGCGGCGGCCGATTTAATATGCCTGCAATTATCAAAATACTCAGCGATAACTTGACCTTGGCATTAACATTCTGATACGAACGTTGTTTACTGTTAGCCAGCGGTTCATAAGTGCGGAATTTAGTGCATGAACCGCATTATTTGTAGTGTACTTGTTATAAAAAGTATTGATGACGGTGACGTACAAGGTATGATACTACACCGTAGTAAGGCTTCTCAAGCCAAACGTCCTACACTAGGGTTCATTCTGTGTGTTCGAAGGAAACGCAATGTACGTATATTAAGCGAAATTATTAGCAATGCAACATGTCGCAGCTGATGTCTCGCCGAAGCAAGACATCAGCTGCGAGTTTTTATTACGAAGACTACATCATTCATTCTGTCTCTAGCTGGTACACCATTATTTTCTCTCTCTCTCTCTCTCTCTCTCTCTCTCTCTTTACATAAATACGCTGAACAACACAGAAAATGAAGGTGAATGATTTCTTAACAAAATTTCGGATGACTCCAACATAACTTAGACCGATACAGAAGCATGCGGCTAAAAGGCAAGAATTTGTCTCAGCGGGCGACGACAATTTTATACAAACGAACACGGTGCTAAATGCAGCGAGGCGTAAGATTTCCAAACACAGACCACCATCTCTTTTTCGATTTCCTTCCAGATTTTCAGCCCCGAGACCGATACTTGGACATTGCGGTGTTAATTAGCGTTAGGTTAACGAGAGCTTCCGCTGGGCAGACGTGCGCACGCGATAACCTGGCGAGTGTTAACCTAACGTTTCGGGGACAGCGGATCATCTTGTTTTTCGCCGTTCTATTGGCTCGACTGCCCGACGAAACAAAGAAAAAAAAATCACGTAAAAGAGCGTTGGCTAGAAGGCAAGAGTGAAGACAAGCGTTAAGGAGGGCAAGGGTGAGAGGGAAAAAATGAGCTTTAGAGAGTGAGGATGAAGACGACAAGCCCAGACGAAGGAGAGAGTGAGTGTTTCTCGCGTGTCCAAGTGCCACTGTAAAAGGGTGAGAGCTTCGCCGGAGCGGGCAGAAGAAGAACTGAGTCAACAGCGGGAGTTAGTACGAAACAGAGGGACTAACCACGGCCTCCAAACACTCAAACACTCTTTCTCGCTGTGCCTCGCAAGAGACTAAGCATACAATCTGTACACGGACTGCGGAGAAGAAACGCAAGCACCGGTAAACAAGCGTCGCGCGTCTCGGGCAAAGCAAAATACACACACACACACACACACACACACACACACACACACACACACACACACACACACACACACACACACACACACACACACACACACCAGACGAGGTTCCTCGAACAATAGATATTCTCGGGTCAATGTTTACGAACGTGCTCTGGTTCACTTCGCTGGACTTAAATAAAAAAGACATCTTCCTTCGGTGCTGCTCGAGTGGCGGCTGCTGCGTGTGTAAACGTGGTCGTGAAGCATGCGCGTATGCCGATGAAAGAACCGAACCTGGCGTGCCTTCGCGAAGGACGAGAGCAGAAAGACGAGAAACAAGGGCGGCTAAATAAAGTGAGCGCGTCGCTGGCTATAGGTCGCAGCTCGTCTTCGGCGAGATAAGACACGAAAGAAACAAGCACGTCAGTGCGATGACTCGTTTCACGCGAGAGAGCGTATCTTAACGTAGCCACGGCATGCACACTGAATGGAATCGTATAACACAGTAAATGATAATGCAGAGAGAGAGAGATACTGGCACCTAAACAAGCAGATAAACGGAGATAGATAGATAGATAGATAGATAGATAGATAGATAGATAGATAGATAGATAGATAGATAGATAGATAGATAGATAGACAGATAGATAGCGACAAGAGACAGAAAGAGCGCTAGAGAGAGACAGTCGGCCGCAATATAATACCGACTCCACGAGCGCACGTTAAAATGGACGTCTGCGTCGTCTAGTGGCGGGTCGTTTGCTGCCGAAAACGAAGTTCTGGCCACGCATTGGCCGCGGAGCAATGACCGCAATAGGAGACGCATCGCCACTACACGGCACAGAAGGTCATTTCGGCGCTCGCTCGCGTGGTCCACATTATTTTGGAGCCGACTGTACATCCACACAACGACAATGAAGCGACCGCGATAGATAAGAGAATCACACAACCATAAATCGAAAGGAAGGAAAAGGTCCGATCAACACACAAGGAGCGAAAAAACCCCAACGAGACTGACAGAGCCGTACACGTCCAAGAAGAAACGCCGTACGGCGCGCCCATGACGCAGCCGTGCACGCCCCACACACAGGCAGAGAGGCGCGCACAAAGCGTTGAGCACAGGAATGCTCCCCATCAGAGAGAGAACGGCGCCGAAAAAAAGGAAGCGCGTCTCCGGAAAACAACGATGCCGGAGCGAGCGCGCGCCTTAAGAGAGTCGTTCCGCAAATGGCGTGCAGAAGTGACGCCCGAGTCGATTGCCCGGTCGTGGGGGAAACAGAGGCGAGATGCGTCGACCGCACGCCGAAACCACGGCTCTGCCTGCCCGGACGCCTTCGGAGATGACGCTTCGCGCTGAACAAGACGCTTTCTCGGGGCGCGCGCCAAGGGCGCAGCAGCGATTGAACGGATGAAACAGCGTCGGCGCACGCTATACGTCGTAGTAAAACGATATCGACGACGTCTTTCGCTAGCGACCACGTCACTATTTTAAAGTGGGTTAGAACTGTGACAGCTTGGGCTAGTTGGTATGGCTGACGATAGTTATAGCGCGAGAACAAAACGACGACACAGAGACAAGAAGGAGTGCGGCAAGAAAAGTGCTGCTTGATTGATTGATTGATAAATAAGGTTTAACGTCCCAAAACCACTATATGATTATGAGAGACGCCGTAGTGGAGGGCTCCGAAAATTTAGACCACCTGGGGTTCTTTAACGTGCACCCGTGCTGCTTGAGCAGTATGAACAGAGCGTTGAAAACGTCAGGGGGGCGATATGTACACCCAACATTGTCCTTGCATCACGCCATTCGTGTGAAAATTCGAAGCGCTGAACGCCATAGGTGCCTCAATGCGCGGTTTCTACGCTGTATAGAGCGGGAAATCGGGTGCGTCAACTGCAGCGCGGCTGCCATGTTTGTGGACACGACGTCTCTTACCGCTCCACGAAGAAGCCGCTAAAAGACGCGGCACGCGTGCAAGAAAAACGGTGACGCGGCGGCATCAGCCGTTTCAAAGAGTGGCTGCACCCTAAAGCCCAACCCACATGCAGGCATTGCAGCGCGTCAGCCAGCGTCTTGCACAAAGACTCGGCATCGCACCTTCTCCCGATGGAGAGAGAGATCTCGAATATTTGTGGAGCCGTCCTCCCTCTCTCTCAATGGGGAGAGGCCGCGGAAGCGAGTACACGCGCTGACGCGGTGCAATTGCTGCAATGCGTACATGTGGTCAAGCCTTTAATTTAAAGCATGCACGCGCATACAATGCATACAGTGCATGCGCATACAGTGCACTTATCATGACAAACTCATCATGAGCACCATCATCATTCAACTTTAAAAGCACCTCGACGTAAGGGCGAAATGGGGGAGAGGGCTAGAAATAGCAGAAACATCGAACTAGAAAAAATAAGTAGTACAATGATAGAAACACTACCGGGGCGGACGAAAATATACGCACGCGAAATAACCAGACGCACGCGTATAGTTTTTCGAATATCATGCGAGAGCCCCACATGACTTTCGCGGTCTCTACATAATCAACATTTACATATTGCTTATCTGGTACGATAATCAGTGGGAAGGCTTCAGCTCGGCCGCCGTACATATTGCTCGAACTCAGATAGAATATATCAGTACTTTTTTAAGTGCTGAGGCGCCTTGATTTTCCGACGCTCGTTTAACCGATAGACCATAAACAATTTCTGCATCTAAAGTCGCTCCATGAAGTGCTCCGGTAACCCTGCGGTCGATCTCCATTTTTTTTTTTTTGAACGGGCCCTTTACCAAGAAACTCCACGCACATCTGTCGAGCATTCGACGCATGGGATCTCCCCAGAAACTCTACACACACATGGCAACGAAAAAACGTGGGGTAACGCAATTCGACGAGCGGTTATACGATGGGCCCTGAACTCTGATCACTTTGAAATCCTTTCCTAGTAAGCTCATTTCGCGCCATGTGAAGCACGCAGTAACAATCTCTATTCCATTCAATTCAGTTTTTCTTCAATGTTTTTCGACGTACACCAAAAAAAAAAAGGTTAAGTGCCAAACCACCCCAATAGCGTTTGGAGAGTTACGCATGGTGTATTCGAAATGCGCGGGCCAATACGGTCGGACGTCACAAACCAAGGCGGAACGATTTGAAAGTGTCGCATCGTCGCAAAACTGCAGCCAGGTTCGACCGTATACGCGAGACCGATTAGATGCGTGTAACTAGACGTACACGCCCTCCCCGACTAACGCACTGGCCGTGCCACGCAGGTTCAGCAACGTGCACGCGCGCACCCACGCCTGAACTGACGGCAGCGGATCGATACGCACCAGGGACGACTGTGTGCGTCACATTGTATACACCGCGCTCGTGCATAGAGCCGCAGGCAAAGCCTTGCGTCACTCAATCAAAATGCAGACCGAGGGACGCGGATAGCGTGACGAGCGTTAGAGAAGGGAGTTGCGCGTACTGTGCGCAAGACGGGACTCACTAGAAAGTGAATAAAAACATTAAGATGAAGAAGAAAAGACATTCGCGAAGTTCGAGACGTATAGTAGAGAAACACGTCCGATGTCTTAAACGACGGGAAGTGTCAGTACGCGGGCAGCAATGTTTGAAAGCGGATGCACGCTATGCAAGCACGCAGAGTACGCCTCGGGCATCACAGGCGTGTTTTTTTTTTTTTTATTGAAGGAAGCAAAGGGATACAAGGATTGCCGAGCGACGAAGGAAATGAAAAAAGAAATACCGTCTCCTCGCGAAAATGGAAATGCAAAGAGAAAATTTAAAAAAAAAGCTAAGGGAAGAGGTTGGTAAAAAATGTAAAAAAGTGGAGTTTGCAAATTTTACGCCATAGGCAAGCGACTGGTCCCCACAGAAAAGAGACAAAGAGAGATAAAAAAAAAGTTCGCCCCGTCGCTTCTACAGACAGTAAATCACAAAAGTTTATAGAAAACACACACACACACGCACTCACGCACACACGCACGCACGCACGCACGGTGCAATGCAGCAAAGCGCGGCGATGAAGCGAATTCCCACCCTGCAGCTCCTTGAAAGCGACAGGCGACGTTGAAACACAATGTGGCTAAAGTTTCCCGCCCTAATAGCCCGACAGGCACAGCGGCGCGAAGTTAGCACAACATCGGAAGAAGCTATAGCAGAGCGGCAGCTGTACAGCGAAATCTCCGAAGGCTCAGAAGTTTCGCCCGCACAAGAATCCCCAACAACGGCAACGGGTTAAACGGAGAGCTCCAATAGTTGAGGATGAGGCGCGCGGGGATGGAGACGCCAGCGGGGGCATCGATCTCGCTCTATACGTTCGAATCGCCGCGAGGTCGGAGTGGGAGAGGGTGTGCGACGAGGAGGCGGCAATCCGGGATGTGCGTTCGCGATCACGGCGACCCTCCCAGTGACAGCCTAATCCTCGTTCGATCCAAGCTGCGGACGCATATCGTCTACCACGCGCCGCTGCTTTACTGAAGATGCTCCTTTTCGTGCAGCGCGATATGACTCGCTTCTCAAGCGACAGCCTCCTCTTTCACCAGCGGTTCGTTTCTCTTGACCGAGCCTTTCACGTCCGAGATCTGCGGTAACGCTTGCGGGCGTCTTAAAGGAATGTGCGCCACAGGCGCTTGCGTGAACGCCCGACCTAACTTAACCCTAACCTAGTGGTTTACGTTAGCGTATCCGCGGGATTCATCGCAAACGCCGCCTAAAGACTATAGTATTCCGCCTGGAGACGCTCCGTCAGATGTGGGCGCCATCTGGCAGTAATGCCGGCAAACGAAGGCTTGTGTAGAACACGGAGCCACTGCTAGGTGGCAGCACCGTATCGTCTTAAAGAAGCGTTGGAAACACCCGCTTTTTTTTCGTGCTTAGCGTCGCATTGTCAGCGCGACGTAAGAAACACTGTAGGCTCTTGGTGATTGAGCTCACCCCTAACAACCCCCCCCCCCTCCCGACCCCTCCTGGCTACGAAATCGTAGCGCACACGCTCGTTTATACAGTAGGAGATGATTCGCACGCAAAATGTCTTGAGGAGAAAGCACATCACTTCCACGAAAGACATGAAACAAAAAAGTAGGAGAAACGACGTCGTGGAACGAACCCTACTGCGCCGAAGCAAATATATGCCTACGGTACGCCCTCTAACGGTGTCTGTCGTCGCGTTCGTACCGTCTTTACGCTTACAGCGTAGACATCGCCCCCACGCTTGAGGTGTATTTAAGCAACGAAGAAAACCTCGATACAGGACTTTACAAAATGTATTAAAGTGATGTTAAAATAAGGTAACGGGAGAAGAAAACCACGAAATAAATAAAAAAACGAGAAATATCGAGATGTAAACTGAGACGTCGGATGCTGGTGGCCAGTGTATTGAATTTCATCTCCCATCTCGCCCTCCTTCTCGGGTTTTGTCTCTTCCTTTACTGTTCTTTTCTGTCTCCCCTGTAGATTCAAACGCGTTTTGTAGTGAAGACTCGGCGAACCGAAAGCACAGGAAAGTCGATGTAACATAAAGCTCAGAAAAAACAATGACAAAAAAACAAAGAAAGAAGAAAAGAGAGAAAGAAAGAAAGAAAGAAAGAAGAAAAGAAAGACAGAAAGACCAGGAAAAGGAAGTTGCGCTGACTGGGGAACAGCTTTTTTTTTTTCTTCTTCTACAATAGGGCTAGAGGTCGACGGACAAGCTCGAAGCTCGGGCAGCCGCATGACCCGTCCTAACCCCCCGATATACGGAACAATTTGATGCACCACGGATACGCACACCCAAACACTGCAACGCACACAAGCACACACACAAACGTGGCAGCACCAAGGAAATAACCGAACCATCAATCTCCCTCCCAAGCAGCCCCCGCGTATCGATCTGCAGAACACCGACGAAAAAAAGAAAAGGAAAAAACGAGCTCGAACGGCGTGTTGTAAACTCTTTCCCCCTTTCACTCGACTCACTCTCCACCCCTCGCCGGAGCTCTAGTGTAGCCAGTAACTCGAGAACCGACAACGTCTTTTTTTCCGACACGTAAATTTCTTTTCCTTTTAAAAAAAAGAAAATCGAGAATTTCCAAGCCTTTTTGTCATCACTCAACACTTGAAGAGACGGTCTGATAACGTCGCGAAGAAGACTTTTCAGCCGCAGGCCGAGGCGGTGGCTTGGGAAAGGAACTCCCGGACTGCCTCGCTTTTTCTACACTAGATAAGCGTGACGATAACGAAAGAGCGACAACGCAAAAAATATAGAATACAAAAGAGTACCCATATTGCTGTCTTCAAAGACAAATTGTATACGTAAGAAGCTCAAACTATATCAGCCACGCTGGACGCATAAATTTTCACCCCTCGCTCGCGTGTAATGGAAGACTGAGGCGAAATGCTTGGGGTCCTGTACTTGGTGGTGTACGCAAAAAAAAAGGAAAACAAGAACAGCAGATCGCCGATATCTCCGAGGCCCTCCATTGCCTTGTGCCTCAATTTTCAAAACGGTATAAGTAAAACACCACATGTTATTATTACTGCAAGTGATTGCAGTATAAAAAAACAGCAGCAACAAAAGGCGATCGCTTTTGGGACACTTGGATCAAGCGAACTAGAGCTGGATAATACACTGGTGTTAATGCTCCACCAGCAGCGAAGGGATCGCGTCACTTATTTTGCAAACATCAAACGCCTTTGTAACTTAGGCCCGTATTTCAACTCATAATAACAATTTTCAAATATCAAACCCAAACTTAACTTAGGCACGTGCTTCCATCCATACCAACGATGGTTAAAGCTAACAAACAAAATGCACCTCACGCAAGCACGCCAACTCCCCCCCCCCCCCCCCAAACACACACACACACCACGCTACTAGAGGATAACGCGGTTGCTTCCTGTACAGGACCTGTAGAGGATTTTATTGCGAAGGTGTACCCCAATAAAACACTCTACAGGTGAAACTATAGGTATAGCAAAGCCTGAACCATTACATTTTGCGAAACTACGGCAAGCCATGCCTTTTGCAGTGTAGCATTACGTTTCGCGAAACTATGCTATAACAATACCTTAAGCATATTCAACAGACAACGCCAGAGGTTGGAACAACATTAGCCAGTGCCAGTATTAGGCGAGTAATTACGGTACATTTCACACGGCGGGCTTCGATAAGCATCGTAGCCGTTATCTGTTCACGTCGTTTTTCCGCTCAGTCGGGCTCTCTGAACGCAAACGCGTTGAAGACAACCATAACAACAAAAACATCCCCGGCCTGAGCGACACGGCCGGAGTAACGAAGCGAGCGATCGACGGAGCGGCGCAAATTAAAAAGCGCGTCGTCTCGCTTGGCGCGTTTGTTTTTCTTGCGCCGACGTCGCCCAACGAATGCGTGTCTTCACTCTCCGCCGCCGTTACCTTCACAAAAAAATATTACAGACATCGGCCTCGTGTTTCCCGCCCGATCTGCACAGCACGAAAAAAAATAAATAAAAAAAACCCAACGTCGAGAACACGAGCTTACGCGGGTGAGCGCATTTCTCACTCGTCGATAACAAAACCGCGGCAACACGAACCAGAATGAAGGCGCAACTGCATCGGTCGCGAACAGCTGCCGTAACGGGAGCATGAGGACAGACAGGGGGAGAGGTTGCCCACGGCAATGAGGAACCATTTAGGGAAGGATAAGGCGGATGGGGAAAGAGGAGCGGGTATAAGATAATCGTCATAGGCAATGGTGAAATCTTTGTAAAAGAAAAATGGGGAAGAGAAAAACAGATTGTAAACGGCCATAGGGAAAATCTCAAAGAAGAAGGGATCGCATAGGAGGACAAGAGATAATCGACGGATATAGGGAAACCCTAGAAGAAGCAAATGACGGAGGAGGAGGAGAGTTAAAGGTAAAAGGGACAATATAGGGAAACACCCCTGGAACAGGAATGAAGCGAGGAGAAAAATAGGAAGCGGAGAGGTCACCGAAGGCATTATAGGGAAATACCTAAGGGCACGAAGTACGCAAAGACAGAGTAGGAGGGGAGAGTGAGCGGAATATAGGAAGCACGACGCCGGCGCAAAACACGCGACGAACACGGGAACTCCATTAAACAGAGGGTGTTTGTTTCCTTTCTCTGGGCTTTTTATTTTAGGCTGACACTGAGATAGCCGAGGCAAAGGAAGAAAAGGGTGGTGAGCGATCCCAAACCGAAAGAAAAAGGGGGGGGGGGGGAGGACAGGCAGAAACTGTGCAAGAGAATGGAGTGATGTACAAAAGCGACGACGCAGGGGAGTTTGTGTGTACGAAAGGAACTCGCTCGCTAATTACGACGTGTCGGCGGAGTGGGCGTGAGCCCGAGGGGAAAATCAGGAGAGATAGAAAGATAAAAAAAGGCACCGATTGGGGAAGAGATTAGGGCGGTAGGCTTCTTGTACGCTGTCCTTAAACTAAGACGGCCAGGATGAGTACGAGGAAGACAGACAAAGAGAGTAAGGGAAAGAGGGAGTACACGGTAGGAGACGATCTGTCTGAAGAGTTCCGCGTAAGAGTCCTCGGGGGGGAAAGGATGAGAAGTAGCGAAGATTGTGAAGATCTGGTTGAAGCTTTAGTCGCACGCGATGAAAGGGATGAAGAAGCGGATCCGGGACGCAGACGAAGTGGCGCGTGTACCTGTACGAGATATATGCATATAAAATGTGTCTCTGTACGCAAGCGACTCGGAGATTTAATGAACGCTGCGGCTGGCATTCGATGCCCTCTCCGAAGTTTTTTTTTTTTGTTTTTTTTTTTCCTTCCCCTGCTTGGATTTAACGGGGACGTGCTCGTTAAAGAACTACCTGCGCAACACTTTTTTTTTTCTTCTTAAAACAGGAGTTGGGGGATTCACAAAGAGTCGCCTGCTTTCAGGGCTGCAATTCACCGTAGAAAGGTGGTGTTTAAAAAAATTGCTTTGAATTGTTAACGACAGCTCTACAGCAAGGTACACACGGAGTATGAGATCGCACCTCACAAATACAAGTTCGCTGAGCCGCGATCCATAGACGAGGCTACCACGATTCGACACAAATATTCGTGCAAGGGCTTTTGAAAGTTAAATCAACTTCCAAAACAACTTGTATCAGTAGCGAAATCAGGAGGCGATTCAGCGAGTAATGAAGCAGCATAAAAGCCTCTGGGGTCCCCTGAGGAGTGCGAACACAAGGTGAGCTTGCTCATGTTGCGGTACGCTAAACATCAACGTACAAATTTATGTCGAAATGGCAACAATGTGAAAAAAAAAATACGGAGGTGTGAGAAAAGAATTTCTCGGCATTTCACGAGTTTGATCGGTCGCACTGCACGCCAAATCTTGTTAGCGCATTTTCGAACCAGCCGGAAATCTAAAATCTAAGGCCACTTTTCGAAGCGGCGAGAATGATAATCTTTCTTTGTTTTTGCATGTCGCGGTATCTAAACTTCTGTACCATCTGTAATTGTGTAAAATCAGTAACATTGGTGGGTTATATATAAAACGGAAATCTGACGTGTTCGTGTCACCATTTTCCTGGCACTACAAGGAACTTTCCAGGATTCGCGCATCCCACGATAGCTTTCATGGGAAGTTGTTTGCACTATCAGCTTCCGATGTATGCACAATCATCATCATCATCAGCAGCAGCACCAGCAGCAGCAGCAGCAGCAGCAGCACCAGCAGCCTGATTTTGCCTAATGCAGGGCAAAGGGCTCTCTTGCTGCGAACTCTTGCTGCGCAATTCAGGTCTCTTCGCGCGCAACGTTATGGCTGCAAATTTCTTCCTCTGCCCCGCCGCGGTGGTCTAGTGACTAAGGTACTCGGCTGCTGACTCGCAGGTCACGGGATCGAATCCCGGCTGCGGCGGCTGGATTTCCGATGGAGGCGGAAATGTTGTAGGCCCGTGTGCTCACGTTTGCGGGCACGTTAAAGAACCCCAGGTGGTCGAAATTCCCGGAACCCTCCAGTACGGCGTCTCTCATAATCATATGATGGTTTTGAGACGTTAAACCCCACATATCAATTTCTTCCTCTGGCGTGTTTGCCTTCTCCTGAAATTCAGTTTTGTTACTACTACAGTGACTGGCGGTTATCTTGCCCGATAATGAAAGAAAAAATCAATGGCCCAGTCCCCGTTCGACCGGTGAATCGGCTTCCGAAACAATGATTGGCCCTGTCCTCGTTTATTCGCGCGCACACGGACAGTTACCATATCAATGCCAAATAACGCAATGCACGGTCGATTTTTCACATGTCGCTTCGATCCAGCGGCAGAATATCGCCTATGGAAACTGTGTTGTTTCAACTGAATGTGACCGCGGTTTCGATTTCTAGAGTTTTTGAGCGTCCAACGTGAAATCATAAACTAGATTCAGGGCAAACACGTGCGCCCACTTTGACCTTACAGTAATCGGCGAAAAAAAAAAGAGAAAATGAATGTCGGTGAGAAAATCAGTGCAACTTGTTTTGGCGCACTGTATAACGGAAGAGCACGCAAGATGAGCGACCATAAATATCGATACGGATCCGGATATCGACAAAGGCTGCTTACAATTAGCTGTGAGAACATAACATAAACATAAACAGCAACACGGCGAGTGCGCACGCGCGATGTTGACGCACAACGCTCGCTTCTGTTGCTCTTCTGTGTAGACATCCCAAAGCATGACGTCACGGAGATGGCTGCTTATGCTTGCCTGCTGACTTCGGCAGGAGAAAAAGATTCTGTTCACATGTTTTTTTTTCTCTTTTACGCAACAAGCGCCAGCCTGATTACACACCGGGAAGCGTGATTGGGAGTTACAACAAATTAAATTTATTTGTTTATCATTCCAGCCGCCAGGCCCATAGGCATTACAGTTGGGGAGGGGGGGGTTAAGTACCCAAGAGGTAATGTACAAAAAAAAAAGAACGTACAGGTAAGATGTGTACAAAGAAAGCAACACAAACCAATAATTTATCACTTCACGATTATAACGGTAACTTGCTTTCCTAGCGGAACACTATGCATTTTAAACACAAATACACGATAGAGTTGCAAATTGAAAAAAAAAAATATCATTTGAGGTAATATTATGGCAGCATCGTCAGGCAATGTATGCTAGCTTTGACAACAATATAGCAGTAAATGATGATAACTACCAAGAATAACCAACAAAAAAAAAAAACTGAAAACAAGGATAGAAGATGGAAGGTTGTAAACAAACTAGAAATCAGGTTCCCTCTCTATCTTCTCAAGCCGGGTGCTTCCAGCGGCTTTCGCATCACCGGAGCTCGCCGGAGAACATAGGAAGGCAGAATATTTATTAGGGCGTACGACCGAAAGGCAAAATAAAACACGCGGACAAGAAACACAAACACACACAGAAAAATAGTCGAGTTGTACGAGCAACCCCGCACGCTTGCCCCGTCATGGCAACTTCTGCAGGGCACTAAAACGAAGCTCGCGTATTTTTCCAACGTGGCAACTTCCGCCGCTCGGCAGAAGAAGAAACTGTGCCGTAAGGCTACTAGGGAGAAAGAGAGGGAAAAAGAAAATAGAGTCCCAGCCGCAGTTTGCTTACAGAAGAAATCCTTTCTGTCGAAAACCGAGCGCTGCTAGGGATACCGGCGAGACTACGGGGAGCGCGCGCGTAAAATGAGAAAAGCGCGCGCTAAATGCACAGAAAAAAAGCGCGCGAAATACGCTCGACAGACGCTCCCCGCTCAGCCGCGTTCCAGAATCAACCGAAATGCACACGCGCGCACGGGTGCGTACGCACGGAATAAGTAAAGGTTCGATACAGCTATAGACACGCAGTCTGAGGAGAAAGAGAGAGAGGGAAAGAGAGCGTGCGTGGAAGAAAGGAAACCGATGGAAATTATAGATGAATGAGGGGGTTTTGGAGATAGTGGGGTTAGGAGGTGGTGGAAACATTGCGAAAAGACTCAGTCGAACTCGAAGCGACGCTGACGACGAATCGCGGGACCTCTCGATAGGGTAATCGACCCGACGTAGTTTGGTCCACGTGGAGATCTTTAAAACACTTTCGTATTATTTCTCTTGTGTGTTGAGGCGCGCTTAAACCGTGACTCCAGTCCTGTACCTGGGCAGCTGCGGTGAGAGAGGAGTGTGTCGTGGGATGTTTAAAATTACTTGACTTCATGCTGATTATTGGGAACCGGGAACTAGATTTCTCCTCGCCTATACAGGCAAAAGTAGACATGCCAGCCAGAGGATTTATATAATTAGCCTATAACCACGAGACTCAAGGCTAAACTGTGTTGACTAGCTATTCATTATCGGCCGCGGCAGTCGCTATGAACGTTATTAGGACGTGACTAGTAATAAAAACACCACCTAACCATACCTATATACCGCCATCTCAGGAGGTACTGAAGACAATAACGCAGCGCACTAACCACAACCTTATATTTCCATCATTACCATCGACACGAATGCACGACACCGTGCACGTACTTAAAAGGGGGCGAATACCCTTGTTCTTCCTGAAACCACAGCTTTAGTGCTCGGACCGCTAAACGTACGGTATTGTGGGCTCGTGGAAGACTATAACCATCCATTCGCATCGCGACACAACTTACAACTTCGTCATTAGAATGATAACAGGGGAAGCAACCAGGTTGCCAAGAAAGGAGCATAAATGCGATCGACAAGGTGCGTTTACGGAAGGGAAGCGTCAATTTTCGCGAATGTGACGAAAGTATACACCGCGGTAAAGAAACGTGGCATATAGCGGGAGGCGAATACACCGAAAACAGTGCGCGACGAAAATTTCCGAGTCTGACCCCCGCATTCTAGAAAGTCCCTTCACTCAACGCTTCAGCTTTACTCGAGAGAAAGTCGACGGGAGCGCCACCTCTAAGAACGGCAAGTCACTACACATCAAGGATAATCTACTGCGATTCTTGAGTAGCGCAGCGTCATTTTCAGCCGAGCGGCGGCGCAGTGCTCAACTCTGTCAAGTGAAGAGGGGAAGTCGAGTCGAGAAGCGTTTGTGAATACGCGAAGTTTATCTGTCAGTTGTACGAAAGCTCGTGACGCCGAAACCAAGCGGTCTCGAATTATCGAGCGGAAACGGAATGCACAGCAGACGGTCTTACGCAAGATACACGAGCACTGACGCCATTCTGAGCTCTCGAACAAACGTTCTTTTTTTTTTCTTCGCAACATCGCAACGTGAATTATTACACAAATTTAGTTAGTCGTCTACACAGTTGCAGCAGACGCTCTACCAAATCTGTCCAGTAAGGTAACTAAATTACGAACCAACCCCGACCCAACTATATTCAAGCTTACGCACCTAGCGTGGGCCTGCTCATTCAGTTGTTAAACATACGGCCACACACCAACATGGCGGTCCCGAAACCCATCCGCAAGGTAAATAGAACGCATGTGTCAAGCCGTTACGGCGGCTAACACTTCTTATACGACACGACGGCATAAAGTACCGGGCGTACGGTGCGACAAAAGAGGCGACTTCAAGCAATTGACGACGAGAGAAATGAGCTTCATCCAGATCCACGCGGTGAATCGAAATCGCCGCACAGCCAGCAGGACTATAGACGGAAAGTTGCTATACCAAACAATAGCGAAGGTGTAAGACGCGAGGGTAGTAGCACGTGATTGGGGAGCGAACAAATTAGAGCTCTACCATCGTAATCATTAATTAAGCATTATAATCGCCAGTTCTTTTTATTTATTCATTCACCTTGATCACGCGACCTGTGAGACTACTATGACTGCTAGTACTACTACTGCTGCTGCTACTAGCACTACTAATTACAGCTACTACTATACTACTACTACTACTACTACTACTACTACTACGACTACTACGACAACGACAATGACATGGCTAGGCCTAGAGAAGTTCGCTGCAATACGCTCGAGTAAGAGCTGCGTCTTTCTGTACACGTTGCGCTGCTGGAACGCAGTTTATTGAAGCCCTTCCAGTTGCTTCGCTCGACTCTCTCGCGAAGTTTGTTTATGCGAAACCCAGCGCGAGACGGGGGCCCGCTATACCGAAACCGGCTTCGTATACACACAGTCCTTAGGCTGACACTCGCAATCACCTTTCCGCAGCTTCGTCTGCACTTTGTCGAGTATTGCCCAGTACTGCTTTTTTTCTTTTTGTGCAGTAGAAGCTTCCGTTTCGACGTCCTAAATTCCAAACCACCGACGAACGCAGGACATGTAAATAAAAGCCAAGAAAAAAAAACTAAAACGTTGTATGACAGGAAGACCAGAGAAAAACAGTTATCGGGCGGATGAAAAGAGCTTACAGCTGTCTTTCAGCGGCGAAAGTGTTTGCAAGGCGAAAACGAGAACTGACGTGCCTGCGCGCAGCAGTCGGTATATACACGAACGGTGAATGCGAACAAAAAAGAAAGCAGTGCAACCCGGGTTGTATGCGAAGACGGGAGTTTACGCAAACGTCGTACCCGTTTACAAGTGTTTCGAAAGAGACGCCGGGTCGGCGAGGTTGGAAAAACGGAAAAAATGGCGCAGACAAAGAAGAGAGACGGGCCGCGCAGCTTCTTCGGTTCGGATGAAACAGAGCTGTTGACGCGCGCCGGCTACGCACAATCTCGTAAACTGGAAACCTCCCCAAAAAGTTTGTTTCGAGCGCATGTACAGGTCGGCACAAGCGCGTTAGTGCCTATACTGCACCCGTGCCCGCGTTGTAGTTTACGAAGTATACGAAAAAAACGGGAGGTATACGAAAGGCAGCAGACGGCCACGAAGACGTGCAACTATGAGAGAAAATACCGTAGTGTGGGTGAAATGTGGTTGTTGCCTGGCTCTTAATGAGTGCCCTGCTACGACGACATTGATAGCTCCTATGGCGATGCATATGCAGTCTAAGTATGCGGCATTCAGGGGTGGATCCAGGCATTAATTTTAGGGCGGAGGATGCAGTCGCTTGAACTAAAGCAATTGGATGGAGGGTGAGGGGGGCTCCATATTTTGTTTTTAGTAGTTGCCATCATAACGAGAACCCCGTCACACCATAGCCAGGAATTTCTTGCGGAAAGCGGGGGGAACCTGTTAGAAGGCCTTCAAAAAGACCAAATTTCTTTATTAATAGGGCCTCAGTAAAAGACACCTTGATCCAAATTTCAATATGGCAGGGGTGGCAGGTCCCCCCTTCCCCCCCCCCCCCCCGCCCAGCGGTTACAGGCCTGCCATCACAGCATTAATACTGCTAACTTCGGCGGGCAGCACCCACGCGCTCATTTGTCCTCATCGGCAATAGAAGGTGAACGAAATGCACTGAAGGGTGATGAGTGAGTGGCTAAAACAGGCTTCGGAGGGAGGGGACACGCTTATCCCCCCCCCCCCCCCATCGTCCAGGACCTCGCACTGGTCACATTCTGCACGATCACGCACAAATTCTATGAGGTTTCGGCGAAATCGACATGTGTACTGACACTGGTTCCAATGACGAATTATTTATTGTAGAGACGGATATGTTTTGAGCTATCATCAATGAGACAAAATGCGGCCGGGGTTGATTAGAAGACGACAAGACAAACCGCCGTAGAAAGCGACCGGTCTTAGCATTAACCAGACATTCCCAAGGATTGCGTCACAATAGCTGAATAGATTTCACGCGATCCAACCCAAATAGTACGCGGGAGGAATGACGCAAGAACATTAAACACTTTTCCGCAAACCAAGCATTCACTTATCCCGTCGCCCAATGTTCACTCGCGCCAGAGCACGACATCGCAGTTCGTAGGAACCGCCGAAGTTTAAATGAGGCACTGCTAGAAAAGTTGGCCCCGTATCTGCGCGCTTCGCTGCAAACGTCGTCGAGAGACGATACTCTTCTGTCTGGAGGAACTGTGTGAGATGTGGACGCCATATAGCAGTAATGTTGGGAAACAGGAGCGTGTACAGAACCAAAGGCCACTGCCAAGTGGCAGCACCACGTCGTCGCTAAAGCACATTTTGTGTATAGCGTGACATTTTGAGCGCAGCTTAGAAAACACTAGGGTATTTAAAATTACAAATCTATGTATTTCCTAGTAAAGGAACACCCCACCTGGTACTTAGGTCTTGATATCGCGCAGCAAATATGCGTGCTATTTGTGTTTTGATAGACTATATGTTCACAAGTATGAACACAGCCACCAGATCAAGACGGCTGCGACTTCAGAAAATGCCTCAACTTTCGCCGGGTGGCCCAGGCATGTGACAGACAGATAAACAAATTCCGGCGTTTGAGACAGATTCACAATGCCGAGACTGCTCAGAAGAGTACTATTCACTCGAACACATGCTCTGGCAATGTGCCGCGTTACCTCGAGGACCTCTCACCAGTGAGTCCGACTGGGAGAAGGCACTCAGGATCCCCAATCTCAGAAACCAACAAAAAGCAGTCCACAGGGCCCAAGAACTGGCGGAACGCCACCACGTTCGCGCCCCGACTCGGGCGTCGCCTACAGTAGCGGCTGCTAGAATATCCCTCGTGGACACTATGGTGACCTAAACTCCTCAAGACCATTTAATAGTGTTCTTGACTGACTGACTGCGTTCAGGTATTTCAAAGAGCACTCGTCTTTAAGAAAGAGAGAAAAAAAAAGGACGTCGGTACGCAACAACCAAGCCACAACAAACTGCGCACACGAACTCTTGATGATGTTGGTGAAACAATACACGGGAACGAAACAGCGAAATAAAAAGAAAGACGCATAAGCCCAAAGCGATAAAAAAGTGAAATCAAAGATGGGCGCGCTTGTTTGCCGAACCCGCCCCACCGTGTCCTTCCCGTCCCGTCGTCTGTTGGTTCCTGTTTCACTTCCGGCCAACTTCCGGAAGCGCCTTCCAAGACTCGCCGGCTCTCCCAGCCAACTGGCTAATGGTGAACGCGGGCAACTTATTTCCTCCCTTGCCAGAACCTTGCCTACAAACTATACTTCATGTACTACATCCATCCATCCATCCATCCATCCATGCATGCTAGCACACTGAGAAACCGCTTTCATTCAATTCTTTACTCCGATTCACCTGAAAAAGAAGGACGCCATTGTCTTTACTGCCAGAGTCCACAGCGGAGGCTACGGTGCCAGGCAGCTGACACGGAGGTCGCAAGTTCGATTCAGGCTGCGGCGGTCACATTTGGATGAAGGGGAATTGCCATTCAGGTGCAGTGTGCGACGTCATAGCACGTGGAGGAACACTATATAGGCAGTCGAAATTTTCGGAGCCCTCCACCACGGCGTGTTTCCCAATCACGTTGTGGTTTGGGCACGCGAAATTCCAGGTAGTTATGTTATTTACTGTCAGAGTAAGAAATCTAACAGACGTTTTTCGTCGCGATGCTCGATCATCGACGGTTTCTTTTGTTTGTTTCGCAGTCCGTCTTCCATCGATCACCTCGCTGCCGCCTTGCAAGGGAGGAACCAATGCACTGCGGATTGTAGCAGGGGTAAGCTTTCTGAAGCAGTCTTTGTGCCTTTTTGTTTTCACTAAACTATGCTGCGCTATACTATACAACCTTTCAGTAAAAAATACAGCTTCATTCATTCCATAAATCAATCAATCAATCGCAGCGATCGTATTCGTGAACGGGCACGGACGATGCGAGCACCGTAGACCTGCACAGTGTATACTCGGGCGAACTGCGGTACTATGGCCGAGAGTGTGAAGTGTACACCGGTGAACTGCGGTACTATGGCAGAGATAAAAAAAAAGTGTACACCGGCGAACTGTGGTACTATGGCAGAGATTGTAAAGTGCACACCGGCGAACTGCGGTACTATGGCAAAGTACAAAGTGTGCGCCGGGCGAACTGCGGTACTATGGCAGAGTTAAAAGCGCACACTAGCGAACTGCGGTACTATATGACAGAGATGGTACACCGGCGAACTGCGGTACTATGGCAGAAAAGTGGGGAGGGTGCAGGAGTGCATCCGGTACAGATGCACTCCTGCACCTTCCTGCGGCTGCATAATTACGAGCACGAGAACAGCGAACGGAACTAACGAACGAAACGAGTCAATTAGGCGTCGCTGATGGAAGTGTACGCTGCAGGTTCCTGATAAGTCCCATTCATCGTACTGACCTACTAAAGGAGGTTTTTCATTAGGCGCACCTTTCATCAGCCAAAATCAGTACGCTTCAAAGGGAAAAAACATGGGATACACTGACAGGTAATTTTTATTCTTCATTAGATCCAAAAAAACGAGGCCATCTATGCGGTCGATATCAAGCTTCAAAAACGATTACACATAAGTTCGATAATAGTGACATTTCTGTTATGCCATGAAAAAAGGGAAAGAAAAGGGACCTCGTTCACGGAATTGAAGTTGACTCATCGAATGTTTAACGATAGCGACAAAAAAAGTTGTGTGTTTTCTGTGTTTTTGTGCCGCCGAATTACGAGCCTTATATATGAAAACACGAGACCACGAAACATCAAAGGCTTTTGAATGAATGTACACACTGAATATGCAATGGCTAAGAGAGCACCAACCCTGCCATCTGCGACGGAACCCATGCTTCCGTCCTATTGAAAAGCATATCGCTCCAAAACTCATAGCACATCGTTTGTACGAATAGGCTCGTTCCGCAAAGACTTCATCAGCGTCCCCATGAGCCATTACAGAAACCAGTGCTGAACGTTGTACCGAGTTTCAGTGGGGGCACGGACATTAGCGAGCTTTACAAACAGTGCGTTTCTTGCTTTGGCGGGCGTATCAAGCCATCTTCATCGGTTTAAGGGTGTAAACGAAAATCCGAAACTATGCTTAAGTTCTCAAATGAACACGACCAAATACCGTCTTTTCTGAAGGCGGCTGAACCAAAACGGGGCGCAGAGATATTCAGATCAAATGAACCGTTAATTTTTTTTTCTTCTCTAAACTTTCAATCCAAACTCGATAGTACGCGAGTTCACCACACATCAGAGGCCTTACTGACGCGCATAATGGGTTGTGGCGCTCATCCGCTATTGTTCCGAAGGTGCGGGTTCGGTGAGAAATCGAAGCGGCGGCCGCGTTAACTTCGACAAAAGAGAATTGCACTTACACTTTGGCACGCGTTAAGGAAGCTGATATTGTTGCGTAACCATCATTCGGGACGTCTTCCGCAGCTTGAACCTGGCCTCGGGACGTGACTTAAGGTATCTCACATCCAAGGAAAGAGTCATTATCCAAAGCCTCACACGGCGCTATTACATTTTACAGTGCGCTAACGAACAAATGAAAAGGAAGGTGTAGTGTGAGACGCCAACACTGCACGCCATTGTTTCGTAATATGGAAATCATACCATTCGATAATTTACGACAGCAAAAAATTGCACTTACCGTCTATAATGTCATTTCTTATAACCTGCCTTTTCATATATCACTATTTTCATCCTCTTGCCGCCTTACCAGACGTGCCACATTACATAATTTCAATCTTCCGCCTACTAACAATGTTTATGGCAAACGATTGCTACAATTTGCTGGAGTAAAGGTCTGGAATGATATACCATACCAAATAAAAGAAAGCAAAAGTTTTGCCTGTGCCCTTAAAAAATACTTTCTGCAGAAAAATGAACAGGTACACTAACACAAACCTCGTTGAAATCTCCACTTCGTTATGTATAGATTATATGTCTAACAAAATCATACTTGACATGGTATACGTACCTTTATGTATTTGGTGTATTGTATACATGCAATCCGTTGTTTGCATGGAACAATGCTGCAAGATACTGCAAATGACTTATCACAAATATGTTGCCTTCTTATATTTTGTTTCGATTTTTTGTTGTATGATTGAAGTGTACTTATAAAATATCTGCTTTGTTAACACAATCTGTTCCTTTAAATGCATATTTATTTAGACCCCCTACTAGCCAGTGGCTATGGGTCTAACCAGTGTTGTGTATTTTCATGTAATAAGAGAACTTGAAATAAAATGAAATGGAAATGGAAAGACAGTGGAGCCGGGCAATCAAGGTACGCGCAGCAGAAACAAGCGCTGGGTGCAGAAGCCAGTAATAATATTAAGAATCAGAAATATTATTAGTAATAATTATAAAAATATTATTACAATGAAGAAGAAAAAGAACTAAAAGTTTCCGCGCAAGGTGCCTTTCACGGAAAGAAATATCAACAACGCGGGACAAATAATAAGGAATACTTTATCTTGACAAGCATGGCACAGTAAAGAACACAAACGACCAGCAGCAAATCTAAGCGAAAAATATAAAAAAAGAACCTCAGTGAACCATATATATCTCACCGCCCGGTTATACGTGTTGCCAACCTAGCGGCCAATACTCATATCATACAACAGCGACTTGTTTGCGCGTCCTGGCGCCGAGAAGGACGGTCTGCCGCCGAACTGAGGGATACATCTACCAGCACCCCCGCACCCCTCTCAGCCCACTCACCTATATACAGGCAGAGTCGGCCGCGGCCGACCATTAATCCGGTCATGATTCAACGTTATCCTTACCCCCCCTCCCCCCGTGCTGACGTCGCCAGCGTCCCGACGTCACACGCCTCTGGATGCCGAGGAACCATCACCGCCGGCCAAACCTCAAGGAAGAAGAGGCGACGGGCGACTCCGACCGACGTTACCGCCACGCTTCTTTACGACGCGCGGGGCCCCGGGACCGCGGCAAACATCGTTTTTCATCGTACCTGCCGGGTCGTCCCCGATAGGCCGAGAAATAAACACGACGCCCGCCGTGAGGCCTTTGGGGCGGGTAAGCCTACTTTAGCAACAGCCAAGCGGCGTCCATCTTTTTTTCCCGGTCGTGACGCGTCGTGGCGGGTTAGAGGACGCCAGAGCCTGGTGAGGACAGTTATTTCGTGGAGATGGAAATGTGTTCCAAGCCGGCAATAGACGACAAAAAGGGAACAGTCGTGAAAGTTGGGGAGGTGAGACTTGTCCCATGAAAACTTGTATCGCTATGATAAGCATGCTGTAAAAATTTATAATATTTTAACCTAAGAACATCCGTTCAGAAAGCTGATGTTTGAACGCGGCATGTATATTGAATTGGCAAAGTATACAGCTAAGCGATCTTTACATCAGTGGAGCAACGAAAAGATAACTATTTGTGTAAACGTTCCTGTTTTACATAGAAACTACCCTCTTAAAGATCCCGTCAAATGTTTTTTTTATTATTTCTCACTTTTCTAACATTACCAAGCGAGTCTGCTGTGAGTGAATAGTTTAGGATCGGTCACCATAACCAATCGCGATTATGGTCATTACACCCAGCAGTGACTATTATATGTAATAGCCAAACAAATGTAACCATTGCAATGAAACGCAAGATTACAGGCTATCGGCAACGTCCGCGGGATCACGTTGCACATCGTTCGTGGCGGCGAGCGCACTACTGCAAGAAACGCAAGAAATTATCAAGTTTCAGGAAGAGAATACACAGATTCACGATACGATTCAAGTCGTCAGGACGCTGAGCAGTAACAAACGTCACAATATAGGCTATAGCGAAAACCATTTGAATGAAGCGCGCACGCGCGCACGCACACACACACACGCACATACACACACACACACACGCACACACACACAGCGACTGAAGGAAGCGCCAGTCTTATGTTCATAACCACAACGAAGAGGGCACGATGCGGTAAAAATTGAGCGGTGAAGTAGATTGAAGACCAGAATGCTTCAATCGCTGTACCGGTGACAGTTCTCGCACCCCTAACCTCTTATTTCTTGCCACCCAAGCGTCGCAATCAAGGGACCGACTTGGAGGGGCAACGGCGAACCGCGGTACAGTGGAAAGGGGGAGGGCGAGAAAGATTGAAGAAAGCAGCAATGGGGCATGGAAGCGAGAAAACAATCAAAACGAAAGACGACGAAAGACACGACGCTGACAAGAAGATTGAAAAGTACCGTCATCTAGTTTCACGATCTTCCTTCGGTTCCTCGTTTTTTTTTTCTTCGATTATTTAGTCTTTGCTTTTACTTGAAGCTGTTCTAAGGGACGCCACCGCGTCAGCCAATCTAAGAAATCGCGAGATAAAGGCACAAACCAAGCGGAAAACAACACGTCGTAGAGACAAGTAACAATACCGATTTTAAAACAACTGTATAAAGGATGTTCGACCGACCACAGAATTGGAAGCTTTTATTTTACTTTTGCATTTAGCTTGTACTTTTATTGTTTCCTAACTTCGGTTCTTTGGATTGACATTACGTCAAGCATCCTTAAATGAAGCCGTCATTTCCTTCTGTCGAGTGTCGCCTGAGGGAATCAGCGGGAAAAGTTGATAAAGAAAGAAAGGAAGGAAGAAAGAAGGAAGCAAAAATATAAAAGAAAAATAAAGATAAAGGAAATAAAGAAATGCCGGAGGACAGCACAAATGACACGATTGATTCCTAAGCCTGTCGGCTATACTTTGTTGCCTCTACTTTATTGGTCTTTTTTTTTTCTTTTTGCTGCCTCAATCAATCTCCAACACTTCTCGCGGGATATCCCCCCTTTTCCGCCATGTCTCCGGGCCGTGAGAGACGCGCGCGCACGAGGTTAGGAGGTCCGCGCCCAGATCCCTGACGTGATTGGTGGCGCTGTCGTGGCGGCAATCGCGCGGGAGAAGACACAAGTCCCGAAGCCAAAGCCAAGTCGTTGGACGGTAAGGCGCCTCACTCCCCACCTTCTCTCCTTTTTTTCTCCCCATCAGATAGCGGGCACTGGATCGAGCGGGAACCGTACTTTTCCCGTCGACACCGAAGCTGCCCCGAAACGTGTGGAAACGAAGAGGCGACCGAAAACGCGGTTTCCTGGCCTCCCCGTCTGTTTCGTCGCCTCGATACGAACCCCAGGGCAAGACGTCCCTTTTACTTCCCGCTTTTCTTGATTGTAGATACACCCTTATGGTAGTCACATCTGTTGGGACACACATTTATAAGCGACTATACCGGAGTAAGTCGTACGTTTTCCTCGTTGCCAGAGTCACACGGGGAAGAACTAAGACCGGAACGACTGAATGCCGGCGCAGTGTATCAGTCAAGCAGCGGTACCGACTCAGTGAGGCACTCAGTGAGGAGACTCAGTGCCCGAATGAGAGGGTTACACGATTAGTCTCGGACGACTACAGAACTGCGGCGCAGAGAAATACGACAGGTGAGGTCAAAGCGTTACAGGCCTGTCGCGTCTAGTGAAGTGCGCGACTTATTCTACCGATTCATAAGGCACAAGCTAACCCAACACCGTGCTTTATTGGTGACACAGATGGTGGATGTATTCTTTATTGAATACTAGAGAGATATGCCGTGCCTGGCACGCCTAGTACGTCGCATGATATGGGTGCCACGAAGAATGAAGCTCGATGCAGAGGGAACAACCGCAGCAGAGCATACTCAAAAAGCTGCGTTTAGAGTTGCTTTAACGTAGCGTTTCTATCACGATATACACATATGAATGCAGTACTTGTTCCCGGAAGCGTTCCGCAACGCATTCGTTCCAGCCCTGGGCAGCCAGCCGGTCTCAGAACTGGCTAACTTCCCTGTCCCTCAATTTCTCTTTTAATCCTTTTCTCTTCCCTCTTCCTTTCTCCTTTGAAAACGTACGGTCAATCTTTCGCAGCGTTTGCCATTTCGACTGGGAGAACAACGCGAAGTGTTGAATTAAAGTTAGAGTCACGAGTGAAAAATATCCGCCTGCACTGCTGGCGCGCCGCGAAACGGATCAACTTCAAAAAAAAAAAAAAACAGCCATTATACTGATGCGGATAGCCGACAAACTCAACGAGAAAACACACACACACACACACACACACACACACACACACGAGAGAGAGAGAGAGAGAGGAAGAAAGAAATAAAGAAAGAAAGGAAGAAAGAGATAGAAAACAACATCGAGGCGTTCTTAGTATAAAAGAAAGGCACAAGGAGGTGGTCTGCAGTGAAACTAACCACGCAGGTCCACTCGTGCGGCAGTTCGCGCAAACACAGAGCCACTGACAGTATACGGGCAATTTGCAGCCGTCTAAGGGGCTGGAGGATAAAGCGCGCGAAGTGCAACGTCAGCCAAGCGCAGCCGAGGTATATAGCCAAGCCGAAGCCGAGGCCAGTGCGAGTTGTCCCGGCCGCAGTGCCCCGCTTCCCATCGAACGACTGAGGCAGCCCGCGGGGCAGACGAATGTCGCGCAGACCCCGAAATACGCCCCTTGAAAAGTGCAATAACAAAAAACAAATAACAGAAAAGGGTGTAAAAAAAAACAAACGGAGTCAAAAGACGGAGCCGGAGGAAACGTGGGGTTTCGAGATCGACCCTATAGATCTTTCGAAAGAAAAGAGGGGGCGAACTAGTGTCCCGGCGGAAATGGACCGGTCGCGTCCGGCTGAATGCGGCGGCCCGCTGTTTTTCAACGTCACGCGGCAACGGGGCGGACCCGTGAAAGGCAACTTTCTTACTATTATTTTCATTTCGCCAAGGACAGTCTTTCAATTTCTAGAGCTTCGTCGCTGCTTCCGCCACAGTATGAAGCCAATCTTCGGAGCGAGATGAGCAGTTTTTCACCGCGGACTCGAGACACACGCGAAACCGTCCGACAGCTTCCATGCTTTTAATATATATGCCCGTCTGCGGAATGGACGACACATAGGAACGCATCCCTCCAAAGGCTTCATAGGGGTGGCTTCACGAAAGGTTGGTTGGTATGTTAGTTATTCTAGCTAACTTTCCAATGGAACTGAGCTTACACTCTACGACTTTGGTCCTTAAATAGGGGATCCGCGAAAGCCATGCTGAAAAAAAAAACTTTTTTTCTTTTTATGTCCATTGTGTCCAGCAAAAGCGACCCCTTCCGATTTTTGGTACGCTTCACCGCATGACGACCCATCATTCTGGCAGAGCCGGCTTCAGTTTGCGTTTCTTCATGAGATGGCTGTAAAGCTTATATCGCAGTTTTCTACGATATTTGTACGCGGGTATGCTCTTTCCGGGCTTGCATATTTGAAAAGCAAACCCAGCTAAAAACAAACAGGTTCCATGTGACTGCAGATTTCCCAACCTATTGACTAACCGATGAAATGAAATTGGCAGGACACCTTAGCTTTAACTTTAGCTTTAGACAGCGAGATGTACAAGGCACCTACTTAACGTTGCAGGTTTCGTTGATTTAAAACGGCCCCTCGTTAATTTAAGACGGGCCTCCACAATTTCAGCTACATCGAAATGCGACGGCCACGGTCGGCATCGAACCCGCTACCTTTGGGTCAGGGGCCGAGATCACCCGCACCACTGAACAACCATAGCCAACCCACTATGCTATCCCTAAACGATAGGTTCTCGCGTGTGCTGCTCTAGCAACGTAGCGAAAGAGAATCAAACGTGAAACCTAAAAATAACAATAATAATAACCACTTTACTTCCAGTGCCGGAAAAAGTCTACAGTTTTCTGCAAACAGCCAAATTACACGCGCGCTAATACGACAATGAACCTAAGGGCAGCAGAATATCAGGTTCAAGAAGCGAGAAGCTGGAAGCCAGCTCCACTTTTAAGGCTCGGCGACACGCAAACTCGATTAAAAGGGGTCTCGCGGGAGGCCAGCGAATAGATAGCGGTGGCACGGAACTGTAGGCGGGGAATCTTCGTCCGATGCGAAGGTGAGAACAGGAAAGTGGTTTTAAGGGAGTTTTTTTTTTTTTTTCTCAAGTCGCCTGTGCAAAGGAACGGAGAAACTTGTCTGCACTTGCAGAAAGAACAAGAAAAAGATTGCTACGGTGGCGGAGCAGTAGAAACGACTCCGTCGTCGCAGTCGTAAACCGTAGACGCAAGTGCCAGGCGTGAAATTTAATGCGCACCCGTCCATACCCCAGAAAGTGTTTTGTGTGTGTGCGTGCGTGTGTGTGTGTACACGAACACAGCAGGAAATGGAGAGATGCAGGATTCTCGAAAGGAACGTACGTGGAACACCCATTTCCGGAACACGCGCAGAGTGCCCTGCATTACCGCGTTCTTGCCGTTTCTCTGGTTAGTTTTGTTTGTTTCTTTTCTCTCTGTCGCTTGCTCGGTTTCCGAGTTCCGTGCTCCGTAAAGAAGCAAACTAACTTCACGGTTCCGCACGAGCCTCACACGATAAGCACGCGCGCTTCTCTCGGTGACGATAATTACATACGTGTTTACAGGCGCACACTTTTTTGGGTGTCACGTTTTCTGTCACGTTTCTAACTCACGCGCACTTGTCCACATTGCGAATAACCTTTAACACGACACAATTAACCAACACAGAATTGTCATAAAGACGATTGCTACACGGTAGTAACCATTTTAAAGAAACGGGTTGCGCAAACACAGTACACGAAAGAAGGAGGTTATAGGAGACCACAAACACCTTGTCCTAACGTCCACCTTGTCTACGTGTTCGTACGCCCTGTATTTTTATAGTAAGTACTTATACCAACTTGCTCCACTCTCTCTTGCAGTAACAGCGTTACAGTAGCAGCTACTACCAAAGCTTTACGGTAGTAGTACTTCGGCGGCACGACAGATGGCAGAAGCAGTAAAATTCCGACCTATTAGCGTTGCATTAGTTCGAAACGAACGGCTTGTCAGGCGCGAATGATTAAAGCGAGCAGAAGTACGAGCCGTATTCATTAGCGAAACAAAGCACCGCTAGCGGGATCGCGTGGCAAGGAAGCATACCGTCCAATACCGTGCAATTTATTACCACGCGGTAATTTCAAAGAGATACGTGAACGCGCCATGAACACAAAGAGAAAAGGGAAGTTGGCAGGAGAAGTTTGGCAATCCAGACATTGTTATCACAAACAGGCAGCAAGAAAACAAATTATATTCTCGACAATGTTGCAGCGTCATATTGGGAAAACAGTCACCAGTTCGTTCAGCTGCTTGTTTATTAAAACTCGGTTGAGCAACGAAGGGTCATTACGGTAATAGAAATGCAACGCGGGAATGGAAATACACATTAGACAGAATGAAATATGTAAAGTCAAAACGGCGAAATGTCGCACGGCCAGTATTTATCGATTGTATATTGATCCCGGTGTGCATGGACTTGTATATACTGACTCACAATAGGAAAACACAGGAGCGGGTACTCGCCGACGACTGAGCTGATGCAAGGCTTCCACAGACAACATGCGTCCCTAAGCTCTTTCCGCTCTCTCAGCATATCATCGACCCGTCTGCCCGGATTAGGAGGCGCACTGTTTTAAAGCGAACAATACAGCACTTCGTACAAACACTCATAGACCAGTTTGTTGTGTCGAATCAAGAACACTGTTAGCATGACACGCACAAACTAATTGTCTTTCGTGAAACTAAACACAAAAACAAACAGACAAAAAATATTGTCGATAAACTACAGCGGTACGTTAAATAACGTTCAATGGTGGAGCACTGAAATTTCGTTGTGCGACAACAGCTTCGCCTGCCCGACCTTATGATAAGCAGGTGAACTCGGCGTAAAGTAGGCGCCGAAGCCGATAGCATGCCCGGGGAGAAAGACGACTTGGACAACGACTGCGGACAGCGTACAAAACTGGCCACGCGGGATTATTCGAGCACTTCGAATATTCGAAAAGAAAAAATATTCGAATTCGCTTCGACACGAATTTCGGTTTTTCGAAATTTCGAAGTATTCAAATGAATTAACAGACGTTTGTTTAAAAAAAAACAACTGTCGGGGTTTAACGTCCTAAAATAACAGTTAATAGAGCCGCGTGAAACCCGCCTGTAGAGGTTGTTTCTTTGTAAGGTAGCAGTGCAATGCCAAGAAAACACCTATACAAAATCCGCATAGTTGCGACATCACTTGGCAAGTTTAGATGAACACCTCGCATACCCCCGCATAGATTACCGACTTTTTAAAGTTCGGGAATTTACTATACGAGCTTAGACGCTCGAAATCATACTAAACAAATACCGCAACGCATTTTACTTGTTATCAATTGCATCGTAGTAAAATTCATACTCTGCTACAAACAGAAGAAAAAGGACCACGACGCCGTGTTCGTTATCCTTCTTTTAGTCCGTTTATAGTGTTGCGTTGTTACAAAGGCCAAGATGCATCCCAACCTACCGACTCAACTCGAGTGTTGCCAGTAACAGGCGCGCGAACTATAGCAGCTTGCTAAAGTAGAAGCTAACTCCACTGTCAAGACTACGGCGAATAGCGCTACGTGACAAGAGCGTATTTTTTAGTCTGTCCCGGCCGGATTCGCGAAGACGTAGCAGAGTACCGGATATCGCGTACCATAGCTGCCACCAGGTGAAGTAACGCCAGCTACAGAGGTAAAAAAAAAAACGAGCTACAAACGCGAAATTTCTGTCCTCCAAGATTCCGAGAGCGCCTATCGACACTTGCTTTTAGATCTACAGCATCGACAAACCTACAGCAACAGTGCCACTTTACTGTCGCACACTTTACTGTGTGCGACAGTAAAGCAACACTTTACTGTCGCAGCTCAACGATATAAATTTGAAGCAAATTAATGTAAATGTTCGGAGGTAATGAGCTACAAAGTCACGACGGCCACTCGAAAAACTAGGGGGGGGGGGGGGGGGGTAGGAAACTGACTTCGGCAGCGCCACCACGTTCCTCTGACACACGCATGCACAATTCAAACCGGGTAACCGGGTACGCTTGAGACATTTTGCGTATAGCGGTGTGCCGAAGGGGCTTAAAAAAAACGCAAAGGAAAAAAAAAACGCGAGATGCTAGAGGCGTGTACATAAAATGCCCAAGAACGCCACCTGCCCAGGGTTTTGGTGGTATTGGGGAGAGGGCGAGAGTGTTTTGTCTTCACCCTCTCTCTCTCTGGTGCAGCGCACACGCAAAAGGCGTCCTTCGCGCGGGAACAAAACTTTCCATCCGGTATCTTCACGCACCAGCGGTCGCACGAGAGTTTCTTCTCTGAGCAAGAACAACCCTTCCCGTTCAACGCTTTTTGACAACACGGTCGCTGCACAGCCCACAGGGGCGCGTCGCCAGGAGGGGGGGACGCTTGACAAATGACCGAGGAGGCTTAGCGGTGCGGCGGGCAGGTACGCCATAACATCGCCACCGGACTTGCCTTAAAAAAAAAAAGACAGGACTTTAAGGAAACAACGTCACAAGAAGGGCAGGTTTTAGCGACAGCGTAGCGCCGGGGAAGCTACGTTAAGCTCCTAGTGCACAGCATTGTATCGCGAGAAACTATGGTATACGGTCTACGTGCCGTCTTTGAGAGTGCGCATGGAATCGCGCTACGCGACGACGCACTAGCTCTGTACGACCTTAAAGAAAAGAACAACCTCGGACTACGCAATGGGGCTGGTGGCAGCGAAACCAACGCGTCTTACAAATTGCCGACTTCGCGCCGCAACCGCGGAATTCCGGCGCATGTAAGCGTCGTCCGGCGGCGGAGAGCTTGCAAAGAAGCAGAAAAAAAAATATTACGCCTAAGGAAATGGCCACACGAAGACGTTGCTGTAGAAGCTGTAAGCGAGTGTTTTCCACGAACGCGTCGCCAACTTGTGAGCAGCGCGCGCAGTCGGCGAAAACTCGACTTTCGCTGCTGTATCTTAACGACTTGAGGGCGGCGACGGAAAGAAGCGCTTAGTGTCTGACTGCATATATAGCATGAAGTTTCATACGCGACCGCGTTCGCAAGAATGTTCCGAGTTCGAGAAAGTTTAACACGTCGTTAAATCTGGTAACGCCGAAAATGCACGAACGCTCCAAGATTTTTTTCATAATTACACGCACGGCGGTGTTCTGACACTAAATCTGCCATGCAGTTCAAGGCAAAAAAAAATATTTAATGCGTTACACATATATGTGCATAATTCAAGAGGCCCCCGATTAAAGCAACCCTATATCGTTAAAACCTAATTGTGTGGCCGCTCAAAGCTAATCATGAAATTAACTAAGAGAGCAAGGACGACTTAGCGGTAAACACGAGACCCGGCCCTCTGCAAACATTAATCGTAATTACCTTCTGCTAAACCCTATAACCAGCCCTTCACCAAAATTAGCGGCAGTGTTACACAAGAAAATACACGATTCGAAGAGAATCGGAACACTGTCGACACCACTTCGTCAATCCTGATGCCGACGCATTGAAACAATTCAGACACGGCAGGGCGGACCTCGGCAGGCGAAGCTAATACCGAAGCCAATCAGAGAAACATTGTGCCTACGACTCACGGAGTCCGAGGGCCCCCCGTACAACGCACTCGAAGGCTGTCCCCATTTGTCAGATACACGGGAAAGAAAAGACAGGCAGGGGAAGTGCTAGTTCTTAATGAACCGATTCCGCACGAAGGATGCGCGGCTTGGTATACCCGTTCCTTCTTCCAGCGCCGCGATAATCGTCGCTAGCCAAGGAGCTGCCTCCACCCTTCCATTACAACGGCTCACCGACTGATGCGATTCATTCGTCTTCGTCACTTGAAGTGACCGCGCCGGAGCGCCTATAGAGAGAAACGCTTCTTGGGTATAGCTGTTTGAAGCCACGACGGGAGTATTGCGGAGTAAGCCGTGCCAAGCCAAGTATACGAAAGAATAGACGCACTGTGCGCTGCGTGTGGAAAGGGGGAGGAGGAAGCGGCTGCCCACCCAATACGTCCCTGAAAAGGGACGCACAACTCCGTGGTGGTCTGGGGGCTTCGACGCTTTACTACTGACCAGAAGGTCGTGGGTTCACATCCATGCAGGCCGCGCCGGCCGCAATTCGGTGGAGGCGAGGTGCTGGCCGAGAGCCCAGGTACTTAAGATTTCGTCGGACGTTGAAGAGCCCTATAGGTGAACTAAATTTCCGAAGCATTCTCACCAAGGCGCAGTCATCACAATCCTATTGTTGTTTTGGGACGTATAATACCCGAACAATTATTGTTCTCATTACAGTACAAGACTATGGGCCTGAATTGCTCCTTTCAATAGACTGTGTTGTTCAGTGACGTTTTGGTTTCTTTATCTGCTGCAGACGCCGGGCAGCGATTTTCGGACGGAAGGACACATTGCGGTTTTAAGGTGATTCGACACTAAATCTAAGGTATCTGATGGGCGGTTAAAATCAAGGCAAGCGTCAAACTTGGCGCTTAACCAGATATAGTTCATACTTCAACATGTTTTACTGCTTAAGTGGCATCAGCCAAGGATCAATCCAAAAAGTACAAGCCCATTCAAATGATTCATTTATCCATGCTTCTTCGGACGGAGACGGGCTGGTGTCTTGTTGCGAGGAGGAGTGACTTTACGCGGAACGAACGACACAGCGCCAGCAAAATAACGGAATACACGGTTGATGTGGGAAGCACTTGAAACTCAGCTCGAAAGGAGGCAGTCCTCCGAATATGGCACAATAGACACGCGGGCCTCAGTTTATGAAAACGAGACAAGAATAGGACAGCGCAAATGAGAATCCCCCGGATGTGCCAGGAAAGCTCGACATTTTTAAATCTGGCGTGTCACTTTAGACAATGCCGACCTGCCCGGTGACGTTTACGGAGTTAACTAGCCACACGAAGAGACAAATATGATTGGTGACAACCCATAAAATTTAGAACAACAGATATTCAAGATAGTTCGTACGCATTAGGGATGCAAGAAGGTACGGGGGCCACGAAGGACACGGGATAAGGGATAAGATAATTGTTGCCGTGTCTGCAAGCCAGCCCCTCTTATAGAACTTCAGGAGACCGGAGATGCCTCGACTAGACACCGAAGCGCGCCAGCCCATCACCTCTGCGAGTATAGACCTATTCTTTCTTTGAAAACAGGGGTAAGTGTCATCGACATACTGAGTCCCTCGTAGCGACACGTAGGCCCCACCCAGTCCTATTCTCGCCGCCGCCCTTTATGATCACGTGACAACTGGCACAGGAGCAAAAAAGCTGTCTCCAAGCATATAGCGGTGCGGAGAATGCGTGCAGAATACGCACACCCGACGTAACTAAATGTTTCCGAATTGTTCCCCTGTCTAACACTGAGGCTGCTTCGAGTTCTCGCCCTGTCTGATACTGACGCGGTTCCAAGCTGTTCCCCTATCTGACACTGAGGCTGTTTCGATTCTTCCCTTGTCTGACACTGAGCATACTCAGAGCTGTTCCCATTTGACACTGAGGCTGTTCCGAGCTGTCCCCTGTCTGACCCCGAGGCTGTTTCGAGCTGTTCCCCTGTCTGACACTGAGGCTGTTCCGAGTTGGTCCCTTGTCTGACACTAAGGCTGTTCCAAGCTGCCCCCCCCCCCCCTGTCTGACACCGAGGCTGTTTCGAGCTGTTCCCTTGTCTGACACTGGGACTGTTCCGAACTGTTCCCCTGTCTGATACTGAGGCTGTTTCGAGCTGTTCCCCCGTCTTATAGTGAGGCAGTTCCGAGCTATTCTGCTGCCTGACACCGAAGCTTTTACGAGTTGTTTGTTTCTCGGTCTGACACTGAGGCTGTTCCGAGCTGTTCACCCGTCTGACTATGAGGCTGTTCCAAGCTGTTCCCTGTGTGACACCAAGGCTGCTTCGAGTAGTTTTCCTGTCTGACACTGAGGTTGTTTTGAGTTGTTTCTCTGCCTCACGCTGATGCTGTTCCGAGTTGTTCCCCTGTCTGACATTGAGGCTGTTTCGAGTTTTTCCCTTGTCTGAAACTGAGGCAGTTCCGAGCAATCTCCCTGTCTGACACTGAGGCTGCTCCGAGTTGTTCCTCTGTGTGACACCAAGGCTGTTTCTAGTGCTTCCCCTGTCTGACACAGGCAGTTTCGAGTTGTTCCTCTGCCTAGGCTGTTTTGAGTTGTTCCTCTGCCTCACGCTGAGGTTGTTTCGAGTCGTTTTTCTGCCTCACGCTGAGGATATTCTGAGCTGTTCTGCTGTCTGACACCGAGGCTGTTCCGAGATATTCCCCTGTCTGACACTGAGGCTGTTTCGAGTTGTTCTGACTCACGCTGAGTTTATTCTAAGTTGTTCTGCTGTCTGACACAGAGGCTGCTTCGAGCTGCTCCTCTGCCTGACACCGAGGCTGTTCCGAGCTGTTCCCCTGTCTAACACTGAGGCTGTTCCGCGCTGTCCCCCTGTCTGACACTGAGGCTGTTTCGAGTTGTTCCACTGTCTGACACTAAGGCTCTTTCGAGTTGTTCCTCTGCTTCACGCTGAGGCTATTCCGAGCCTCCTGTTTGACCCAGAGGCTGCTTCGAGTTGACCCTTTGCCTGACACCGAGGCGGTTTCGAGCTGTTCCCCTGCCTGACACTGAGGCTATTCCGAGCTGCTTGCCTGTCTGACACAGAGGCTGCTTCGAGTTATTCGTTTGCTTGACACCAAGGCTGTTCCGAGCCGTTTAAGGCTCTTTGGAGTTGTTCCCTTTCTGACACTGAGGTTGTTTCGAGTTGTTTCCCTGTCTGACACAGAGGCTTTATCGAGTTGTTCCTCTGCGTCACACTGAGGCCATTCCGAGCTGTTCCCCTGTCTCACACAGAGGCTGCTTCGAGATGTTCCCCTACCTGATACTGAGGCTGTTTCGAGTTGTTTCACTGTCTGATACTTAGATTCTCTAGAGCTGTTTTTCTGCCTCACACTGAAGCTGTTGGATAACGGATATAGCCGAGTAAGTTTGGGTTCACAACTGCGGTAGGGTAGCGCCATAAAATGAAAATACGAAAGGTCCTGTGTTCGTGCTGCTGGTGCATCCATGTCTCAAAAATTCGGGTGCTAGGGCTAGTACTCTACTCACATGGCGCACATGGAGAAGTCATCAGGACTCTCCAAACACATGCTCAGCAGACCATTCGGCTGATTCGTCGCATAGCGAACCGTCGGGCTGGCCTACGCGAGCGAAACACGCTTCGCCTCACCCAGGCTTACATCGTCAGCCGCACCACGTATGCCCTCCCATACCTACCTCTCCGACAAAAAGAGAGAGACCGCATTAACGCGCTTCTACGAAGTTGCACAAAAACAGCTCTACGCCTTCCCCCAAGAACATCCAATGACAGACTCTTCAAACTTGGAGTACATAATACATTTGAGGAACTCGCTGAAGCCACCTTTACGGCACAAATATGTCGTCTGTCTAATTCGGTGAGTGGCCGCGCTCTTTTGACCCAATTAGACTTATCCCCAATAACAGAATCACCTGGAAGGGTCCCTCTTTCTTCTAACCTCCGCTCTCACCTAAACGTACCGCCCATTCCCAAGAACATGCATCCTGTGCGCGACGAGAAACGCAGAAAGGCAAGGGCCCGGGCCCTCCAGAGACAATATGGCGAGGACCAGAATGTAGTCTACGTTGACGCAGCGGAATATGCGTCAAGATCCCGCATGGCCCTTGCGGTGGCTGACAATCAGGCAAATCTCCTAACTTCTTGCTCAATTGTCACAAATTCCTCCACAGAGGCAGAAGAGGCAGCCATCGCGCTTGCTCTCATCTCCACACCTGCCACCACTATCATTAGCGACTCGAAATCAGCTATTCTTAACTACGCCAATGGCCTGATATCATGTAGCGCTGCTCGCTTGCTACGCTTCTGGCAGCCTCAGTGCTCCACAACCCTGATCTGGACGCCAGCACATGCCGGCCTCCTTGGCAACGAGGAGGCTCATTCTCTAGCCCGAGGTCTCACATTCCGGGCAGGAGAAATGGAGCCCCCTCCACAGGTCGAGGAGCGCTTGCTCTCTTTTCGTGATATTCTATCGTATTACCGGGAACAACGAAGAATATACGCACCCCCAGCCCCATCCCTAAACATAGCGCAGGCCACACATTGGCGACGCCTACAAACTCGAACTGCTCCATATCCCGTATTACTAAACGCCCGTTACCCAGACCATTTCCCCTCTTCATGCAAACTTTGCGACAAACCAGGAGACTTCCTCCACATCCTCCTCACATGTCCCACCTTCCCACATCCCCCACCTCCGGCTGTGGCAGTGTCATACTGGGAGACCATCATGACCAGCACTTCTGCGTTCGATCAGCGCCGGATCATCTCGTGCGCCATGAAGAGGATCGCACTTCAAGGGCTTTCCTTTGCTTTGTAAGGGTGCCTCCTCACTGCGAGGGTGCACCCACGTGCCATGAGGGGGCTCGGCCCCCACGCTACACAGTGGCAATAAATGTTTCTACCACCACCACCATTGGCTGGAGCTGCCGTACCTCAATTAGGACCCCGGTATTTGGCACAGGCAAGCGGACAAATGTATCGCGTCTCCGAAAGAATCTGGGAAACGAGGCACTGGACGAGCGCCAAGAACATAGAACTGCTCCTTTCGATTGTCACTTTTTACAACTCGCTGTGTTTACTGCTTCACAACGACATCGTTGCTTCAATTGCACGGTATCCTTCAGTCGTTAATGAGTTCAACCTGACACAGATAACTTAGAGGTTCCGTTGCAGCACAAATGCCGCGGTGACTTAACGGTCAAGCGATAAATGTCAAAAGCAATGGCTCAAACGTGTAAATAACACTTGAACACCTCCTGTTATCCTGAATGCTAACGCGTACCCTACATATAGGCTAGTGTATTTAAACTATTATAAGCTTACGTCGACGTTATGCGAGTATATACTTCAGACTTCATCCAGAAGGCTGTGGAAAAACCGACACACTTTCTTATCTGTAGTGATTACACGGCTAACATACTAGGTAAATTTCGTTACAGAGAAACATAGGACCATCTCTGAGACCATTCAGTTTCAGGCTAACTCGATTTACGCGTTTAAACCGAAACACTCGTAGACCACAATGAGAATAACAACCAGTCATGTGAAAAAATGTATGCCAAATATTCAATACCTAATTAAACACTGATAGCGACGGATAAAGATCCCGCATGAGAACTCGCACGTAAGTTGTGGCATTGTACGTGGGGATAAAACGATTACAACCCTCGCGCTAAAACGCTTCCGTAACAAGCTTGCCCCAGCACTATTACGTCCCCATTTTAGCCCTGCTAACAGTCACGAACAATATTCAGGAACGCGCGCGGAGTGACGTCGTCAAGAACCGAGTGGCATACCAGCAGCGCTAGCCACGGGAGCGGGGCTCCGGCGGCCAGTCCACCCGCGGCCCGCGTTCGAGCGCCTGCCTTGATCAGGCTGCGGGCCACTAGGCCCTGCAGGAGCTGCCTGCCCAGCGTCTGCCTCGCCAGCTGGGCAGCCTTGGCGCGAAGACGCTTGCCCAACCGGCGGCGGCTGCTCGCCGTCGTCGCGATGCCGTTGGTCGTCGCGCCGGGAGACGACGCGGCGCCGTTGGCGGCACCGCCAGCGTCGCCGTTGTTACCGCTAGCGGCGCCGTCCGTCGCCACGCCGCCGGCGCGCGTCATCGGTGCCAGCGCAGCGCGGCTGAGCAGTGCCAGGCTGTGCAGGAGCACTTGGCGCCGCTGCGTCTCGAACAGCTGGCGCAGTAGCAGTTGCTGCTGGTCGGCCGGAAGCTGAGGCTGGTGGCTCCGCTCCCGCCGAAGCTTGGATTGCAGGCGACAGCGCGACCGACCCCGCGAGAGGCGGCTGCTGCGAGGGCACACACACACACACGGAGAAACGCTGTGGGAGCGGTGCTCTCTGAGGATGCAGTTGTCTAACACAACCTGCTGGCTCGGAACGCGTCGGAACAACGTAAGCACGGACCACACGTTAGCACCATCGCAAATGACCAGTAGAGAGTTCTAGGGCGGGCGCCTCATAACTGTTTGCGTGCGTAGGCCCTTGCGTTCCTTCGTATTCTCCATGAGGTGCGGCTGGGAGTACAAAGGAACGCAAGTGCCGGGGTAGCCACGCTGCTTGGGTACGCAGGCTCTTGCGTTCATTTGTACTACTAGCTGCACCCGCGTACAATACAAAGGAACACAGGAGCATGGGTACGTAGCCAGCTTGGTGTACCCGGAACAAAGCTTTCTATTATAACTAACCCCAGACCATTTGCTTCAGCACGCTCTTCCACTCCTTTGTACTACCATGCGATGTCTTATGGAGTATACACAGGAACGGAAGAACGTGCGCACGCAAACAGCTTTGGGTCCCCCGCAGAATACCTGTACATGTCGAAGCGTTAACGGAATACCACATGTGTGCCTTTGATTACGTGTACCGTGCGTCCGAACCAACATGTCAGGGGCATCGCTTCGGATTCGCCGACGCGCGTAGCAGTGGCCAAGCGGAGACTGTGTACGCCTGTTCTGACGGTCGGTGTGCAACTACATAGACGGTACTTCGCAATGTGTCGAAACCAGTAGTTCATCCAGTTGACGAAGTTCCATCAGTAACCAGTTGGTATTACGATTACGAGAAGAACGCAGAGAAAAAAATACGGACGCCTGCTGCAGCGTCATCAATTTTGTTCATAACTCATCTCTATATAACTCACCTGTACAAAAATATCAGGCCTTATTAAAATAAACTATGTTTGTTGGAAGCTGCAGGTCGAAGCAAGAGCGTTCAAGTTCCGCAACATCACATACACTATCTACGGCGCAGAATACAATCTTAATGATGATATGTGGGGTTTAACGTCCCAAAACCAACACATGATTATGAGAGACGCCGTAGTGGAGGGCTCCGGAAATTGTGATCACCTGGGATTCTTTCGTGCGCCCAAATCTGAGCACACCTGAATAGAATCCTGTACCGCAAAAATTGAGACCGCGCTAATTAAAAAAAAGAATCCCGCCGACCACGCACATTGCGGTGCGCTCCAGAGCGCCACTTGACTGCGTCCGCAGTGCAGTGGTAGCAACAACCGCAGCCGAGCGAAAACAAACAGGCGGAACGAAACCGGAGCGGTAGTGGACTCGACGAATGCCCGCAAAAAGGCGGACGCGTTATGGCGCGAAAACGGGAACCGGATGTTGCTTCCGGGTCGTTTCCGCCCGCGGAGGGACTTCCCGAACGAGCGCGGTTGCGGGAGAAAGCGTCGCCGCATCCCCATTTGCGAGAGCGCGGAAAGCTAGACAAACGGGAATGGGGAAAACAGCAAATATAGCGAGGGGAAAAAGAGCAAATTTAGAGAATTGCCGGGAAAAAGAAACACCATTTGGGAGTAAACGGGGAAAACGTAGTGGAGGATCACACGCCTTTGAAACCAGGGCTCCTTGGGTACCAACCGCCCACAGACGTGCGAACGGCGAGGACACATCTACGCCGATTTCATTTTGTGCTTTTCATTCTTTGCGTACTTGTCAACATGAAAAAAAAAGGTACGCTTGAACTAACCCATGAGATACAGTTAAACTATAAATGTCGTGGTAGCGATGCAACATGTTAGTTAGGGCGCGATTTTGTCCGTCTTAAACAACGAATGGAGATCTCACGTTGACGCTCGTGACAGAGCTAACTATCACAAAGTACAGGAGAACTCCGTTGATACGTTCCCATTAAGATTTTCCGACTCCTACACTCGCAAATGCCCGATTTCAACCACACGTTTACTTTCCTTTTTTTTTTTCTCGAATACGTATCGGCCAGGTTCCACTGTGTTGACTTTTGTCGAACAGATTGACTTTATCAACATGCCTTCATAACTGAAGAACGGCACTTTGGCGAGGTCCCAAGGGGCAAAAAAGACGTTGCACTTGATACAAAGCGCGCTACTTTTCCTATACAGTATGACAATCATTGCCCAAGCTGCAGCTTTCAACCTTATCAAACTGAACCTTACCTAACGCGTTAATCAGAATCCCACAGATTGTAACGGTTTCTGCAACTCAACATGTTTCCAACCACCCGATCATAAGTGACTGGTCTCTCTATCGTAATCTACAGTATGTGCTATACCAACGGCGACTCGGAGTCGACACAGGTGTATACCAGGAGCGATTGCGAAAAGGATCCATTAGTTGACCGAAACGCCACCGGCCCTCACTTTACGTTAATTGCCTCACCCGCTGTAGCGATAGTCTTCGCCGATGTCCTTTGCACGGACAGCGAACACCAAGCACGCGCACATGAGTTCAGGTCGATTCACAGAAAATCTCGAGAGGATCCCCTACAAGCGAACCAAATACACTTAAATGAGCCCCACTTTTTTTTTTTGTACATGAGCGGCATTCCTTATCAGCAGTATAGCGTGCACGCTGAAACGAGCCAAATTCTCACTACGACCGACCAACGCACCCAAATGAGAGGCACGAAATGGAGGGGAAAAAAGTTGAAATGAAAGGCAACAATGCATTTCACTTCGTCGGCCACGGGAACGTAAAAGACCTTGCGCAAGCATGCACTTCTCCGGCCATCCAGACGAGGGTAACGTTATTTTCCCGTACCAGCGTTACGTCACGCGGAACGAAACGCCGTAAAACAGCCTCTCAACAGCGTGGAAAGAGAGAGAGACACAGCGATGTGTGGTTGGAAGCAGCGCACAGCGGTCGAAGCAACGCGAAATCACCGAGGAGAACAAACTTGCTGTTTCTCCGGTAAGACCAGGCCGGCGAGTGCGTCGAGACATAAAAAAAAGTAGAAATAAACACGCCTGTGGGCGAAAAAGGAAGGGGAAATTAGGGATATGGGGGTGGGTCAAAATGGCGGAGACGCGACGATTCAGCGAGCGACACTGGAGAGATAGGAAAGGTTGCAGTGGGGAGCGGGGGGCGCATGTGAAATCACCGTGAAAGCAAGCTCGCTGTTGCCACAAAAGCGTGCCAGAGTATGTCGGGACGTTAATACGGGAAATACTGAGGGAAAAGGGGAGCGGAGGCAAAATAAGGGATACGAGAGACAGAAAAAAAGAAAACGGCGGAGATGGTGACGAATCACCGAGCAAGAAGGGAGAGAAATCTAAATAGAAAAAAAAACAAAAAAAATACATACGACAGTTTCGAATTGAGAGTGACCGGAACGATCGCGTTCAACACACCGCGACCGCAACACGAATCGAAGAGAGGAGAGAGAGAAAAAGAAAGGATCCAGGCATGTCTGCTTCAAACACGCGCACAATGGCGAACAAATAAGCCAGAAAAAAAAAAGAGCGACGGAAGAAGCGGGACGAAGATAAAAAAAATAAAGGTTAATCGATAAACGACGAACCAGAAAATTGAGCTAACAGAAAAAAAAAGAAGAGGGTAGGGGAAGCAAAAAAAAAATACCCGTGGCCAATATAAGAGGTTCAGGCCGAAGAGGCGACCTCACCGAAGCGAATGAAAGAGCGGCAAGCATGGGGGAACGAGGGTTGTGGCCCTTCCCGGCGGATCGGGCTCGAGATAAGGGGGAGGGGGGGGGGTAGGACAGGCATTGCGACGAGGGCATGACGAACCATGCGGCGAACTGCACGCACGCAACGATACAGGACAACACCGTTTCGAAGAGTAGATGAGGGACCGAGGATAAAAAAGGAAAAGGAACTGAAAATAAGGGAGGAGAAAATCAGTTGGCTCTACTACCCTTATGCTCGCACGAACAAAGACACGAGAACAGAGAACGGCCAAGATCCGGAGAACGCGCACAAGAGGGGAGATGTTGATAGAGAGGCAAGCCGGGAGAAAGGTCCTGTTATAGAAGCAGACTGCGGCATAAATGTCATACCATGTATTGTATAGCATAATCTTTAGATTATATAGACTGTATAGGATGAACTGTAGAGTGAGCGAGTGCAACATTATATCCAACTTCGATCAATAGGTGGCGTGACGGTTGGGAGTCGAAGTTAATCGTGCATTGCGAATTTGCAGTTTTGTGTACGAAGAAAAAAGACATTGACTACTACTACCCTTACCTATGCGAACATGAATGCCCACTAAAGTTGTACATATGAAACACTTCACATGCTGTTTTACGTTATACTAACGGTAGCGATAATCGCCTTGCGGTCACTGTGGTAGGCCGCGATTGGCTCAACGAAGCGTATTCAGCAAGTCCAATCCGTTCTTTTCGTCGAGCATTGAGCTGACGCCGTTGTTCTGTTGTCTGTAAGCGATAATCGACTAAGCGCTCCGAACACATGGTTAACCAGCGGAGCCGAAACAAGACGTCCCGGTGTTTCTCATTGAAGTAACGCCGACTTTTCATTAGAGTACCTCACAGTTAATTGGTTGCGCCCGTCATGTGTTCGAAGGAGAACCGTCCGTGTGTTCAATCCTCCTCCGCAGTGGACCGCGGAGTATAGCGATATTCGCCAAACATCTGTAGAACGCGCGCGCTGCAGGAGTTGTCTTTTCACGACAAGAAATTTTTCGACCAACGATAAGTGCGTGCCTTTGCTGTTAAAAATAAAACAAAATGAGAAACACATAGCAAGAATGGTTGATTTCAATCGATGGCACAGGTCTTCATCGAAAGGAAGTCACGCGGTCACATATGCCAATACACGACTCGCAGGGGGAATTCTTTGTTTAAGTTTTCAGTCGACTCTATACTGATCCATTTCGACAACTGTGTCCGACGAATATTATTTTTGTTTTTGCCAGCCCATATTCTTGCCCTCCCACCCCCTCCACCACCCTCACCAGCTTTTCGTCATCTCTAGAACGAGAGTGACAAGAAACAAAGTGACCTGAAAGTGCGAGGAAGACGGGAGTGATTACACAGTGGTTTGCAATAGCGCGGGCAACGATCGAGTCTACTTTGCGAAACGGGAGGTATTCACGGCACGCTCGGAGTGCGCCGCGAGTCGCTTACATTTCCCAGCGTTCAAAAGACGCTGAATACCAGTGTATACAGTCCAGGCAGGCTTAAAAAAGAACGTTACGCAACATTTCCGAGAAACCATTCAGCCTGAGGAAGGAGGGGGGGGGGGGGGGGTCCACGTTTTGTCATCACAGTGACGAGGCTGAAGGAGGAAAAAAAGAAAAAAAAACAACAAAAGAAACTGGCCACTTGGAGCGAGGAATCCCAATACTGCTATACCCGCCGACAAAAGCTGCCGCCCCCAGCCAGGCCGCTCCACATTAGACATTTCATTCTTTTTTTTTTTCTTTTACGACCAGCTCCATTCTGTCCCAGCGTTTGAGTCGCCGAAATGAGAGAGACAAAAAAGGACCCCGACTTCATTCGGCGGTGCGTCGAGGCGCGAAAGCCCAAGCCGTTTGCCGGACCGCTCACTCCGTCTGCCGCGGCACGACACATCGACCCAACCGTCGTGAGACCAAGAAAACATTCACTCTCTTTGTCTGCCTTCCTCCACTCTTTTTTTTTTCTTTAAGGAAAATAGTCTTCCTGGGGATACTTTACCGCAGCAACTTGATCTGTCTGTATGTCAGTCACACAATTCAGCCACTCGGCCAAAGCTTAGGCACTTGCTGAACGCCCAGCCATCTTGAACTGGGGGCTGTGCGTTTCGATGGTAAAACTAACTGCCCGCATATGTGAGGGGCGACATCAATACGTATTAGGTGGTGTGTTCCTTCATTAGATGAAACATACATACGCAATTATAAAGTATATAGTGTTTCTTAGGTTGGGCTGAAGATGTGACGCTACGCAAAAAAGAAGGCCGGCAGAAGACTATTGTCTTTCGACGACATTTGCACCAAAGCACGCAGGTACGCGGCCATTTTCTTTTTTTCTTAAACTTCCAAGTGACGTGAATACCCAGAACTGTTATACGCTTCCCGAGACTATACCAGTGCAGTATCACCCAAGAAACTCTCTCTGGTACAGAGCGCCCAGCTTGGTGAACACGTCGAATTTAAGAGTGCCCGTTTCGAATTCTACTTTATAACATCCCCGTCTCAGTTTGCCAGTGAACAACTAAAGGTATCTTCAATTGGCATTGCTAATACTAGTACCTGCATCTGTTGCGTTACGAAACGTCGTCATCCTTGTGCACTTCATCTCCATCTTATATATGATCCAATTGTTTGCTTTGTTATAATATCTATTAGTTATGGCGGTATCAAAAGATTACGAGCCATTCCTCGGGTTGGATACGGGAGCACGCACTCAGGCATATGACCACATGGATGATGACGTTCGGAAGGCGAGTCGTGACACTCTTATGCAGCGGTCTAATCGTACATTACAGAGAACCACGCGCATGCAGTATTATAGACATGGCGTTACACGCGCCCATTTTACGCGACCACACCGCGCAATTCGTCCTACATTCATGAAAAGAGACAATTCCCGTACTTCGGAAGCGGGTCAGAAGTTCAAAAGTGGGTCACTAATTGCTCTCATTTCGCACCACATAGAGAGAAAAACTGCAAACCCATGGAAACACACGCCCACTCGAGTGGAAGTCCTCACCGCGAAAAAACCCGAAGCGAAGCGAAAGACATCGGCGTCACTGTATGCGTGTTTGCGCGATCCCATTGGCTGGATTTCGGTCCGAACCATTGCATCGATTGATATGAAACCGGAAGCCGAATGATTTTTGAGAGTCCGAAAACCAAGCAGAGCCCACTTGTCACAAAGTACGAGACTATAGATACGGGGGACAGGAAGGTGATAATATTTAGGGTTTTACGTCCCGAAACCAGGATCAATCATGAGAAGACGCCTTACAGTAAATGCTCCGAAAGTTTGCAGCCTGTGATGTTCCATAACGTGCACTGACACAGGGGCCTCTACTATTTGGGCCCCATCGAAATGCGACCGCAATCGCCGGGATCGAACACGCGACCTTCGGTTCAGCCACCTAGCATCCTATGGCCACTGTTCAACAGAGGCGCCACAGCTGGCTAAGGTGAGTTCCAGACCCGTGTTACAAGCGTATACACGAACGAACATAGCACGCAAGCGGAATAGGGCGTCCCCGCGGCCCACTGCCGCCGATTCAGCGACCCCGGAAAGGGTAACGCAAGGCGGGACGACAATCCCGGCATCCCCGATTCGAGCGACCGGGAAGTTCCCTCCTCTCCCTTTCATCCCCACGGCAACATAGAAGGGGGGAGGGGGGTGTCTGCAGCGCTGAACGCGCCACCACCGATTTCTCTGCGCGCGTGGCGTCTAGCAGAGCACACGCATCCACAGCTGCCACTATGGCCTCGACTCGGCAGCCGTTTACTGTCGCGAGGTCACAGCGACCCTCCCTCTGGCTGCGCGATCCTAGCGGCGGCAAATCGATGTTCCCCCAACAGACCCAAGAAGTCTGCTGCGCCGAGCGCATTTTTAGTCTGTCGTATATCAGGTTTCTTTTCAGCGACTTCTATTGTGGCAAAGTTGTCTTAGTCCTTACTCTGTGCCGTAGTCGCCATTCGCTAAAGTAGTAGTAGTAGTAGTAGTAGTAGTAGTGATAGCATAATTAGTAACAATGTTAGTCGAAGTAGTAGTGGCCGTGGTGGTAGTGATGGCGGTATTCGGTCTAAAAAAAACAGAGCGTGCAAACACAAACGCCAAGAGATCACATCGTATCCGTGGTTCGCACGCCCCTTCTAGTAGTATAAATGCTAACCAACTAGCTCCGTTAGCTGTTAATCTAGCAGTGGCATGCTAGTATAGTATAGTATAGTAACGCCCGTCAAGTGAACAAAGTGAGGGGGTGAAAAAGCAATGACGAATATGATGCCAAATTATGATTTGGCGGAGGAGGACACTGCTTGCGCTCCAGCACAGCCGTGACCACGTTATATATTTGGGGGGGGGGGGGGGGAAGGGGGAGTTAGCGGGTGGAATAGGCCACAAGGCGTAGCGTCAATGTGCACTCGTAAATAGGATTATTATTATTATTATTATTATTATTATACAAATAGAAACAAAGATACTCCGAATGATGCATGAAAACAGTCACTCAGTCAAAATATAACGACAAAAGGCCGACTACCGAACGAGTTGCCGCAACTACCCCCTGCCCCCCCCCCCCCCCCCTTGTGACCTTTCTCGACAAACAGGCGCCACGAAATACCTCACACAAATTCTTTGGCCAGCATCGCGAGCCCGTATTAGGAGTGCGCGCAAAGCCGCTCAGGCGCACACGATCCAGCACAGCGCGGCTAGCGTCAAAGGCATCTCGAAAGCTTTTTTCGGGATAAGGCCCGCAAAATGCGGGTCAAAAGAGGTGAGAGTGGGGTGGCTTTATTCTGACGAGAAGGCCTGTGTTGGTCCAGTCCACTGTAATAATACTCTCGTCCCTCGGACCCACCACGGTGGACGGCATACCTCGCATAGCGGAACGCCGCATATCACGTCCAATCTCGTTTCACGCGAGAACGGACGAACCGCGCTGTCCGACGGGGCGCGCGCTTCACAGGGCTCCCCAAGCCGGGAACTTGAAAGTATTCCTTCCAAGCCGGCTGCCAGCGAAACCCCTTATGCCCAAAGGCCCTAAGCCGTGCCAACTTCGTTTTTTTTTTTTTCAGCCTAGTTCTGTTTTTGTTTCGTTTGTTTTTGTCCTATCCCTCATTGGCCTTTTCAAGCCTGCACGGTGAATCAAACACGATAACAATATTTATTTATTTTTAAAGCGATGCTGCATTTCTGCTGCGCTGAACGAATTGGGTTGAGGCCCGTTCCCGAACAGCGTCGCACCGATGCTATAACGGGACGTAAAAAATGTACACGAGAATCTTCTGCGAAATTCGGCACGACATTCCAGTAATACCGCAAGTATTCAGAATAATTTAACACACACACATGATATATATATATATATATATATATATATATATATATATATATATATATATATATATATACTTCCTAAAAGTGCATTGATGTAGAAATTTTCTAAACGGTCACGCCAATTTCTCATAAGTGAGGTAGACATAACGTTACTTTATTAGCCTGTCAACACGCCTATACGTACTCGGGACAAAACGATACCGGGAGCGCAAAAAGAGAAGAAAAAAACAACAACAACGGGCGAATCACCAAACATTGAATTCCCTTGCTGCTTCTTCCAAACTCAGCGATACCTCCTGAACAACTGAGCTGATGCGATTTGATTGATTGATTTGTGGGGTTTAACGTCCCAAAACCACCATTTGATTATGAGAGACGCCGTAGTGGAGGGCTCCGGAAATTTACACCACCTGGGGTTCTTTAACGTGCACCCAAATCTGAGCACACGGGCCTACAACATTTCCGCCTCCATCGGAAATGACTGAGCTGATGCGAAGTGCACCTCAAATATTCGGTGCAAGCAAGCACGTGCAACTGAAACGAGACAAAAGCGGACTATGCATACGTACAGACTTCCCATCGAACAAGCGTGCTTTGCGCCCCAATCATTACGGCGATAAACAACGCACACATACACACAGGTGCCCCGCTTTCGGGAGAACACGCTTGCCGCGATGTCATATGATACACCGAGGAATGTACCGCGGGTTTCGCCTAACCCCAGTCATTAGAACGCAGCTATAATGCCGGCTCGCATTACTCAATCAGGAACGGAAACTCGCCCCCCACCAAAAAAAAAGGTAATTAACGCAAATTATCCCGTCAGCGAAATCACGTGCGTGGAAGCACGAATGTCCAATGATATTCTCTCACGGCACAAATCGATCGGGGGCGAGCTGCATTACATGTGCAAATATACACAGCTGGCCGGCGCAATTCGAACCTTTCGAGCGCACTAAAGCAATAATTCCCCATTTTCTTTCTCTTTCATCCTAAGCGTAGGGTAGATACCAAAACCTGTGACCCGCCTGGTTGACCTCTCCGCATTTAGTTGCGTCAGCTTTATTTGCAGCATACTGATTGGGCAAAAGCGGCTCCAATGCGCAAACGCCGGTGAGAGTGTAGTACATGCACAATCTGCCGGAACACTGCCTCCATAGCGATGGAAACCTTCACACGCTCTCGGGAGCAATGCGCGAAAGAGAAGGGGTGGCTCAGGAACAGAGACTGGGTAAATTAGGGAAGCGACCTGCGAAGGCAGGGCGGGTGTACTGCACAACACGTCGAATGCCAACGAGATTCCCCGCGCCGCTCCAGCAAGCGATACGCGCGGATGAAAAGACGGTAGAGGAACGGAGGAAGGACGTTCCAACACGCGGCGGCTGTAGCGGACGTTGGCCTGCCCTGCCTGGCGCGAGACCCCGCGCGAATGCCCGGTGGTGCGTAGGGAAACCTTTAATCTCGACTTTACGCCTACCTTCCCTCCAATCTGGCCAACTTTCCCGAATTTCGCCTCTCTGAAAACCTCGGGCCTCCCGAAACCCCTCTAGCATCACTCGAACAGTCCCCTTCCCTCCCCTAGACTCCAGTTCCTCAAACACTTCCCCAACAGGGACACGTCCCGGAAAAGCTCTCCCCATCTCTACAACCACCACCCTACAATCTCCTTCCCCTTTCACCATTACTTTCCCCAATTCGCCTTTCTTCCCCCAGAGGGATACGTCCCAGAACAGCCTTCCCCATCCTTACAACCATCGCCCTTCTATACTCATCCTCATACCCCGCTTGCATCTCTCCCAGAGCGGAGGAGTGGCGCGGTGCAGACAAATCGCGCATCGAGCGCAAAGTTCGCCGATGCTCGCACCGTCGTCGTTAATTTCGTCCCGCGGCCGGCGATAATTCTCGCGCTATAGGTGAGGCAGAACAGAGAGTAAGGGTGGGTAGGGAAACGCCTTTTCTCGACAACATGCGCGAGAACGACGCGAGGCGCCCCGCGCAAGGCTGTCCTTCACGCGCGAACAGAGTCGCACGCGCACGTTCATATCGAGAACGATTCTTCTCACGAAGTTTCGACGATTGCGAGGGGCATTTCTCAGCGGGCGCGTAGCGTCTTCATCGAAGCGGGAATCTACCTCGCCCAGCTTCCGAAAAAAAAAAACCGAAGGAAGCCTGGAGAAACGTACGAAAAACGCATCATCATCATCATCGTCCCCAGCCTGACTACACCCACTGCGGAACAAAGAGCTCGCCCATGTTGCGCCAGTCAAATCGGTCATGTGATCGCTGCTGCCACTTTATGCTAGAAATCTTTCCAATCTCTCGTCTGCCTCCCTAACTTTGTCTCCCCCTCACCTAATCGCCTTCTCTTGCAAAAATTAACTTAGAAAAAAAAACCACGCAAACGCTGACGACGACAACGTTGAGCGAGAGATCTCGGAAGAGCGCATAGTGAGGTAAACGCATGCGAAAATATGTCTGCAGTGAAGCTTCAAGTGCCACAACCCTACCAAACGAATGTATAGGCCTGTCTTATATTGAATGAAAAAAATCGCATTCCAACGCCTCGTCACCCATCAAGCACAGGGAGACGGAAGGCGGAAGAGCTTGCACTGCACAATAATATAACTGTGCAGCCTGCATACGTCTGTCGCAAAGAAATATACTGTTAGCGGCATTTGAAAGCATATTCATTCATTCATTCACAAAACTTTATTTGTGTCCTCAAGCTCGGTCTTTTTAGAGCAAGGCGGGCCGCGTCCACGTCGGTACCGTCAAACGGTAGGGAAAAAAATGTCTACACATGAAAACTATAAATGTAGCAAGATGAAGCAGGACAAAACAATACATTAAAAGAGCTTCTTAAGTTCTTGCAGCTGAATTACGTACAAAAAGCATAGTGATGGAAACCTGCACAAGGGCTTGTTGTCACTAGAACCACACAGCCAGATCACACGGCTACATGTGCAGAAGCTCCACCATAACAAATGTCGCCGAGTACACTCGCCAGTATGGCTTTAGTTCAGTGAATTCGCCAGCAATGCCGAACAGTACAACCAACTTTGAGTGCATTGGAAATAACCGCTGGTACCAGCAAAAGGCGCTTCGCAGCCAGGAGTCTTGTATCTTTCGCCAAAATTGCCAACTCATACCAACTGCAATTCGGGTCTCCATCGTTTCACGAATCTATTTCCACAGACTGGAGAAAGAGCGCAGGAACGGGTGACGTATGGTGGCGTATAGTAAGCGATCCCCGGGATCTAATCGCGATTCGGTCCGTGGTATAAATCAAACTTTAAGCGAAGAGACAACGGTAGCGGACAAGACATGGGAAAGAGCCGAACCAAGTGGCGTCGCAGCGATGAGAGTTGAGGGAGCCGCCACAAGTAAACACGATGCGTTGTAGCGCGAAACCGCGGGGGATGCAACGCAGGGAGGGACAAGCAGGAAGAACATCCGGGCCGAAATTGAAAGTAAACAAGGGACCGGAGCTCCGGGACATAGGGGAAGAAAATATGAGGGCTTGCGGCTGTTTACAAACACGCAGTTCCAGCGGTCGGTTCAGAAGCCCCCCGAGAAGCGGCGACGGCGTTCTCCCAACCCACACGCTCGGAAAAACAGAGCGCTCATCCCACAAACACGAGGGACACCGCCATTCCATCCCCACTAACCACGCCCCCCCCCCCCCCCCCCACCCACTCCTCTCGATTAGGCAGCTATGGTGCGGTACAGAGAGTGGAAGACCAGAAACTGCGCATTTCAGCACCGAAGGACAAAGTAAACACGGCTCGACGGGGGCAATTAGGTACACGGCGCACGCAGCCGATGAAGCGGGTAATTTGGAGTTTCTCGGCCGACCGACCACTATAGGACCACAGATGGCGAGCGCGCTTTCCTGGTCACCGCTTCTATCAAGTTGACATGCCAGTACTCTCATCGCAGGTTCCGCTTTTTTTTTTTTTGACGTACGTGTTCAACACATTTCATTTCGATTGCCAGAAACGAACGAGTTCTGGCTTGTTTATCTTAACCATTGTAAAATGTGAATCGAACTTCAGCCAAGAAGTGTGGCAGCTTGGGCTAGTCGGTACGACACGACGACACAGAGACGTCGTCGTTCTGTTCTCGCGCTGCAACTATCGTTCAGCCAAGAGTTACGCATTCTCCGTAAGCTTGAATGTTTAAATGAGAAAGTGCACAGGTTGTTAAGTAGAGCGCCAGAGAAACTGTGTGTGTATGTATGTATGTATGTATGTATGTATGTATGTATGTATGTATGTATGTATGTATGTATGTATGTATGTATGTATGTATGTATGTATGTATGTATGTATGTATGTATGTATGTATGTAGGGTACAGAACGCTCGAGATGCAAAGAATGGAAAAAAACAAACATGACTGACAGGAAACTAACGGAAGTAGCGAAACGATAACCATTACTACAAGGTGAGCAGTATATAGGTGTCACAGCGCCGGAAATACCACAATCAATGCCGGGCCTATCGCGATACTCAAAGAGAAGATGAGGTCAAAAGCCCAAGGTTTCCAAAAGCAACGAGACACACGCTTAAAGTATGAACTAAAGAAACTGCAATAACAACACCGAACAAAAATATCGTCGTCCACTGATGATTAAATTTAGGTACGAAGAAGCAAGAAACGCCGAAGCCAGAGGAAACACGAAGAGACCCACGTTCGACGTAATGAAACAATGGTGTCAGAGTCAGCTATACCGTATACATAGGGGGCCGGCGCTGTGACGGATGGCGGGCGGTGGAAAGACACACGAGGCCCAAGATTAAAGGTAAACACGCGGTCGGTCAGCGCCCACCGCGGAATGAAAGGCAAAGAGAGCGCCGCCGTGACAACCAGACGGAAATGGGGGAAGGGGGGGGGGGGGCGTGGTGGCCGTCTTCATCGCCGAACGCATGTACACACCCCCACATCTCTCCCCCATCACCGCGAACTCCACCCTCCAACCCTGGGCTGCGTTCCACCCCGCTCAACCGTATATACGGCAATCACCCCCCCTTTCCCTATCTCCCCCACTTTCTCCCTATGTGCCCACTATCTGGTCCAACAGCGGGGAGAAAACGTCAAGCCCTGTGGCAAAGCCCTTCACTCCGATAAAAAGAGTCATTTGACTCTTTTCTGAGAGTACAGGCATTCCACGTATATCACTCCCTTTGAAAAGTGACGTCCACTCTCTTCAGACATTTTTATACTCTCCTAGGAGAGCTGCTGACCCACAGGAGGGTTAACGTCTCCTTGAAGAGAGCCCATGTCAGGACTCTCCGAAAAGAGCCAGACATACAGTCGAACCCCTTTATAAGAGAGAAACACTGATACAAGAGACAAATGGGAATAAGAGACACGAGTGTACCTACAGTGAAATACGGTTATAAAAAAAGCGCATACGAGGTATCTGCTTATAAAAGACAGTATGAAATACAAAAATTCCTGCTCGCAGCATGTCTCTTATGAAGGGTTTACACTGTACTCGTTTTTCTTGTGTTTTTCACCAAGAGTGTAGACATATCGCGCCGATAGCTTGAAAATGTTTAGAGATTTGATGTAGCCAACGGGAGGGGGCGGTGCCAGGAGGGAAGAGAAAAAAAAAGACACTCTTCGTGGACGATATTTTTTACGAGTAATCGAAAGAAGCAACACGTGTTAATTTCTTATGCTTTTCTTCAGATATTAAAAAAAACTGGAAATGGTGAAAAATATATTTTCGCGTAGCATATAACTTGCATCAACAAGCCCAAATTGCAACCATATGAAGGTGCAAGACGTTTCCTTCCCCACAAACGCCACTATCACAGAGAAGAAAATAAAGACGTCTGAGTTGAAGTGCCAAAGCTTTGGAGTAATTATTCATTGATTGATTCCGCGCGCGGGAATAGCCAGTGGACGCCTGATACCCATTTGTGCGCAAGCCGAGAGAAGAATCTTCAAAGCTTCGAGCTCCGGCAGCACCATTTAACGAACAGGCTTTCCAAAAGATGCCGCCAGCTCAGTCAACCAGTCTTTCTTTTTTTTTTCAAGCGTGAACAAAAGGAGAGAAATATTTTAGTGCAAAACGGGTAATAAAACAGATACTAGCGCGATACAGAATGTTCTGGATCGACGCAATATCATGGCTCGATAGCCTTCTCGGAATACTGTATGTAGAAGCAGGTTAGGATAGAATAAAACAATACCGCTTCTACGGAGCCTCTCTGGAGAGCAAGAAGTGAGCCTAACGATCGCACTTTGCGAATAGCGCAACTAAGTTTCATGATTAAAGAGATAAGACGAGCAGACTAAGACAAACTTCACAAAATCTAATTGAAACAACTTCGTTAAACTTGAATAAAAGAAAGAAAGAAAGGAAGGAAGGAAGAAAAAGAAGAAAAGAAAGGAAAAAAAGCTGGTATGCGGAGGAATGGAAGGGTCGAACTATATAAAAGATACAGCCCCTGCGATTTTTGCAAAAGGTAGTAATGCGGCCTTGTTGGTAAAATTTGATAAATATTTTCTTAGTGAAACACACACACACACACACACACACACACACACACACACACACACACACACACACACACACACACACACACACACACACACACACACACACACACACACACACACACACACACACACACACACACACACACACACACACACACACGGACAAAAAGGGAGGGACACAACTCGTACGGTAGTAATAAACGCTGCTTTGTTATATCATATCTGATTCACACCATCTTAACACAGTACACACACACGAACACAAAAATTAAAAAAGAAAAATACGACACGAGTGCTTAGTCATTGGTTCTTTTTTACTTCATGTGTTCGCGTGTATGCACTGAGTTTAGATGACAATCAACAACTCGTTCAAATAGCCTGGAGTGTTCTATTGTTTGTGGTTTCTTCAGGAGACTGCAGGCATTTTTGAAGTGTCACCGATTAGAGTTGATGCGTAGTAAAGCACCGTCATACTCGCTTCTCGATAACCCCCCCCCCCCCCTTCTCTTTTAACTACAACCCAAAATCTAACCAGCTATATTTTGAGAATGCCTGTAGGCCACCTGAACAAACTACAAAAGAATAGAGCACTCCGATCTTATTAACTGAGATAACGAAGACCAATTAGGCAACTTATTGTAGGTAGATAGATAACAAGCGGAGGTGACGAGAAACCTTCGCTCACCCGGATTTCAAAAAACTCTACCTCCGACGACAAAACCCGCATAAAAACTGTTTTCCTGCGGGCCCCCGGAGTATACAGGCGAAGCCATCTCGTGGGAGCTCGAAAAGTCGGGTGGGAAAGGGGGGCATGCAAAGCTAAGGAAGGCGAGGGAAAGAGTCAGCTTCCCCGCGTCGACGAGCGGTAATGAGCGTCGTCTGCGCTTTGCGGATCTCATCCTCGCGTGTTTTGACAATCGTCCCAACGAAGGGATAAAACGAACGCCCTTTTTTTCTACATCTTTCATCTCTGCCTCCCCTGTTCCCGAATTCCCGCAGCGCGTATGGCTCTAGCAAATGTTTATCCAGCCAAGACTAAGCGAGACGGGCCCGTCTGAAGTCGGCGGCTTCGCTTTGTGACTGCTCATTTCGAGAGATCTCCCCCCCCCCCCTGCCCTACCTCTCGAACGGTCGGTCGTGTTTGTCTAAACTCGTCGCGTTATAATCCAAGCCGACTCGAAGTGAAGGGAGAATGCGGGAACGACGCGGAATTGAGGCGTCACCCCAATGTCGAGATTCTTCGCAGTTTCCCCCACGCTAAATAAACTTTCCCAAGTAAGGAAAAACCTCGTTTTTTTTCTTTTTGAAAGCCACGCCCTTATGGCTGTTAGGTTGAAACAATGTTTAACGAAGAAAAAGAACAACACAGTTGTACAGCTAATGAAGGTGCCATAGCAGAAGCTTGGAAATGGAATTCTCGTCCCCTTTTATTACACTGCTGTCCCGCGCATCCCCACTGTCCCTAAATTTCTGCTGGCTGTCGAGTTCCATAAATACAGCCGTCAAGGAGTTTGAAGCCCGTATTGTAATTACGGCAAGCGTCGCAGCCCAGATATTTATAACTTCTCAGAACAACTAGATAAAGTATAACGTAGATGGGGAAGCATGATATGCACGAGCATTACGTAGGTTTCGTCTCTTTTGCGCAAACGTTATGGTGTTGCGCAAGCGGTACGATTGACATCTCATTCAACGTTCCATTTTAAACGCAATTCCTTCATCTTTTCTTTAATTATTGGGCTCTATCACCACTCTTGCCTATACCCAGACATCCAGGATGGCACTTTTTACACAATACAATAAATAGCAGCAACGAGCGTTGTAATCAAGAAGGCAATTAGGGATGCGAAACGAGGACAAATTAATCGAGACGTGTTCACGTCACAGCGCGGCGAACGAGGCCAGCGCGGTTCCGAGGCACGGTCTCCGCGCCAAAGACCGCAGTCGCTATATAGGCGGGCCACTCACATTGAACGTCAAAGTTTATTGATTCGTGCGTCGTTAGAAGTCACGATCACGCTTAAAAAGGACCCGCGCACACGCTATGAGTAAACGAAAGAAAAATTAATAAACAGAGACCTCGAAACGCGCTCAGCTGCGGTTCACCGCCAACATTTTTCCATTACGAAATCGCAATTCCCTTTTCTATATCCGAAATGACCAGGCAAAGACAAAGAAAAACCAAATGTAGTGAAAAAAAAAACCCATAAAAGTGCCCCGACGCCAGCGCTGGCAACCGCGCACCTGCACAAACGTCACGAGAGAAACCAATCACGGCGTTACCGACAGCGCCGTTTTCTTTTCTTCTCTTTTTTTTTTCAAAAAGGTATTCAAAACGATGATGTGATGAACGAAATGTCAGAGCATCTTCAATAAAAGCGAAAAAAAAAGACTGCGGTAATAACATGCGATTGTTCAAAGACTTCCATGCGGCGACCATGATTGGGTAGGAATAAAGAGGGGGTCGACTGAAGCAAGAGACCGTTATGTATATCACGACAGCTCCTGAAGCTTTGAAGCTGTCTGCGCTGCCCAGAGGAGGCAGGTTAAACACACACCGTCGGGGAATTCCGGGCTATAATCAAGACAGGCGGCCAACGGAAGGGCGAAGCCCGCAATGTCTGTACGTGCAGACGCGCCGGCTCGCCACCCTGGAATCAAAGATTGAATCGAGTCAAAAAAGGGGGCCGAGCACCGTTAGCGATGTTTAGAGTGCGGGCTCTGGCAGGTCTCGTTGTGTGAGGAGCGATTCCGAGAGACTTCGGAAGAACGAACTGGGAGTGTGCCGTTCGGCCGTCAAGAAGTCATAATGAAAGGAATTCCAATTGATATTAAAGTGCATATAGCCATGAGGAGAGAGAGAGAAGTAAAAGAAAGACAGGAAGGTTGACCAGGAGAATTTTTCGGTTCGCTGCCCTTTATTCGCGAAGAGTAGCGCGAAGCAGCCAGTCGAAAAGGCCGCACAGTTCGATAAAGAGAAGGTTGCAATGGGCCATGTCAGGAGACAGACACTGTAAATTTGCTCACTTCCTGGGCATCTTGCCAAATACCGAAATAAATGAAATGAAGTAAAACTAAACAAAACACGTAGCTGACAACAAATGCTCCATTCATTGTACCGGTGGCGTTTTCCCATAGTAGTAGGAGCAAACAGATAAATGTCCTACTCAGAAAGAAAGAGATGAAAAGCTATCGGGGAAGATTCGGAAAACGTTTTCAACGACATTCATGAATGCATATGTCACGTAGGGTGTACCGTAATGTTTGGGCTGAGGATGTCGCTGTTGCCCATACACGTTATTCTGCGAGCGTTTACGTGATTTTACAGCCGCAATGTTTCCACTGAGGTGCACTGAATATTATCGCTTGATGATTTTTTTTTTCTTCCTTTGCGTGTCTTCATGTAGTTCTGTCAATCAGTAGCGAAACTTCCGTCAGGCCGTATGGCCTTGATTGATATGTGGGGTGTAACGTCCCAAAACCACCATTTGATTATGAGAGACGGCGTAGTGGAGGGCTCCGGAAATTTCGACCACCTGGGGTTCTTTAACGTGCGCCCAAACCTGAGCACACGGGCCTACAACATTTCCGCCTCCATCGGAAATGCAGGTCGTATGGCCTTGAGCTGCATTTCGATGTTTCGTGTGTTTTGGCAGAAACAAAAACCGTTCATTGATTCAGTTATTCAATCAATCCATAAGGACAGGGAGACTTATAGAACAATAATAAGGCCTACTGTGTCCGAGTTGCTATTGTTTTTTTTTTTTGCCGATAGCAAGGCATAAAAACGGCCGACGACAAATTCAACAGAGTGTCACAGGCGAGACAACACTCGATTAAAGTGAGTAGTGTACACATCAAAACATCGATGCGCGCGCCCTCGTATGATCACTGTCTGATCATCTTCCAATCAAACGACGACCAATGGACCATTGCTAAAACTTTATTTACATGTATTAAGTCGCAATATAGTTTATTAGCGTCAAGTGGGCTATAGGAGTGAATAGAGGAAAAATTCAGCCAAAGTTTCCACAACAACGGTTTCGATAACTTGGGATCACCATAGGCGGGAGAGTTGAACCCGAGCAAGCACAGGCGAAACTCAAATAACCCTCCTTATTGCAAAAGCCGCCAGAGAAGCACGCACCTCACGGATTTTTCCCGCTTCTGCAGCTTCACGTCCGTGCACTTTCATTCAAGCCTGCGAAGCCTGGTCTCAAATATTCCGACAGCGTGGCGGCATCAGATGTCTGCGTATCCAGATTTCTTACTTACGCGAGGAAAACGCGAGGACGCGGACGGCGTGCTAAAGAAAGGCGCCGTCAGGCGGGGGAAGCTGGACACGTGATCCGCGAGCAAGGCAACGGGGAAAACAGGGCAGGCTGAGAGGTAAACGTCGCGACAACGAACATCGCGACGTGGGAGAGGCACGCTCGATGCTTCGTGAACTCCGAACATGCAGCAAAGGTGCTTTCTTTCTCCGATTTCATTTTTTTCTTTGTTCACATTTTCTTTCTGCACAATAGAAGAGAATACTTAGTAAAAAAAACTGTTTCTGACTAAGGAGACGCAAACGGGCAACAAAAGTGCCGACTCAGCACAGACAAGGCGCGAATTCTGGGCTAGTAAAAAAAGGAAATGACAAAAAGGAGCAATTTGATGTCGTGATCGGCAGCTCTCATAGGGAAAACGGGACAAGGCGGGGATATTGGAGGGAGAGAAGAGAGTGAGCAGGGATGAAACGCCCCTTCCCCCGTTCGTCGGCAGCTCACAGCCGCTTAGAGTGGGAAGGGAGTTGAATGGTGGGATAGGGAGTAAACAGACTTGACTCCTCTCCCCGCACCCTTCGACAGTTCACTCTGGTCAGCAGCGGAGAGGGAGCAAAGAGGCACTCCGCTGTTGAGAAAAAGGGAGTAAACACAGACAAAAACTCCTTCCCCACCCCATATCGGTGCAAAAAAAAGGGAGTGTGAGCAGAGCGCGTTCGTTCGGCGAATAGGTGTCAGCATTGAACGGCGCGACGTGCTCTGAAAGACAATGCGCTCGCCAAGAAGTACTGCAGTGCTACCAGGTATGGGCGGAAAAAAAAGTGAAACAGACAAAGGAAACATGGATCAACCGTTCGACGTGCCTCGTCCAGCGGACAGTGGCGATCCCGGACCCCTCGTATCAGCAGATTTAAACAGTCCATATAGACTCCCTTCCCGGGGACAAACACCGGGCTGCAGCGGAGAACCCGTATGACAACGCAAACCAAAAAAAGTCTTTTTCGTAAAAAAAAAATATCGCAAGAGTTCTGCCGGAATGCGCCAAGTCGCTTACACTGTAAGGAGAAAAAAAGGGGGAGGGCGTATTTTTCGGTACTTTTTGACTTACGAGATGAACGACTCTTTTTAAAGAGACGCGCGAACTCTCTTTCGGGTCTCCCCGAGCCTCCTACGAGGGTGTAATGTTTAGAAAGGGAGTTCACACCTCTCTTCAAGGAGAGTCACATATGCACGGCGAGCGAGGACTGACAAAGGGAAAACTATCTGCGTTCTCCTGAGAGTGTAAGTGGCATACCAGAAAGACAGACGGATGTCCAGAAGGGGGAGGCAAAACGCATACTGGATTGGAGAAAATCAAAACACCCGAAAAAAATAAAGCACCTGAAGCAGTGACGTTTGGCGTGTTGCGTGCAAAACGAATCACTGACTGCAACGCGAATATAGTGGGATAGCGCTACGGTACGCTACTGTGGCGAATAAACAATGACACTTGGGAGGCACATGTGCCTCTAATGTGCCCTGCGCTACGTGCATACGCCTGTGCGCATACGTTCAACAGAATATAAAAGAGAAGAAGGTAAAAGGGAGGCACGACCAGTGAAATAAACAGGGAGTTCTTGGTGTAGGGCTCGGGTTCAGTATTACGCGACATTCTTTCCGGTGTCGAAAGTCGGGAATTCTCTGTTTATTCTACCGCTCGTGCCTCCCTTATACCTTATTCCCTTTTATGTTGTTCCTCCATGTTGCCGCTCACACGCAATAAACGGCAACACTCGGATTTGGGTGCACGTTCAAGAACCCCGAGTGGTCGAAATTTCCGGAGCCCTAAACTGCGGCGTTTCTCATAATCATATGGTGGTTTTCGGACGTTAAACCCCGCAAAATCAATCAATCAACCAACCAATCAGCACCAGTCCTAGTTTTCCGCAGCGGGATAGTGCATACCAACAGTCTCTGTTTTTAGTCTTTACCTCAACAGCAAACGGTGCTGCTCACGCATGCCGTCATGAACCACCGATCCCCGCCATTCTCTTTACCTTGCCGCTTACCGTGATGAAAAAAAAAATAAAAAGAAAGGGGTAGTCTAGGGAGGCCAAATGCAACCCAGACGTTCAGCAAACGACGGCCGGCGACAAGCACTCAGATCACGTCGCGAGCGTTGGCCCCTGCGAAATACAGCTGACGTTCTACAGCCCCTCTTCCCTCTCTTTTTCTCCGACGGGAAAGACCGTGTAGGCGAAAGAGAACACAGCAGGAATCGGCTTCTCCCCGCTACACGTCTTTCTTTCTACCAACGTTCGGCTTTCTGGCGCACCACGCGTGCCACGAGGCGCAGTCACCGCTCCAGGCGCTCGCCGACGACGCACCGGACATAGCAAACGACTGCGACGGGCGCAGAAGAAAAACGAGCGTGTGTGTGTGCGCGCGCGCGTGTGTGTGTGTGGATAGGTCTTGAAATCTCGCTTCCTTCGCTGGCTTTGCCTCTAAGCGCCGCTGAGGGATGCGCCCTCCATGCAAAGAAGGCTTATCGTTTCTACGTTTACGTGGCGTTTCTATTTCTTTATTATTCTTTTTTTTCCTTTTTCGGTTACGCGCACATATGGGCGTTTGACGGCGAGAGACTGACTGACTCGCGGCGAGAGTCAGACACGCCCACCGCATCAAGAAACGCGGTGAGAAGCGATAAAAAAAAAAAACCGATAAGACTTGAAAGTTAGGAAGGGGACGCCGACAAAAAATCAACAACAAAAACAGGGAATAAAAAGAAGTCTCGTTTCTATTTTCCTTTAAAGTACACCCACTCTCCACTACGGCGCCTCCCTTTTTCCCTGGAATACACTCACAGCCACAGCTTTGCAAAGCGTACTTTAAAATTCAGCAAATAAATAAATATATATAAACTGTGTGTAGAAGAAAAAAAACGCATAGAGGAAGAAAGCCGCACAAACGAAGCGCGGAACAATACATTATCTGAGCCTCGTGTGTGCGTACGCTGGTGTTTCTGTTTGCGTTCCTCGGAACCAAACGCGCAAATCGGCCGTATGCAGTAGTACGAAAAGCCAAGCTAGGCGGTAATGCGTCGAAAAAAAAAATAGCTCGAAATGATGCAAAATAACGTTGGCGTCCCTACGAGAGATGCGAAAGTCAAATCATTCCGCGGTGACGATACCGTATCAAGTCACATATCGCCAATGATGACGTAAAATAACGTGTCAAATTGTGACGTCTTCACATCAAAGATAAGTCAAAGATAAGCCGATCACGGAGGCAGTGCTAAAACTGCGTTAGATTACAGAAAGCATTCGGAGGAGAGCGGGGGATGGAAGGAAGGAGAAAGTAGAGTGTTGTCAACCGGAAAGACTTTCCGGTGGGCTACACTATACCGGGGGATTAGGGAAGGCGAACAGAAAGACGAGAAAGAAGGGGAGCAAGCAGAGAGGTTAAACAAATTGTTCCGGTTGGCTACCCTACATTGAAGGATCATGATTTATTTGTGGTGTTTTACGTCCCAAAACCACCATATTAGTATGAGAGACGCCGTAGTGGAGGGCTCCGGAAATTTCGACCACGTGGGGTTCTTTAACGTGCACCCAAATCTGAGCACACGGGCCTTACATTGGTGGTGGTGGTAGTGGTTAGAAGATGAGAAAAGGCACCTAATTTCTGCAACCCGGTCGGGAGCACGGCGCAGTGCAGGATCAGATAAGGGGAATATAAAGATGAGAAAGAGGAAAGGGAAGAGGAGCTAACCGGAAATACTTCCGATTGGCTACGCTACACTGGTGGATTAGAGAATAGAAATACGAGAGAGGGGGAAGAGAAGAGAAAAATGAGACAGGGGGAGGGAATTTACTGCGGCACGTGGAACTGCGCTGCTCATCGGAGGCGTTCAAACGAGCCCACCATCCTCGAAAAGCACAAGAGAGCTTTCCCTGCCTTGCGGGCAGTCGACAGATGCGGACGGTGCTTTAGAAGCGAGGGATGATTAGTGCATAGCTGATTGAAAAACAAAAAACAAAAAAAACGAGACAATGGCTTCGTTCTTCGGGTCATCGTTGGCAAACGCATAAGCGACCCTGCGAGTTTTTCCTCGCTGAACCTACCAACCAACAACTAGCCTTGATTCGGTATACTTTCGAAGTAAGCATTTACCAAGTATTTCTTCAACACTCACGTCGGCCCCAGCAGTTGACGGGGGCGCCATTCCTATTGAGTCGGCACGACACGACGTGGTGCATGCGAATTACCGTCTCCCTACTGCGCCCCCTTTGGGGAGGAAGTCGCGTCTTCTCCCTCCCCATCACGTTCAAGTCAGCGGTACAGGGATGACGAGAAGGGCGCGCTGCTCTAGAACCCCGAATGGGGGGAGGGGGGAGGGGGAGGGGTGTTCTACGCGTGGTGGCCATAAAAACAAGAGCACTGCGGTGAAGAGACTGCTTGGAATGGCAGTGGGAGGAACGCTCCCGGAAGACCGCGGGGAGGACAACTCTCCGCTTCCCGCGTCCACAGTCCAGCGGCGAAGTCTACTCACGGAGTCGAAATGCGCATACGGCCGTTGGTGAACTGAAAATAAAGGAGATGACATGTGCTCAAACTAAAGAACTCGCCGCGGGTTCTTTTTCTTGCCATTTTGCCTAGCACTAGTGCGCCGCCTTCTATGAAGCAGTTCCTGAGGAAGGGAGACTTAGCAGAGCTGTATTGTGCATCCGGGAAGATGACCGTTTTCTCTTTGCGCTGAAGATGTATACAAGGCTAGGTGCTGGCGGAAAGCGCTTGCGGTCCAAAAGACGTGTAGAACAACAGAGAGAGACAAAAAGAAAGCTCTTTAATGAAAACAAGAACAGCAACAAAACAGAATTTTGTTAAGAACAACAATTTTACATCTTGTTTTTTTTTCCCAACCGAAGAACGCTGGATTAGTCAAGTGATTCGGTTTACTTGTTAACCAATTGACTTGACTGATGCAGCGTTCTTGCGTCGAAAAAAAAATTAACACGTCTAAAAAACGCGGGAGCGGCCCGCTTCGGGCTAGGATACTAAAGCACGACCTATATGACATTAATAAAGTTTTTTTTTCATCCATCCATCTATGGCGCAGAAGTAAACACAAAGGCAAACGATTTCGCCGACATACCAGAAAGGTGTGAATACCTTGGCTTCCGAGGCGAGACGCCTTGAGGGATTTACGTTGTGAACGCTTCCCCTCATGTATGCGAGTTACAAAAGCTTGACCTAGGAACTTTCCTGCAGAATGTTGTCAGGTCCATCGAACGAGAACGTGGATCAGACGTTTCGATATTTCGTGCAGAACTTCGCAAGCAAGCAGCGACGTGTATATATATATATATATATATATATATATATATATATATATATATATATATATATATATATATATATATATATATATATATATATATATATATATATATATATATATACACGCGAACGTACCATAAGAAACGCACGAACAAAAGATAACGAAAGAGCTGTCTTGAGCCGTAAAAGCAATTCGGAGAACGCCCGCGAACTCAAGTGCAGAGAGAAGATAAGCGAAGACGCAGTGATAAAAATTGCAAAATCGCTGCGTACACCGAATGGGATACTTAATATGCACGGACCTTTTCTGATGAAGATAAGGGAGAGACGAAAGCTCAACTATAAAAAGAAAACGTTAAGCATAAAGAACACGAGACTAACAACGTACTTCTTAGAAGGCGCAAGCGAGACTGTAAAAAGCAAAGCAAAAAAAAAATCCACTCCGGGTTCTTCGAGTGTCGCTGGAATTGTAAATATGCAAGAGAGGTCTACACCTTGTGATTCCTGGGCGTACAACAAAGGATTATGACGCGAGAGATAAGCTTTTTGGTGTCCTTTATCGCGTTCAACATTATCGTTCATGTCTTGAATAAAGAAGTGTGAATTCGAAAGCTTGTTTTTATCTTTCTCTTAAACACCTTTCTTGTATAAAAAAAAGAAAATCGCGGCATCTCTACGAGATGAATGACAAGAGGGTGAAGCAACGGGATCACACGGTGTTACCCCAAAATCACCCACGACGTTGACCACTCGCGCTCGTAAATGAGTTACAAAGCGATGCACAATTAGATGCAATGCTTCTTGGCCATAAATGTCATGTTACGCCGGGTTGTGAGTTTCATTTCGCCTTCGAGCTTTGTGGTATCGGATCACGCCCGAAGTGGGCAGAGACGAAGTCTGCGCGCGCACTCCCCCGGTGGTTGTTGGTTGTTTCCAGTCGTCCGAAATGCATCGTGGAGCGTATTGAGACTTCATATATTGCACAAGCCAGTCCTTGTCCAAGATGATCATCATCGTCATGGCGTATTGCGGGTATCTTGCATGGGCTGTGTCATGATGGCAGAAAGAGAAATGTGAGGTCTAGAACGCGCTTGTTCTTCGTAGTCATCGAGAGAAGACGGCGGACATGGCTCGAGCTTAAGAAGCTTCGCCCCTAAAACGGGCTCTTTAAATTTACAATTCTTCCTTCATAGAGACAGTCTCATTCTGGCAGACATGATGCATTCGGGTAACGTGGGAGGCTCTATTGATCAGCTGCCAGGTTCTATAAGATCACGTGGCGTAGGCAGACATGATGCCTATGGGTAACGTGCAAGGCTTTATTGATCAGCTGCCAGGTTCTATAAGATCACGTGTGCTACGCGGAGCGAACAGGCAAAAAAAAAAAAACATCCGCAGTCGAGGACCATAACAAAAACGCCGTGTCGGGTGTTTCACACATAAATACAGGATATATTCGTAGACAAATTTAAGTAATAGTTCAGATAATAGCCGGGAGGTTGGAAATTTCGCGCGTACGGTAAAACGAACGCGACCCATGAACGCAAGAGTATGCACGAACCACAACAAGGGAACGAAATTAAGTCTAACGACCCCTTACGCATTGACCTCGCTATTATTACTATAAGATGACTTATAGGAGAAATACACGTTTTACTGTTGTTTTTCTTTGTTTGGATTCTCCATAGATTGTATTGATACAAACACACCTGAGTACACAGTGAGAAACTCAATACGACAAGACAAAACCAGTTTTCAAAAACATCAAGAAAAGCAGCCGTAAATTGAACGCGAGGGGGAGTAAAGGCATCAATCTTCAATAATGGAAATTAGAATAAATGAATAAACTTTATTTAGAGTTCAGTAGTTTTACCGGGCGAGGTCGGGGAAGAGGGGATTAACCCCTGTTCCTTCCCACTCTCCGTCGATTATGATGGTGGTGACTCAGGTAACCGCTCGAAGTCCTTGGACCCAGGCCGCATATTCAACAAAAAATTGATAAACAATGTGACGAAGGCGTGTTTATAACTAGGTGTGTTTGTAAACTGTGCGCGGAACATTCGTAGGAAACCACGGGCACGTGTCAAGGCAGTGCACTCGCAGGATTAAAGCACTTGTTAAGAAATTCATTGGCGGCGGATACAGGAGAACGAGAAGCTGTCACCAGCGTCCACCCACGCGTAGGAACCCCGAGCTCATGCCGATGGCGATGCACACCATTTTAAAACACACACACACACACACACACACACACACACACACACACACACACACACACACACACGCACGCACACACACACACACACACACACGCACACACGCGCGCGCGAATAAGAGGCGGAATAGAGAAACCCAAACAAACGAAATGTACAAACAAAAAAAACTCCGCAATTGGACCACCCAACCATTCGTAATCGCAAGAAAACCAGAAGTCCCAAAGAGCAAGGGGATACACAAATACGACCCTTTTACAACAGACAAAACTAAGAGCTAAACGAAACGAACAAACAAACAAACAAACATACTAAGTAAGCCCACATCCTCTTACACCAGAGGACCTCGCGAAAGTAGTAATACAAGTGTAGACGTCATTCAAAAGGCACACGAGCTTGCCACGCCACCCGCATACGGAAAAACGCCGGGGCGAATCCAACAATGAATGCGACGGCAGGCACGCTCGAGAGTCAAGAGGGAATAAGCGAGAAAGGAAAAATAAACAAATAAAAAAAAGAAGTCGAAGGAGCACTTCTTCGCATCTCCGAAATCGGGGCGCGCCTCGCAAACCGTACGTAATAAGCCAGCGGGGCACGGGGACGTGAAAGCGCTGCAGTGCCTTGCCGTATCTCTATGGGAGAATAGTCAGGACAAAATAAGAGAGAGGGAACACAATGACCTAGCGAAACAGTCAATATAACAAAAAAAAAAAGGAAAGCGTGGAGAAGCGGCAAAGTATAAGGGTGCCTGCAGCCCCCGGAAGTGGAGTCGAGACGCTCTCGACATTTCCTTCCCGCGAACGCTAAACAAGGCGAGGCTAATAATCTCTCGAGGAAGCAGCGACGGACGCTGAAAAAAGGGAAACAAAAGGGAAACGTCCACAGACACGGGGAACGGGAGGAGACGCCGACAGTAGTCTTGTCCCTAAAAACTCTTCCCTCTTCTCCCACACTTTTAAACCGCGCGCCCCCGCGGACGAATCAATTCGGGAAGAACCGAGGAAAATCAGGGAAGCTAGACATGAGAACGAAAAAATAGGACAATGGGAGCGCAAAAAATGGGAAGGAAAAGAGGGAGGCAGTGTTAGAAAGGCCGGACGAGGCAGACTAAAGCGACGGAGAAAAAAATAGCGAATCACGTCTTACCAGCTTTCCCGTTCGGCGAGTCATGGCCCCTCTTTTTAGGGAACAAGAGGAACATCTTGACTCGTGCGCTCGCTCGCGGGTTTACGATAGAAGTAGCTTGAGAAGGAAAACACTAGAATTTCGTCGCGTGGAAAAAAAGGGAAAAGATCGACATTCTAGGAAAACGCAGGTCAAGTGTATCCCAGTGTAGCCTAGGGGATGTGTGGACACCAGACTTTGGTGGTTTTGGGACGTTGAACATCACATATCAATAAATTACTATAGTCTGTATATGGTCTATCCATGGGAAGTCAAGCGGGAAATGAAACGACGCGTCCTAGACGCGCGCGGCGCGGCTGGACAGCGCGGGCAGCGAGAAATCAAGAAATGCAAAGGCGAAAGAGGGAAGCAGAAAAAATCCTGTTCTTGGGCGAAAGAGAAATGTGACACAGCACGTAATAGAAAAAATAAACGAGCTTCACAGCATAATTAAACTTTAGTTATTTATCCACTACTACTCTAATTACGTGACTTTAGCGCTAACTATACAACTACTACTACTACTACTACTATTATATTGTTTCACTGGGAAAATATGAATGGAAAAAACGGAAGGCAATACTTGCTGTTTAAACGACCCTCCTGTAAAAAAGAGGGTTTTTGAGGAGATAAAGTGAAGTTGAAAGAAGGGACAGAAAGTTTTTGAGCCAGAACCAAGTCTGGTTGTATACGCAAGTGAAGGCTTCGATGAAACGAGACAGAATAAAGTAGCAGCTAGAACAGCGGATAGAAAGCACACTGTAAATACTGCGAAGACAAAGAAGATAGCTTTGCATTTCGTGACATCGTAGGAAAAATTATTCTCTTTTCTAGTATTTAAATATATTTGTTTCTAGGCTACTCGATTCTTGGCGAATGCCCCAGGGTGAAGTGTGTGTGACATGTTCAGGATCTGCATCTACAGATGCCTAAAAAAGAAACAGCGCGATCTTTCTGCCAACGTTGACGAGTGCTGGTTGCACCCGAACTAATGCGGTAGACCTAAACAACGACATTCAGATATCGCGAGGGCGAAGTGTACGCCACGACATACTCGTGGTTATAGGGGAAAAAAAGGACACAATGGAGAGGGGAAAGTCCATTTGCGTTCGGCACGCGACAGTAGGGTGCCGCGCACAGGCAGTAACGTGAAATAATATATTTATATAAAGGAACAGCACAACTCTTGTCGTAAGAATGATTACCGCAAATAAAAAAGCAGGTATTCCAGAAAATAAAAAGGACAAAGAGGAGAAAGTAAGGAAAAAAAGTCCCGGGGAAGCGGTTTACTCCAAATAAGGAAAGCGAGCGTTCGTCAATGGGAACGGAGGGAATGTCAATGTAGTGCATAAACAGGAAGACGACTACGAAGACCAGGAAGAAAAGATTTTTTTCCTTTTTTTTTATTTCTCCGGAAGTAGTTGCGTAGGAACCAAAAGAGGGGACGGTACAGAATGCAAAAAAAAAAAAACATGGCTGCAGAGGAAGATCGGACCGTCGTACGCGGCTGTTCCAAGTCTCGCCCTACTCAGCATAGAAAAGTACCGACGCTGCCGCGACAAACCGCTTCAACGAGTTCGCTTCCGGCCATGGCTTTTATTTCGCGATGGTTTCAAGTGCTAAGACATATAGGATGTTACGCACCAAAACTACGACGTAATTGTAAGCGACGCCGTAACGAAAAGTTCCGGGAAAAAATTGGACTATCTAAAGCATTCTTTAACGTGCATATAAGTCCAAGTACACGGGCCTCTGGCGTTTCTTCTCCATCGAAATAAGAACACCACGGCGAGGATTCGTTCCCGCACACTTCGGGTCAGCAGTCTGACGTCATAGCCACTAGACCATCGTGGCGGGTGCGGTAGAGCTGCTAGCGCAAAATTGATCAGGTTAGCTAGCGGACGCCGTCCGAAAGAGAATAGATGAAAGAGAGAGAGAGAGAGAAATGCAGGCAAACCGTGCAAAATTGTATCGCTCGGTTGGAGCCGCTTGCAGGGGCAAGTAATTATCTCGTAGTAAGAAAGAAGGGACAAAATTATTTCAAAAGGAAAATAGAGAACACTGAAGACATCACGCTCATGCAGCCGCGCGTGTCGTTTTGCAAAAGCACAACGTGATGGTTCTATACACCGGCAAGGTGCAGGGTCGGTACGAACGTGCTATACGGGGTTTACCGCAGTTCGTCCTGACGTCTACCAATTAAGTCAGTCACCACGGCACGTGCCCACTAGCTTTCCGACAACCTGAGCTTTCCGCATTCCAGCACACCAGTCGCGGGGCAAGCAAGCGCGCTGAACAATTGCCCTCACAATGCTACAGAAAAGAGACGCGCATGGAGCGAACAACCCGGAATGCGCGATCGACCGATTATAGAGAGTGGTGGCTAGGTATTTCCCCCCTCCCCCCCCCCCCCCCCCAACTGTCACAATCGCGGCTCGTCTGGGCGACACCGTGCGGCTTGTTGATTCCACCCGAAATCACGGACGATGCCAATCAGCCCCGCGACGCAGTGAAGACACACATACAGGAGGAGACACGAAACAAGCGGACCTGCGACGTGTCTCGGCGTTCAAGCACGCGTGCGAACCCAAGCAACGCCGAGTTGCGACGCCGCGGAACGGAATGGAAGGGCAGCCCCCCAAAATAAATCCAGCAGGTCGAGACAGCGACCACGGAGGCATTCTGGCGGGGCCTGCTGCTGAGGGTGGGAGGCCCGCACTTGGCAACCGCAGACGGATGGCGGCGAATCGCAAGCGGAAGGCCGGAGTGCAGTGATTAAACGGGGCGCGCACGGAGCACCAGCACACACACCGTCAGTCGGTCGGAAGGAAGGAAGACGCAAAAGCAGCTGACGCGATATAGAGCGGTGGTGGGGGGAACGGGAGCGGCAATTAGAACTGGAACAGCCCGACGAAACGGATTCTGAGAGCGGTGCCAAAACGACGTGTGCCTACCTTGATGTCGGTTGTTTGTTTCCCTTCCCTGTTCTCTCCCTCGCTCACTCCTCTATATAAGTTGGATTGGAAAGCGAGCGTTGGCACGCCGCCATACCCAACGCAGTAGCCACAATAGCGTCGAGGCACTTTGCCACGCAAGGACGAGCATACAATAGTAAGGTACTTTAATAGATGTGCCGATGATACTCCACCGTCTTCACGCTATACGGCACAGCCCTGTACCTCGATCTCGAAATATAATAGAAGCGTGAGTTGCTCAAAGTGAATTGTCACATGATCAGGTGCATGGTGATTAGCACAGTGCCTGCTTAACGTAAACACAAACCGTCAGCGCCAATGCACTCTAGTGATTGTAAGTATTACGAAGGCAATGACACCATGTTCTTTGAGTTTCTGGGTCAGTGACCCCCAAGACAACTGCTTGTTCGAAGTCTAAAGGTCACTGGCTCAATAGAGGGCTTCGACACCGAAATGCTAAGGAAAGAATAACCTGCTGTCTCTATGATAACCGCCATGCCCCCCCCCTCCCCAATCGACTTTCTTAATGATGATGATGACGAAGAAGATCCTCCTAGCGTTCAACGAAGTGAAAAAACAGCGCGTAACACAGGACACAGGACAGAGAAGAGACGGACGAGGCGCTTCTCTGTCCTGTGTCCTGTGTTACGCGCTGTTTTTTCACTTCGTTGACCATGTACCAACCGGCCCAAATAAGCACTTTAGTACAGTTCCTCCTAGCGTTACTACCAACTCGTAGAGATGAGCGAAGAGTCGAGCGGATGGTATACAGTCTGGATTTATTTCATAAGACGCTAATCGATGTTACAGATGCTATTATAATGAAGCGTTAATTATCATGAATCCTACTTGTATATCCTACACTATCTTGCGCAATCTCCCAATGGCAAAAGATATTCTTACTAGCATGTCATAATGTAGAACTATTAGTAGGGCTGATTTAAATAATAAATCGATTTGAGTCGCACATGAATTTTTCCACAGAAATAAATGACAGAACTCAACGCAGTTCCTCGACTGCGATGACGATGGCGGCACTTCTCGACTTCGAAACAGCTGTCAACATCATATCTAATATTTCTTCAATACCTGAACCCATTTAAAAAATGGAGAATTTCGGCACTCTGAAAGAGGCCGTGCGTAAAGTGTCGGCTATATCCAGGAAACCAGACTTTCTGGTCTTATGTGCTGGCTGTCGGCGCCATTTTGTCCACGACCTGGTATAAGGCGTAGGGCAGAAAGAGAAAAAAGAACGAACGACGAAGGAAAAGCGACCAAAGAGGCGCATTACAGGTAGTCGCCCGCGAAAGAGCTGGGCAAACAACGCCCCCGGGCATGGCAAGCAGTTGAAAGAGTGGGCGAAAAGCGTCGGACGAGCACTGGATTCCAGGCGCTTGAGCTAAGGACCGGGCATACACTCGACACGGTAGAAAGATGGGACCCTCGAGGGAAGGAAATAACACGAACACAGAACACGAAATGACAATCCATGAAAGTGCGTCTACGATAAAACAATACAAATAGAAACACCGGAATACACGGACGTATGCAAGGCAGGAAAATTTCAAAATGTCAATGATGATGCCGATCATACTTTCATTCCGATCAATAGAATGCGATAAATCTAATGCTCGAAATAACGAAGATGCCTTCTGTTTTTGTACGGAAAATTCGCCATTACCGTTTATTATTATTGCAGTGTCGTCGTCCGATGGTTTACACGGGGTCGAACCTACAGTTATTTTTTTTCGTTATGAAGTTTCCTTCTTTTTTGTGGCTGAGAAATGCAAGTGGAATTATTACGGAAGCGGACTTCTGAGCACAAGCCTTGGACGTCAAGCAACGATACATAATACGGTACGATGCAGAACGTTCGAAATCTGTGGAACCATGCGTTGGAGAGAGAGGTATAGGGAACGTCATTACCGGATGGGTGGTGTTTTTTTTTTTCTTTTGGAAATGCCGCTCTTGGTAAACTCGAGCAACTCGACATGACAATTAACGCCGTGACGTATGAGTGGGCGTAACTGCGAGGTATGATACGAGACGATGGAGGTACGAGTAGTCGTAGAGAATCACTGCATTAGTGTTGAGAGTTCACAGCAAAGTGCACAGCCACGTTGCTTCTGTATGTAGGGAACACGAACCAACGAATGGGCAGCGCGTTAAAACACTCACTCGGTGACGTAACCATGTCTATTTGAACACACACACACACACACACACACACACACACACACACACACACACACACACACACACACACACACACACACACCACAGCTACGGTATTAATGTTAATTGAAGTCATCCCTCAAAATGGTAGTGCATAATTTTTTTCAAGAAGTGCATAATCCAACTGCTTCGAAGAACACGAGGCGCTTTTGTTCCACTCTCAATATCAACGTCAACACCGACATGCCAATCAAGCGAAGCCTTCATTCTCGAAGGCGCTCATTGTGCGCACGGCCATCCTTTCATGCGTGGACGCATGTTAATTACCGTCCCCATTTCTGGAGCCACGCACCAATGAAAACGCACCGCCTCTCCAGTTTCGCGGAGACGCTGCATGCAGGCACGACGTTGCGGCGCGATTCCGGAATCCCATCGTTCCAGCATGAATATTGAACGACACGGACGCGCGTCTCTGTATACATTAACTATTCCCCCCCCCCCCCCCAAGAAAAGAGCGCATTCAACACGCTGCAGTGCAGGGCGCCCTCACGAAGAACTTCGGCGGGCACATGTCAGGCTCCCACGGAAGAAACGAAGCGGCGCCTCGCACGCGTCCCTCCCGGCAGTTATTAAAGCGCTAATTATTCACGCCGCCGATCGCGCGCGCCAAGTCGAACATTCGATATTTAAACGGACGGCAAAGCGTATCGCCCAGCGACATAGCGCGCTAGGGGGCAGGAGCTTCCTCGAAACAGCGCGCGTGGAGGCATGCAATATGCAATGCGACGTGGCTGTCGTCGTCGACCCGAAGTGTACTTACTTTGTCGAAGTGTACGAACTTCGACAAAAGGCCGCCGCGGTGCTATAGATCCGGCTCTCAGCTCGAGTCTTGTGAGAGCAGCGGACTGTTTCAAAGAGCGAAAGCAATCGCAATAAGGTGCGCGTCCGTGAGAAAATGAACAGCTCGCGAAAAGAAGGGAATAATTATCAGGTACAGCCTGATGATTCCGATGGTGTTGTCGATGTAAATGTGAAATCATATATGGACCCCGACACATTAGGCGTCTGTTTTTTTTTTTTTACCTTTCACGTCCTTATCGGGCTGGCGATTCATTTAGAACTTTCATTGCGAAAACTGAAACTAAAGAAGTCAACGATGATGAAGTGCACGGACATGGCTGAAGTAACTTAAAATATAGAATTCAGTCATTAGAACGCGACTGAGTTTGAATGTAGAAAATGTTCGCGTTAGAACAGTGAAACCAAGGTCAGCCAAGAGCTCACCATCGTTCGGTGAAATGTAGCTAACAGTAACCCCCATTTAACCGTAGTCAACTAGCAACAACTCATTTCGTACTGGTCGAAATTACCCATAAACGATCAAACGATATTTTAGTAGAAGTTTGGGGAGCGTTGGTCGTGGTGATAGAAAATGCGACAGCGGGCGCTTATAGAGAACACAGCGCGCTGAATTAAATCCATTTTTTTTTTCTTTTTGGGTCTCTAAACTGTATTTGGTGACCAGGTCCGGCGCAGCCAGCCCGGCAGGCGGTTCAGGTAAGCCCACCTCTAACAAGTGGCCAGTCTTTAATAAACGCTTTGTTTCAACACACGACTGATACTGAAGCAGGACGGACGAACGAAGGCCTAACCAAAACGTGGGAGGCGAAGCTCGCCCTCGAGGACCTAGAAGACCAACAACAACTCGTCGCCAGGGCCAAGAGGGCCAGAGGGTTCCTGGACTAAAGAAACCTCCCACCTCAGGGTGACACCGGGCATTGCTGGGGGTCCTGTTTCGAAAATAAAAGTTTACTTCTCCCTCTCTATAAACTGTAGCCGAGAGGCAGCGCGCTATGTAGTATTTCATTTCTTTTATTTTTTTTTCTTCTGAGGTCAGCTGTCTTAACGATGTGGTCCATGACAACATTGGCCATCACAGACAAATGTTTTGATGAAGCAGCGCACAAAAGGACACCACACACACATACGCATAAAGGACGCAAAGAAAAGCGCTGTGTTTGCGCTATGTATTTGTATCTTTTTTTGCGCTGCTCCATCGAAATATCAATCGATTGATTGATTGATTGATTGATTGATTGATTGATATGTGGGGTTTAACGTCCCAAAACCACCATATGATTATGAGAGACGTCGTAGTGAAGGACTCCGGAAATTTAGACCACCTGGGATTCTTTACGTACGTGCACCCAAATCTGAGCACACGGGCGCATACATTTCCGCCTCTATCGGAAATGCAGCCGCCATCGAGGGATCGTGGCTCACCAAAGCCCAGCAGTACATATTAAGCACGAACATATGATGTCCTGGCGTTCTTAATGGCAACGTTGTTCTGCCGCTAGTGTCCCAACGCTATTGACCTGACGCATCCAGATTATAACCCCCGCGGACCAGCACGGATAGCGTTCGAGCAAATGCGGCACATGTGCACCATGCATGAACACTATCGGTCAAGCCCTCCTTCGCTCATTCGTAAATCAAAAGGAACGCGTAGCAGGGTTGGTTTATACTCTTTCGTATAAAAAGAATGCACACACGGAATCAGATATAGGCACATCTTTATATATCCTGAAGACGGAGTGAAGAGACCCCTCAAGGCTGTGCGGGGCACGGATGACCTGAAGCGTGGCTATACGCGGAAATGATGAATTAATTAGGCGAACGGAAAGGCGGAGAGGGAGCATGGAAAGGCCCGGCACGCGCAGAAGGTTTCCATAACGATTCAAAACATCGCCGCCAATCCGGGGATGAGAACGTCTGCGCGCCATGGCGGGAAGAGAAACCACGAAGTAATGCGAGATGTTCGGTCACGCCTGCAACAGTATAGACTACCTTATGGATCGGGTTAAGAGCCGCCATAGTGGGCAGCACTTAAAGCCACCCTTTTGTGTTTTGTACTTTTAACAACTAAACAGTGTTACGGTAGACGCACACGCACGAAAACGGAGCGAACGCGTTTCGTGGCTTTATTAAATCCACGTCACGATACACAAATGCAAGAAAGCGTCGGCTCAACAGCCAAAGATGGCGGCACTCAGATGCGTTTTACTGTCCACCCATTGTCGTCATCACGATAATCATGTCTGAGGTTTGGGCGTCCCCAAAAACTCCTTACGATTATGAGGAATACCTTACTGGAGTGTTCCGGAAATTTGAACCTTCTGACAAGCACTGACATCGCACGTTAAAGGAACATCCACCATTTCGCCACCATCAAACTACGACCACCGCAGCCGGGATCGCACCCGCGACCTTTGGGCCTGCAGTCAAGCACAGTCGCCACTGTTCTACCGAAGCAGACAGAACCACCATCATAGTTTTAATAACCACCATCAGTGCGACTAAGCCTGGCTACATTAGAGAGTTCAAAGCGGCGCTTTGCCGAGTCAACTTCTGTCCGTTTGACTCCTTGCGTTGCGATTCTCCGAAATCAGCGCATCGTGAAAACTTTTGACTCGAATGAGCTATAGCAATCGCTACAACAAACCACACCCACTGCTTTTACGATACTTTTCCTGCATTTATGAACGTGGCCAGCTCGAGAGAAAGCTCTGGCCACATACGAGGACATAAGCTTTTTTTTATTGGCGCAAAGGCTATTCTTGACCATTCTTGGCAATTCTGTGCAAAATCGAGGCGAACTTCTCAGCTGCCCGTATAGAGTTTTTGCTGACTCATGTGTCACGTTCCAATGACCGTACGCGTCACGTCATCTTACCTTCTCACAACGCATGCCCTGCCCATGGCAATTTTCATCTTCTGCAAATTAAGATGACCTGAACAATCCCGTCAGTCCCTGACAATTCCTGCTTTTTCCTTATTTCTTAATCACACCTACCAATTTTCACGGCTCGCCATGTCACTTCTGAAGCCGTCAATTCACTGCGCCGCAGAGAACTACGGGGCGTAGAAATATAGAGGTAACATATACTTCTTGTACTCTTGTTTCAAAAACTATAAACTGATAAACCATATAGTGCTAAGCTGCCAATTGCGATCTCAAAATACTTGCCAAACGAACCTCACATTTATATTTTTTCCCCTCTTTCATAACGTTATTCCACTCTTAAGCGCCCTCGGAAAACGTTAGTGAAAGCACAATATCAGTCTGGTTTGTGAATTCAAAACTCATTTGTCTACGTATACCGGTAAAGACTAAATACCGATAAGGAACAAATAAGAATAATGTTGGCCCGAATTCGGGCCTACGTGAGTCTGTCAAGCAAGGTACTTCACTGAGGCGTATACCTTAGAGGGACGACACAACCGCAAAACGCAACGTCACGGTCCCTTTCGCATACACGCTTGCATACACCGCGCCGCGATCGCAATCACACACAAAGCGACGATCGAGGCCCGCGAAGCGGCCACCATTTCGACATCCACGGGAGGAAGGGCACTTGCACGTTGCGCGCGGCCTGGTTGCCTCTTGAGCAGGAAACGTTTCCCGCAAACACCGGAAAGCGCCGTTCGAGGCGAAACTCAACGCTCGAACAGGTCGCTAGGTCCGAGATGCCAACTGAAGTGCATCAAAACAATGGACCAGAGGCGGTCACAGCGCGGCGGAAAGATATCTCCGGGGCGATATGCGCGAGCATCGTGGCGAAATGTTTTCTTTTTCTTCTTTATTTACGTGTGTTTAAACGCTGGCCTCATTGACCAGCGCAAATCGGCACAAATAGGAAGGGCCAAGTTAATTTCGTCTGCGCGCTTTGGAGCGCGCAGCAACGCCCGTTTGCGAGCGGAGCGAATCGACATCGGTAGCGATAATAGACACGCTCCTCGAAAACAAAGCGGTTCACTCGATAGATGCGATTGCGCCAGCCAAGATACAAAAACAAAGCCGGGCCACAAAATTCATTTCGACACATCTTGACGCTCATCATCATCATCATCATCAGCCTGACTACGTCCACTGCAGGACAAAGGCCTCACCCATGATTTTCCGCCAGTTAACCCGGTCCTGTGCTTGCTGATGCCAATTTATACCCGCAAACTTCTTAATCTCATCTGCCCACCTAACGTTTTGTCTCCCCCGAACTCGCTTGCCTTCTCTGGGAATCCAGTTAGTTACCCTTAATGACCAGCGGTTATCCTGTCTACGCGCTACATGCCCGGCCCTTATCATTAAGGGTACCTCATCTAAACTTATCGACTAGGTATTGCTATAAGGCAGTTTCTTCATAAGTAAAAAGTAAAAGTTATCCACCAATTGGCCTTCTAAACCGACGAGTGGCGGCTCGGGCTAGTTGGCGCTCTATGAGAGGTGAAGAACTTAGGACAAACATCAGAGTACACAAGACGCTCATACTAGTGGGTCCTATGTTTTTCGTAGCAAGTTCAGCGCCACACATTCTACGAAAAAAAAAAATCGAGTACAAGGGTAGTATTTATGCCACACAACCATAATCGTCATCGGACTAACGCGCGCGCGCGTCTTTTCTTGTTAAACTGGCTGTCACCACTCGCGCATCGAGGACGTTATACACAATGCCGATACCGCGCAAGCAGCTTCGTCACCGCATGCCGACATTTTACCAACATGTCCTGAAGTGTCCCTTTTTCGAGCTTTCACTTGGAGTGAGGGATCCCGCAAGGCACTTTTTATTCACTACTCAAGCACCAAGACCACTTTTAACAACACAAGACAGTCCAAAAGCCCCCCCCCCCCCTCCACCCCCACCCGGTGGGGCGGCGAGGCTTGGCCGTATAACGTCTCGAACGTGGGAGCAGTCCGCGGTCCCCCCTGAATAAGAACGTGGGAGACGGCTTCTTCAGGATGTGAAAAAACTTCGCCAATACCTATACCTACACTGCAGAGTACCAACTTTCGATGCCTTGGAAAATCACCAGTGGAACATCAAGAGTTTCGAAAGACGTCAAGCCCAAACTCCTCTGCTGAAGCACAAAGCGCTGAACTTCTCGCGGACATAAAGAGGCAACAGGAAAGCGATGTATTAGTAAACCTACAGCGACAATGCCTACTTAGGAAACCCCTGAAAGCGTCGTGGTTAATCAGGCGGGTGCCTTCACTACACTATAGGCGTCGTAGATCACCTATATATTCCAGAGTTGTCGGGCAACGAATTATTGATTTCTAAGCACTGGGGAGATCGCAAGAAACTTCGACATAACTACCTCTGAGGCATTACCAACAAGTTTTATCGTTTCACTACTCTAAAAAGGCAGCCCCCCCTCCCCCATCTGCGTATAGGTAAATGCGCTTCTTTTTGGTTTCACTTATTCATTGAGGGCATGCTGAAGCTCTTACTGCAGGGCGAGGTAATTGGGGAACAAATCGGGAAGTTACGCGGACCGGCTCAACTGTGTGCGGGAGATCCACCTCAATTGTGAGCGGGTGGCGCAACGGGAAAAAGCCTCCCCTACAGGCAACGAATAGACTGAGGTGCAATAGACAGTAGCGACCGCTCGAAGGAGGCAGAGCGCGCAGCGGCTGGCGTTGCGTTAGCGCGTCGCAACTGCATCTTTAATGACGAACCTACGCTCGCAGCCCCCGAAAAAAGGTCGTTAAGGAAAGGCAGCGCGTGCGGTAAGCACAGTAGCTCGGCAACCTTTCTCGTCGGCCCACCGCAGATATACGAGTGCGCTAGCAGTATGGAAGGTCAAATGATGAATGACGGAACACAACAAGAGGCGAAGTAGGTAGATAGATGAAGAAAGGTGAAGGAAGGCGAATTCTTCGTCTTTGTAACAAACGCGAACTCTTTTATCTTCGTTACAAATGTATCAGTTCTGGTGAAACAAACCAAATCGCAAGTATGTACGTAGACAGATGAAAAAAGAAGCAACAGTGGGGGAATCGGGCAGACCACAGAAAGATGGAACACTTACTAGAGGGAACTGTAGCGCTGCAATCGCTCAGACGTACGTGATAGGAATGCCAGGTATAGTAAATAGATTCGCCTATCCTTCGAACTTGCAGCTTCGAGCGCTTGTGACTGTCGTGTTTTTACTGTCGCTTCGGATAAGAAAGAATATAGCTCGTAGTGAACCTCATGAGCCGATTTGAATTGGTCAGCCTGAAAGGGGGTGAAAGTGGCAATGTCACGCTGCTACGTACACTGTCGCTGAACTTCGTCTAGCAACGAAGCGGCATGCAAGCTACAGGATGCCGAGAGAAACTACATTTGCCACCTATCATTCCCAGTGCTGGCTGAATCGCTAAGCGTTGCACACTCCTATAGACACTAGCGCCAGTTCTTCCCCTATAGTGTACTGCTTTGAAGCTACGAGAGAGACGACAGAGGTGAGCACACTACATGCCCTTCCCTTCTTTCTGTCTCAACGGTAGTCATCAGTCATCAGCCCAGACTATTACAGGCGACAGGTTAGAAAAAACACAAGAGACCTAAATGGCGGACGCCTACGGAGAACAAGGGCAGTAAGGAGGGCGGTTGGCCGATGGGGCAACATCGCCGGAAAGCGCACGACAGGCTAGCCTAATGACCGGCGGATTAGCCGAGGCGTGATCTAGAGGAGGGGAAAGGGTGGAAAGAGGGAAACGATTGCGCGACCAAAGGGGGGAATAGGTTAGGTGGTGGGCAATCCAGTAGGGAATTGAGCCAGCACGGGCGATTAAGATGAAAGAGAGATAGAGAGAACGATTCTCGCGATAAACAGTGGGGCACGTCAGAGAACCATTCCGGAAAGATGGTTACCGCTCCCTTCGCCAACACCTCTCTCATCCTCTTACACACCCCTCATATATTGCGTAAGCGTTGCGTCTACCAGAAACAAGTCAGTCGAGCGCGAGGCAGTTTCAGTACGGAGGAGGAGGGGTGGACGAGGAGGAACGCTGTTCGCTATACGTAAGGCTCAGGGAGCTCCGACGCCCGGGTCCATTAAGGCTAATAGGCTCGGGTCGCCAGAGGCGTAAACCACTCGCTACTTCTCTCTCTCTCTCTCTCTCCCGCTTTCTCACACTGTACGCGCCAGTATATCTTTCGTTCTGGGAGTCGGCAACAAACGAGCCCGCAAAGCTCCTCACACGCACGGCAGGCTCGACTGCCACCGCCTCGGGGCTGCATAAGGTAGTCAAGGCGACGACCCAGCAGAGGCAAAGCACCTCACATAGCGCGTGCTTGCACGCTTATAGAAAGTGCGCGTTTCTGTGCGTGCTAGAGAGGGCGTTTTCCACGCAAGGCGGAAGAAAACGATAGCACTGCGAAACAGTAGAAAGAGAACTCGGGAGTTCAGACAAGAGTATCACATAGTACGACACACAGCAAAAAAAAGAAAAACGATAAGCCGCGAAAGCTGTAACGCAGGCGCAGGATTCATACGCGTTTGTGTACGGCAGCGGTGACACGGGACTCCGGCTCGCGTTCCTTGCCATATCCGAAAAGCCTGATAACTAATGCATGAGGATGAAGCGCGGAAAATTTATCGAATGGGACACAGCGGGAGGCTTGCTCAGGAGAGTGGAAAGAGGGAAAGTGCACTAAGGGAAAGCTGGATAGGAGGAACTGCCAGTGGGGAAGACAGAACAGAGAGAGGAGCGACAGGTGAGGGGGTCTAACTCATGGCGGAGGGGACACCACATGGGAGGAGAAGCGGGATGCTACTATATATGCACGCAGTAAAAGGGGGACTAAGCGGGGGATAACGGAGAGAGAGGGAAAAATGAGAAAGAGAACGCCACGCACAAGAGACAAAAGCAAACGGGCATTGAAACTGGCAGCGGACGAAATTTGTTCAGCTTTCCTGAGCGTGAAAATGAGGGCTGAGCCGCTTAAATCTTTTTTTGCACGACGCTGCCAGCCGCACTAGAGAGAACTATAGCGAGCGCTGAAGAGCTTGGGATCACAAGCGAGCGTCGGGGCGTTGAATAAATATTCATTGCCGCGCTTTTGTGCGCGAGCGCGGCAGCGCTGGATGCTGCCGTAGCCGCGGGTCTCGGAGGCCGGAGTCTAGAACAACTCTAGTCGAGCTTCGCAGGGTGTAGAGAGAGAAAGTTCTTTCTATGGCGCAGGCCCGGAGGCGAGAGCACGAGAGAACCGCCTCGAGGCAGCACCATCATCGAACACGGGAAAACACACTGCTGGCAAGCGACACAGAACTAGAAGGCCCACAGAGATAATATATACATGGATGGAGAGATGAACGGACCGAGGCGCCTTTTGTGAAGCGAGAGCACGTGACCTTATAGTTCCTCCCTCCACGGTTCACGCAGCATTGCGAGTCGTGTGCGATTCAATGGGCCGTTCAGCGTTCGTGAGACGACAAAGTGGGCTATCGTCTAGCTACGATGAACTCATTAACATGAATGACACCGCGAAAAAGAAGCGAGGAGACAAGCTAGATTAGACGACGACGCAATCAGTCGCATAATGTTCCTCGCCGCCGTGATTGTTCGTCTCCGTTGCGTCACACGTTATAATGAGTCATATCTCCCCTGTCATTTAATGTTGCGTTGAAGAGCAAACCTTAGGATAGCGATCCACACGTGTCTCGGCCAAGAAGCCTACCGGGTTTCGCGCTGTCAAAGGTCTTGGGATACAGACCGAGACCACCTTCGGCACGCAAGGCACGCTGAGGGCGTTGTTGCGATTCTTCCGGACTAACGCAGATAGGAACAGAGTTTAAGCAGTGACATCTATCGTGTTATTGTACTTTTTTTGTCGTTCTTTTCTTTGACATCTCTTTTCAGACAAAGTTTATTTGCCTTTCCCCCTTCCCCTGTAAAAGGTAGCCAGGCGGTCTGTGAACTGGCTAGCCTTCCTGTATTTTATCTCCTCCCCTTACGTCGGTGATCCTCTACCCTCCAAAAAAATAACTGAAGCTTCGCCATGACGTACTGCTAACCTTTCGCCGCAAATATTTTCCATCTTCAAGAAGCGCCGTAACTCTGACGTATCAAACAAGCCATACAAAAGGTGTGTGCGGCAACTGCCCGATCCTAGCAGCGACAATAGGAAACCAAGTTTTAAGAGCGAAGCTGTTTCGGAATTTGCGCTCGTCTCTTTCTTGTCTCTTTTTCACCGTTCTGTTCTCGCGCTATAAGTATCGTCATGTAGCTCAACCCCACTATCTCTCTGCACTGCCTATCAGCGTAAAAACGACCTGGCATCACCCAGCAATAAGCCAGCGACGACGAAGAAACAACCTCCACCACCTGGCAAAGGCCAAAGAACAAGCTACAGGAGCAACCAAATCAGACTTCAGAATCGTCTAATTTCGCCATTTCAAAGGCTTTCGTGGCTCGGTTCGAGATGCACCAATTTTTCTTTCTTTTCTATTGGGTTTCGCGGGCTTACATTTATTATGCTTTTCTTTCCGTCTTTAATTCCGTTTCTCCCTAATGCAGTGTGGCAAACCAGATGTTCAAATCGTGGTTGAACTTTCATCATCACATCTCTCTGTCTCTCTCTAGAAAACAGAGCCAAGAGGTGACATGCAGAAATTCATGCTACCATATCTTTGTCACACAACATAGAATATACACCATATTCTAGACGCGCTGAAGCGCCGCAATCCTTGCACTCATTACGTGGCAACTGCTCCGTAAGTGTATCAAATAAACAAAGATTGCTACGGTGAACTCGCACGCTCGAAAACACTTAGGTGAATAGATGGAACGCTTCATGACCATGATCATTTACTATTACGACATAGAATAGCACGAGGTTCCACGGCCAATAGCCTCACGTAAAGTTACCTATAGAGCCCAGACGCCTGTCAATACAAGAGACGTTAGCCATAGATTTCCGCGTCTTACCGCTGGCCGAGTTGAAACGGGAGAAACGTTGCGGTACGACAACGATACAAAGACCAAAAAAAAAGAAAAAAAGCAACAACCGCCTCACCGAACTGTAACGATCGCCGGAGCGCATAAAGCGAACGCGAAAGGCGACTAGGATTACTCGCACAAAAGAGCTCGCAAGCGAAACTGCCTTGAACAGCCGTGCAGTCCACAGCGTCAGTGGGGAGAAAGAGAAAATCAGACAATAAAAGCAGCAGACGAGGACAAAGTCAGCTTCGCTCGATAGAGCCGCGAGTTGATCTATAACGTCGCCCGTATAGCTGCACGGAGAAATGTCGCCACAATGTGGAGGTGTGAGAGGGGGGTAACTACAGGGAAGTGTATAGAGATGAAGGGACTATCGGGGGTAACACAAATATGGCGGCGTGGGGAAAAGAGAGGAGGATGGGAGTTGGGAAACGAAAAGCGGAGAGACTGAAAAAGAAGTCAAGAAGAAGAGCGAATGTACATACGCCACCACTCCGAGTGGAGGCGGCGAGAGCGGAGCAGCGGAGCGAGTCATTACAAGACAAGCGGACCTGACGAGTCGTATATGCGAGCGCCCGAGGACGCGGGGGCGCGCCTTTATTTACGCCGCGTCGACGTCGTAGTCCCCAGGAGCGCGCTGCACCAGTGTTCGGGGCTCGGCAGGCGCTATAGCAAGCAAGCTGGGCGACCCAACGCATCGATCCAACAGAGAGACCTCCTCCTTTCCTCCCAGTCGCCACCTTCACATTGCAAGCTCCCTCCCCCCTTTTTTTCCTTTCACCTCGCTGACTCCGGGTTTCGGGAACACCCCGGTCCAGTCTGTCTGGGGCTCCGCGTGAAGCGCCTGCAAAGTTGTGCGCAGCGTCAGTGCTCACTTGAACCCTTCCTCGAGCAGGAACAGCGACGGGAGGAGAGGGTCTTTTGCAGAGCTTGTCCGCGTCTTCTGGGTGTGTGTTGCGATACTCACCGCACACGGCTAATTATCGAAGCATGTGACGTCACGGACGAAACTTCTTAATGTGCTATCACGTGGTGTCTGCGGGCATAACGTGGCCGAGGCGAGCACAAGACCGGTTTTAGTGGCGAAATATTAGGGCCACTGCGCTTCTGTACATGCGATGCGCAGTCAGGCTGATGGTCATGATGATGACTCCACTAAGGCCTTCCCAGCACTCGTCCACAAAAAGAAGAAAAAACAGAAAAAAAACCGTGTGCGTAAATTAACGTTGAACGAAGCGTAACCAACTATCCCAGCAGCGCATGAACACTGATTACGCAAGCGACACCACGTGGACAGGAACATCGGATACACCAAATCTATCTACAGTATGCATATATGTATATAGCAAATCATGGTACCACCACCTACAGTGCTCACCGGTTCAAACGCGACAATTTTCATTTTATTACATCTGACATGAACAATCCACCTTTTTCCAATTTGTGTGCTGCCCCCCTGCCGCTTCGGTAGGGGCCTGGAGATCCGGTTTCGTTACAACAAAGGCCTCCAAGATCAGAAGGCGTTTCGTGACTTTTCCGCTAGGAGAAGGGAGCATGCGCTGTGGAACCTTTAAAAAAGGGCGGATTGCTAGAGATAACGACGTCACGTTGCGATGATTCTGGTACCTAAAGATAACATTGACCACGATATAGCAGTTCGAGACGAAGTTACGCTGACAAGACTTGAACTGAAGGCAATGCAAATGAAATTACGCGCGTTACTTAGCCCTACATTTTCCTGTTTCAATCCAAAAGTACTGTACATATTAACCCTTTTTTGACGACTACATGAGGCATGAGACCATATACTTTCCTCAAAACAACTAGAGGGGACGGGACACTGGCGCTGCGATCGTTACGCGGCCATGGGAATTATGGGTATGACATGGATTTGCCTAGTCCACATGCTTGTGGGTGGCGAACGCACTTGTCGTTTCATTTATTGCTGCGTTTTGGTTTTGTTTTGAAAAAAAAAAAAGAACCCTTTTCCACTTCGTGACCCAAGCTAAAGTGGTGAGCCTAAAAAATGAAGGTTGTGAATCGTAACTGCCGAACATCCGATTGTTATTTCGTGACAAAGCAGCTACAAGTCACGCGAAACTAGAACGAACGTAAAGTACAAAGACTAGGCAAATCTATGACATGCCCATAATTCCCATGCTAGCTGAAGCGCCGTGCGTTGAAGCTCCCATAGACACTAGCGCTAGAGTTCCCTCTTGTGTATATTTAAGAAACTCCATGCACGAGACAGTCATAAAGCGTATAGACAAAACAGCGCATGCTTCCACTCATACAAACAAACCTTGCACGAGCTATACAAGTTAAAAAAAAAAGAAACCTCGCATAATCACGCACGAAGTGCGAGATGCGCCAGGAAAGCGAGAAACTTGGCACGAACAGTATAGTCACAGTCTCGCAGCTTTAGCCGGCACATGTCCCACCTACGCGAGAAAACTATTACAACACGCTTCATGCAACCGAAGCTGCACTAAAGAACAGCGCCAAGTCACTCAAGTGAGGTTATACATAAGTTGGCTGCATCAAAGCGATATCGATCGGAACAATGATTATATAAATTCCCCGCAGCCTGAGGCTAAGTAAAACCTCGATCTCGGCTTCTGGCACTTGTTAATCAAATATATTCCTACTAGTAAAAAAAGATATTCCGGAGTTTTACCTGACAAAACGACGATATTGTTATAACACAAACCGTAACTGGTGAGTACGGGCTAAGTGCGACCTTCTGTGCTTCCGCAACGTGTAACGTGTATATTGTTTTTTTTTATCCGGGCTTATTGAATGCAGCTGTCGTAACCGGAAACAAAGCCAACGTCTTCGACTACATCAGCGCAGCATCTCCGCTAAGTGTTGAAAAAAAATTTAAAAAAGTAAAAGTAGACATCGCGAATTTCTGGGAAGAGTATCGAAACTTCGGGTGGAATATCCCGAATTTGCGTTTGCTAAGAGCTGATTACAGCATCACGTAGTTCTTAAGAACTCGCACCGGCAACGCGAGATTTCCGGACAGTTCTGAAAATACGCGAACAAAATTGCGCAGTTCAATAAAATCGCTAAACTTTTGGCGCGAAGTACAAACTCGCGAGAACCGTTTAGAAGATCACATGACCCCGTGAACTTGTCTTTGGCACGCCATCCCACCGATTTTACAATGCACAGGCGCGCAAATCACACGCAAGACTGTTTATCCAGCACTTTGGAGAACTTTCGAACGCGTTTGACAACAACTTATTTCATTTTTTCATTTTCATTTTATTATACTGTCAGCCCTATTTGGGCTATAACAGGGGTGGAAAAAAAACCAATATACATACAGAAAAATAGGTACTCCCTATACAACTTCTATTATGCATGACAATGAATGACAAGAAATAGCCAAAGCACTCTGCTCTTGAGGACATAGAATAAGCAAAATATAAACTATACGTCTTTATACACGACATCCTTTAGGCCCTTCAAGAAAGAAGGTACACATTCTCATAAGACAGTGGAATTCGGCAGCCTGTTCCACTCACTGATCGCCCGCGGAAAGAAACAGAACTTAAAACAATCGTTGTGTGATCTGGGAGGGGGGATGTACATGTTATGCCGGTGCCTTGACGTTTCCACAGTTTTTATATACATATACTTTGATTTGTCTATTTTTACTTGTTCTTTTATGTCCATGAATTCGGAGGAAGTACAAGCACGCCAGCTTACCGCACGACTAAGTTTCATCCCTCAAACGTTAGTATACGAATGCGTAGTCTAGACATTTAGAACGTCATTATAGCCTTTCCATCAGACCAGATTGCAACGCGTACCTGTAACAACGCTGCGCAAGTGCGTAGGAGCACGCACAGCCGTTCCAGCGACGAGACATGTGTCACACACGAACAGAGATCTTTGCGTAACAGGCGTACGTACACACAAGCGCGTACTTGCACAAAAGCCCGCGGCGATGCCTCGCGAAACTATAAGCTCCGTCACGCGCCGTCGACGACGTGAGAAATGGTGACCCCCCCCTCCATTTAAGGAAGAGACCTCCTGGCAAGCCTTCGTTGTACGGGAACTCAAAGGGGTAGATAACAGTGCGACAGCCATTAATGTGCCACTGCTGTCGCACGACGCTGGACAAATGTGTGTGCCCTCGCGTAGACAACGGAGGACTATACGCGGCATTGAAAGACGAGGAAAAGAGAGGATGAACGACGCAACGGGATAAGATTTTTTTCGAACAAGACGTTATATAAGAAACAACCCGGTCTCGCACGGTTATACAAACGATACACGCCACTGCAAATTTGGCGAAAGCCGGTCAAGGTATCAAGGCGAAGGCAAAAAAAGAGAAAATAGCAAAAACGCCTTTCGTCGAATTTCCTCGAGGCATTATTGGCTTCTGTACGAAGCATTGTTAACTGCTCACGCAATATACACCACATGCAATTTAGCCAGTATTAGACCGACCACCGGCCTAATTATATTCCGTAGCTTATACAGTTAGGAAACATAAGGAAGCGCAGGGGATGTGTATAAGCACCGGAATCGTAGGGCAACATCAGCTTAGAGATTAACAGTGAGCTAGTGCAAGAGTGTAAGATTTACGTAGTGCAGTGCCGGTACATTTAGCCAGCGCCGTAGACAAATCCGTAACATATTCAACGAAATGTGCAGTACCCACGGATTCAAACACTACATACCTTTTGTTAGTACAATTACTCCTGCGAGCAATTTCTTGAGTTGACGAAGTCATCTCGAACGCGGCTAATGTATAGGCGTTCAAGAGAAAATTACGCAGATACGACACATACAGTAGACTTGAAAAACGAAGGTACCCGTCTATTACGTGGCCGTACATTTTCGCGTGTTCATCTATGAGTACCATGCTGTTTCTGAAAAAAAGTTACGGACCACCTCTCGGAAGCGAACCCTGATGGGATGCGAAGCATCAGCGGTGCGCACAGCGTTGACCCCGTTGAAAAGAGCATTGGCGCGGGTGCTAGAAGAACGGTCTGAACTGAGACTCGGTTTAGTGTTTACTCCGGTAAAAGTTTGGATTGGGTTTCGTGTAAGTTTGATCGCAGATAAACGATCCGATAGAATAGACAGATTACACACGCGGCCGTATGGCTGCTTCGGACGCAAAACTAAATCTGTCTAGTGTATCCACTCGACGTTCGGTCGAGCTTTGTGGGCGGTGGAGAGGGTGAAGCGATAGAGAAGTGTGTTGCGAGCGGGTGGAGGAGCCGGCAGCTGCTGCGGGTGAGGGAGACAGTGACCTCGACGCGCAGGTGCAGCTTGACCTACTTGGCACCGCTCCGACACTACGGGGACTGCACAGACTCGCGGAACAGCGTTACACAGGCTAGTCAAAGAGAAGCTTCACATGTAATAGTTATTTTCAAATTTAGTGCATTGCATCAATATAACACGTTTGTATGATAGCTTTTAAACCCGACTTTACCTCAGTACCGTGTTTTCAATTTGTTTATTTTCTTTGAGCCCCGCGGAATTTGGGCCATCCGATGGATACGAAAGGTGACAGCGCAAAACACAGCTTATTACTACCCATGAAAGAATACTTCTCATTAAAAGATAGTCGAGGGAAGCCGAGCGACACCATTATGAAAACTTGGCAGCAATGGATTAGATTGTTATAAATGTTTTAGCACCAAACGACGTCGACATTGGTGTATGCTGTACGTTTGAGCTCTACTAGAATTCTCTCATAAAACCGATATCAGGACTTTCAAATGTAGAGTGCCCTTCATGGAGTAATACAAGTGCTTATTTTGTTTCAAATACTGATGACTCTGTGTATGTAATTAATGTTCCCATTTTGTTCTTTTTGTATACTTTCTTGCACAATATATGTCTACTGCGACTGCGTGACGGTAGACTGTCACAGAATTCGAAGCTCAGTGAAGCTCTTCCAAGTTTTTTTTTTCTTCCAATGCTCTCTGCTCTGTGAAGAAGTAAATAAATGAAATGAAACGAATCTACACCAGCTAGCACGCCTGGCAACTGTTCTACAAGACGAACGACGTCGTTTTTTTTTTTTTTCGTCCCTCACTCGATCGAAGGCGACGCGCGAAGACCGTGCTCTCGCCAGCTGTTCTTCCCACGTTTGCCGAGACATGAGGGTGAAAAACGAAAAAAAAAGAGAGAGAGAAGGCGAGCGAACGAGCGGCCACAATATATAAGCGAATGCAAACAACGCGCGGTGTAGGACGAAAAGGTCACAGTTCGAGGAAATCGTTGTTAACCAGATTCATTGACAATGCAAATCATTCCAGTACTGAGAACACCAGCACACGCGCTTACACCGATGCGCCCAGCGGAAGTAAGATCACTTATGTCGTCGAAACAAATGAAAACGGAACTATGGGCCTAGCAAAGGTAATGGCGACGAGAAAAACGATTGAGCACGGAAAACTGCACAGTTCAGGCGGGAGACAAGCGAAGCGTGGAGGGTAGGAGAAACCGTAATGGCGAAGCGAGAGGGGCTCTTTTCGTGATGACCACGCCATTGCCTGTATAAAGGAAGCAGCCGCCGCAAACAGCCTGATGTAGATGCATCATCATCATCATGACTGATTGATTTATATGTGGGGATTTAACATCCCAAAACTACCATATGATTATGAGAGACGCCGTAGTGGAGGGCTCCGGAAATTTCGATCGCCTGGGTCTCTTTAACGTGCACCCAAATATGAGCAGACGGGGGTACAACATTTTCGCCTCCAACGAAAACGCAGCCGCCGCAGCCGGGATTCAATCCCGCGACCTATGGGTCAGTAGCCGAGTACCTTAGTCACTAGACCACCGCGGCGGAGCAACAGACGGCACTGATACCAGGCCTCTCCAATGTACCGCAGTTAACTCGGTTCTGTGCTTGCTGCTGCCACTTTATACCCGAACCTCCTAATCTCCTCTGCCCGCCTAACTTTCTGCCTCCCGCTAACTCGCTTGCCTTCCCTGGGAATCCAGTCAGTTGCCCTTAATGAGCAGCTGTTATTCTGCCGACGCGCTACATGTAGAGACATGTATAGAGACAAGGGAGGACGAACCAAACCAACAGATACCACTACATAAACTATACCACCACCACTAGAAGCACCACTACTACTAATCGAATAGTACAAACAATGAACATTCTTACCACAGTTGTTTGTCATAGCTTGATGACAATAATTAGAACAGAATAGAAAGCCAAGAAACATAGGGAATGTTACGTGCAGTAATTATGATCACAATGCAAAGAAGGTAAATCGGAGGAAAAGATCCCTTGCTGCCTTAGAATACCTTTGAATAACGAGTCCGATGCTCTCAGACGCGTTATTTCAAAGGTCGCGTGGTACAATACACGGGAGCAAAGAGCAGTTCCCCTCCATCGATATGTGACCACCGGGGCGGGAATCAAACCCACCACCTTCGAGTCCACAGCCGAGCACTTTAAACGCTCCACCACTGCTCCGGATTATCAACAAACGAGACCAAGGAAAGTATCAGAAAAGTTATCTGTACCCGTTCGTGTAAATAAAGACGTTCAAGTTGGTAAAGACGGGGCTTCAGATCCCGACCATACGGGGGGAAAATCACAACATATCCGCGAGGTGAATAATGGCGAGTGGGCCAAACTCCGTGGGATCATTAACCTACGCACATTGCCCACTCGATCATGCAAAGACGTGACAACCCGTGTACAGTATATAAAAAGTCGTTTATTAATAACAATGCGCATATGGTGTAGAGATGTCCATATGGATATCCACATGGATATGGATAACCATATGGATATCCTTATAAGTATACATACCAACATCCATATAGACATACATATTCATATACGTATTGTTAAGGGTCGGAAGGAAAAAAGTTGCTGATGGCATCTCACCGCTGCCACTAGTTCTTGCGTATGGGGGTCTACCCGGTCTCTTGTGGTAGCGTGGTGTAACCGGGTGGAGGAAACGAACGCTGACAAGAAGAGGATACGAAAAACAATCAGGTTTATGGCACTATTTACACATATTTACAGCAAAGAAAGGTTAGTGGTTTCACAAAGCACGAGCGTGGTGGATGAACCGTTACATAGTTCAGAGCGACGTCCAGCACTCTGCGGCGTCGTTTTAAGCCCTGTCGGGCTCCTCCTCTCCGAGTGGAACACCAATCACACACGCAACAGGTGAGGTGGACGAGCATGCACGGTCCACGTGAACGTCCAATATTGAGTCGTGAACACTGCACTGCAAAGTGGCGCCAGCAGGGCTCTTCCTCGTCGTGTGTGTGCCGCTAGTCGAGAGGTCCCACCATCCGGACAGCATGCATCAAAGGGTCCGCCAAACAGCTCACCTAATTAGCGGGGTGATTTGCGGTGGCCGCCACGGTCTCTTCCAAGGAAAATACTTTCTTTGTTGTCCTCTCTCGAACGGTTAACGGCGTCGTGGCGACACGACGTCCCACCTTGGGCTAGCAGGGACAATGCCTGGCGAGCATAAGCAGCCCGCCGGTCGGCTACGTGATTGAGGATTAAAAGAGCGCCGCTCCCCCGGCAGCTCCGGCGCCGGTCACAACAGCTTCCCCATCGCCAGTTGAGTCGCCGAGGGCATCAGTCACCACTTCTGATCGAAGAGACGGCGAAAGGGTCTGTAGTTGAAAATCAGGAACTCGCCTTCGCTTGCCACATGGTCTGAGTAATCGCTCAAATCTTCGACAGCGTGAGAGCCTCCCCAGTAGACCGGCTTACTCACAATGGCGTCTGCCCAGACGAATTTCCAGGCCAAACTTAACAGTATGCATACGCATACGAGTATCCATGTGCGTATCCACACGGATATCCATATCTCTATGGATACCGATATGGATATTAAAAAGGGTGTTCATATGCGTATCCATATGGATATGGATAACCATAGCGTGTCACGCCGACGGAAAGAGGACATGGCCCGACCCTAAAAAGCTTCATCCCTAAAAGACTAGAGCTCCTTTTAGTGTGGTTCGTTGCATTCACCAGGCATGAGCCGGGGAAAAAAACCTAGCTCGGTACAGATGTAGACGCATTAGCGCCTTCTACAAACGCGCCTAAAACCCAATCCCGCTGTTTACTGTACCTGTAAAGCGCTATACTAATGCCCTCTCAAAAAAGCTTGCAGTGTAAGCCATCGCGAACCGAAGCGATCCAAAACCGCACGCGCCAACTCGAGGAACGTTAAGCCCAAGATAAAGACGTCGCCGGCGCACACGCGTATAAGGACGTGCTCCCGAGTAGCGCCTCGAGGGCTTGATGGACGGCGACTGTCGCTGACGTCTACGTCGCCACACGAGTGAGCGAATTGACGGAGAGACTAGAGAAAGAAAAAAAGCGTAGAAGACAAAGAACGAAACAAAGACAAAAAGGGGCGTTCAGCAACGACGCCGGGGACAAAAGAACAAAAGTGGGACAGAAATAAAACAGAAAGCCGCGTACTCAAGCTCGTAATCCGGACCATTGGCGTCTCAGCGGGCGCCAAGCTCGCGGTAGGCCGCTAATGGACCCCCGCAGGGGAAAACGCCTTTGTGTCCCCAAACACCTTCGCAAAACCACCTCTCCCCCACCCCATTTCGCCCTCACTCTCTTCAACACAGGACCTAAAGGCAGTGCACGCACAGCGAGCCGCGCACTGACAACACAAAAGAGGCGACGAAATAACGAACCTAACAAAAGCGTACGTTAGCGTACGTAAAAAACGAACCAACGCACAGATGCGCGACAGCCGAACCCCGGGGCGTCGACTGTGGCGTCCGCGAACGGGATAATTGTTTTTCTCCGCCGTCAACGCTGACGAATAGTCCCCCCACTCGCAAGCTAGCTAGCTAGCTGGCTTGGCTTGGATAGCCACGGGGCAGCTAAGACATACACCCCATTCCCACCGCCATTACGTTCAGCCCCCTTCGCACGCTCCTTTCAGCACGGAACGGGAGCACGCTTGGTGTCTCGGCCTCCGAAGCTGGACTTCACAGCAGCGGCCCTTGCTTGAGTCGACGGGAAAACAAAACGACTGTTTTTTTTTTTTTTTTCATCAGCGTGCATAACCGAAGACAAGCGCCGCTGATTGCTAGAAACAATGCAACGGCGGCTTTGGTATCTCGTCGCAGCTGGAAGATTTTTCCTCCATCACTCCATATACTTTTTTCTTCCCCTTTCCCCTCCCTTTATTCATCTCTCTACTTTCTCGACATACATAACTCCCTCTCCTGCTCTCTATCTCACTTTGCATTATTCTTCACTCGATATCTTACTCTTTCCATCTCTTTTTAAATGCCAATCTCCTTAACATCATCACTAACTTTCTATCTCTCTTTCTTTATCTTCTTTCTATGTCGTTCTCTATCGTCTTTCTCTATCTTCTTTCTTCATCTTTCGCACGTACTGCAATTGTACTGCTATCAAAAAAAAAAAAATGCCGCCATATCCACGAAGAGAATGATGATGAGTGGGCGAAGCTCCGGAGGTAAACCTGGTAAACCATGAATCCTCCGTACATTTTGCCCACTCGATTTTATTGCAACGCTCCCCCTAGCGTACGTCGCCGCACTATATCGAACGATGACACGTGCCATATGTGGCATCATTCTTATTTTATAACACCTCGCATCTTTCATAATCAACTACACGTACCGCCGTCTAATTTATAACATCTTGCATCTTTTGGACGGACGGACGGACGGACGGACGGACGGACGGACGGATGGATGGATGGATGGGCGGACGGACGGATGGACGGATGGATATGGCTGTACCCTTTAGATCGGGCGGTGGCTAGCGTAATACTTAGAACTGAACGAGAGGTGGCTACATACAGGGGACGCACAGCCCACGCCTTAAGGAGCTTCCCTCCTAAAAGAAGTAACAACAATCAATCGGAAGCGAAAAATAACAGTTCCCCCAGTCCATACAATGGTTGGCGGCGTCTGCACGCAACTGACAGCTCCGTCTGCTCTCGCAGCAGGCGACGACGTTGTCGCTTAGCGCCTGCTCTTCCGCGCCCTCGATGCCCGACTCTCCCAGACACGTCCCACACACACGCATCCCCGTCTACAGGACGTCGTCGATTGTTTGTACAGAAACTGGGGCCGTCTTTAGCCCTTCGATCTCTCTCTCGTCTTTCTTTTTTTATCTCTCTCTGAATCTTCACGTACAGCCGTCTCTTCTGTCTTGTCACCTCGTTCTCAAATTTCGTGGGAAAAAAAAAGAAAAAAACACATTCGCATCCCCCCAAAAAAACAAATGGCCACGCATCTGCAAATGTCGTCAAAAACGGTCTTTTGCAGAAGCTTGTGCAGAGCCCAAGGCCACTGCCAGAACCATTTCGTCAGCAGAGGGCTTTTCGTCCATGGCTTCGCATTTTCAGCGCAGCGCAGCGTAGGAACCACTAGGGTCTTTGGTATTACGAATCCACGTACTGTCAAGGAGGACACCACCTGATACTTACGTAATCATGTTGCGCCTCAAATATGCGTAATATTTGCATATTCGGTGATCAAGATATTTGCACAGCACGAGACTACGAGTAGTTACGACGTAACAACAAAAGAAAAGACAAGGACAGAAAGAGCGGACACACACAGCGCTCTTTCTGTCGTTCTTTCTTCTTTTGTAGTTACGTCGTAACTACTCGTACTCTTGCGCTGTACGAATTTGTTGATTCCCAATCACCAACTACCCCAAAGCATCTGTGTTATCAAGTAATATTTGCTTCTTGATCAACAATGTTCAGAAGTATGAACGCAGCCACCAGTTCAAGATGCGTGGGCGTTCAGAAAGTGCTTAAACTTCGGCCGGGTGACACACAAACAAGCAGACCAACCGAAATTCCTACGTTCAAGTATACAGACTACCATCGTTAAAAAAAAAAGTACGTTAATACAGAGTACGCGGAGCGGTGTGTCCGAAAAGACGTAGGCACCGACTGTGTGTGTGGTGCGCAAGTGATGCTCGAATTCCGCGCCTTCAACCTGTACCGGCGCAACAGCCGGATTGCGCCGCCGTGGAAACGGCGAGAAAGCAACAGCGCACGACGCTCCAATGAGCAGGAACGGGCGCCGAGCGAGGCACGCGCGTATTAGCCGCCGCACCGGTGTCGTTAATTCGGTGCAGCGCAAGAAAAAAGACGATGGCGACCGTAGTGCCCCTCGCGCAAGCGGCTGAATATTAGAGCACCTGGGCTCGCCGTTACGTTTTTTTTTTATTACTTTTTTTGCGGAACGCGCCGCATACGCGACCGCAGCACCGTACATGCAAAACACGCCGATCCAGCATTTCGAGAAAAAAAAACATTTAATTATATACTAAACATTATTAAAATACAGTCTCCCAAAATATCATATTTACAATTTCCTGAAATATATAAAAGAGATGCCTTATAAAGGCACCCCTTTTGCATAGAAGAAAAAGAGAACAAAAAAAGATTCCGCTCACGTTGGTATAATAATAGCCATAATAGAAAAAAATAATAGAAAAATCGCCCTCATTTGGCGGCTCGTATTACATATCCATGTAGTTAGTCCTTCACTAAATATCGGCTTCGATAAAACTTAGCATGAGAAGGCAGCGTATGCATTAACGAACTATATGAAAGAATAAACAATAACGGGAGTGGAATCCTTCAGGGCCCCAATAAAAGTTTTTCATCCATCCATCCATTTCAAAGCATATGACCACATAACGGTAGAAATAAAAAGGAATGAAATTGATCTGAAACCTAAATCGCAAGATGGTTCAAATTTCTCGTCTGAGTGAGGGGAAGGGACGCTGGCGGGTCGTGAAAGAGAAAGAGAGAACGAACTTTATGTAAAGCAGAGGTTTTAGGGAGCCCTCGATGTCCGCAATTCGGAGACACCGCAAATCAGCCGCCCTTGTCGCCCTTTGAACTCCGGTGGGCTTGAGCGCGTAGTCTGCTGCCGAGCGCCTTATATACGGTTCAGCGCACGAATTAATGAATGAACGAGTGCTAGTGCTCCAGCGTTCAACGCGTATGGCGTGTGCCTAAGGCTGTGCGCGTCACTTTTCTGCGTGTGCTGTGCCCTTTTCGGGCCGTTTGCTCAGGCGTCCAGTTCCCTTAACTATTCAACCAATCAGGCTCCTTTACCGAATCCTGTGCATATCACTTCGCGTGCATATCCTGTGATATCATAGCAACAACACCAGAAAAGCATTGCGGTGAGAACCGAAGCATCTTCTATACACTGCAGACAACTGTAGAGTGCAAGCAAACGTTACGCTATTCTTGCAACCAGCGGAACTACAGCCGTAGCAGCGTCAATAAAAAATCCCGTCAGTTGGATTGGATTGGATTGGATTGGATAAACTTTTATTCGGTCCTCCAAAACACAGATCACTGTGTTGCGGGCAGCTCCCACGTGGGGACTGAGATGCCAAGCTCCTCAGCCGCCTCGCGGGCTTGGTGGACAGCCCAGAGCTGATCTGCCAAGGACGAGCTGTACTTCCAAATCCCGTCAGTTAGTACCGCTGAAACGGCGGCGGTAGGTATGGCGATTAGATGCGCAGAACGAAAAGTAGACTCGGCCCTTGTGATTACCGACTCTCAGTAAACTTGCCGAATGCGTCAGGCTGGGACGAGTATGAGGGCAGATATATGAGAATTATAGGCAAGGAACTACACATAATTCACACGAGAGCAACGAAGGGCCCACCGACTTGTACACGAAGCAAGCTTCTGAGCCCCGGTCGCAACTCTTCCCGAGCTCGTAAGAACTCCAATCCAAAGAAGAGAGTGACAAAAATTCACTCATCCCCATCCGGATCTTACCAGAGAACAGGCGCGAGACTGGCGTCTAGTACAAAACAACAGGTGTCCTCAATAACAAAGAAACCACTGCATAAATCCCACAATATAGGCGCGCAGCTGTCTGTGGTGTGGGGAACGGCCAACTTTCGCCCACATTATGCGTGGGAATGCGAATCACGGCCCCCGAAAATGGCAATTCTCCCCTTTCGGGGACAGCATCTCGACCGAGGTTGTGGGAGAACTGGCTTGCTAGCAAGGACAGGGAAAGCTGCAGCCGCCTTTGCTCGGCCAAGCACAGAGAGCCGCAACGGCCAGTGGAGCCCTGGACCGAGGACCCCACCTACTTGCCCAGAAACGTTTTAGCGAATCAAAAAAAAAAAAACTCTTCCTCATCCGCACAGTCCCGCTCGAGCAAAAGCAAAATCCCGCAAAATAAGCAACGCTTGTCTCCGTCCCATTTGATTGGTTCGCAGCCGCAGCGAACCAAACATTGCGCAATGAACAATCCCGCGAAATTATAATGGTCGGCAGGAGCAAATCCATCAGTCCAGGGGCCGCGGAACGCGAAGGAAGAAGGGACCACGTAAAAGTATCGTCCAGCTATAGGCAGGCGAAGCAAGGACCAAAACAAAAATTGCCACGTCAGCACACGAAGGGATATAGTGTGTGCTGAGTGGACAAGAGGTCGGTCTATCCCTTGGACGCGTATAGCTCTAGGAACCACATAAGTTGCGTAACGCCTTTTGGCAAGTTGCGAGAGTGCCGACGCTGCTCTCGAACGCATCAACGCTCGCGTCATCCCATTCGGCGAATCGCCGGCTATAGAAGGGGTACGAATGATCGAGCGAGGAACGAACGGGTAACAAACGAGACGGCCGCGATGAGGAAGGAGCTCGGGCTCTGCGCGAGGAGAGTGTATACGCGGGGGGTTGCGGGATCCATCCTCACAAACGAAACGAGAGCATCTCGACAGGTATCGACCAAAGAGAAAGCGTGGCGCAAGCCTGGGAAACGGGGAATCGAAACTCGGTGTACCGTTCTCTTATATAGGGAAGATATAGAGAAAGAGGCCCAGAGATGGACTACTTAGGCGGCAATATACGAAGACAGGTGGACTGTACGATTGCACTGAGAGAGTTTAGCGTGCATACCCATAACAGTGAAGACCTCCGCCTACATCCTCAAAGAAAAAGGAAAAAAAAAGAACAAAGGCGGAAACAAGGGGCCGGACATGGACATTGCAGAATCACTTTGGGAATTTACTAAAGCAGACCCTGAAAAAATTGAACAGCAATGAAACACTATGTATGCATGCATGTATGTATGTATGTATGTATGTATGTATGTATGTATGTATGTATGTATGTATGTATGTATGTATGTATGTATGTATGTATGGCCACTAAACCACCGTGGCGGGTGTGACGACGCGATTCGGTCGTTTCTTAAATTACGGATTTGGACGGGCGCCAACGCTAATAACGCTTAAGGCCTGCCCCCACGTGTACGTCGCAGCGCGTCAGCCTTTCCGACGCGGCGCCACACCTTCTCCCATGGCTACGCGAAGCTGCGTGCTCCCTCTCTCTCTTTCTCTCTCTCCATTGGAGGAGGGCTGAACGCCGCGTCAGAGAGACACGCGCTGCGACGGAAACGTGGGGCCAGGCCTTTACGCGTCGGCTGAAACGCGCGTTGGCAAAAGCGTCTTCGCAGCGCGCCGCGCAGTACGGCACCACGCAGAAAAGCGTGCGGAAATCGCAGCCGCATGCAAAGCCGGCGCGTTGCTGCTGTCTTCGCCCCCATCGACTTCAAAGGGCACGAGGTGGACGCCTCGCTCTGCCAGGACGAAACCGCGCGGCGGACTCGCGCAGAAAACGAAGGAGGAAGCGGCGGCCGGCCGGCATCCCAAGGACACTGTAGAGCAGCAACTATACAAATACTACCGAGGCAGGCGAGCCATGTCGTGCGTAGCAAGCCGCCGCGCGTGCAACTAAACTCCTTGCCCGCTCTCTGCAGCCGAGGAGTTGTCCGTGTGCCGAATGCAACGTCGCCGTGTTTTATGGAGGCGAACGCGCTTTCCTTCCTTCTCGGGCGCGGTAAAACGGGAGCGCGCACTCTTGTTATCCGAGCGTCAACACAGCTGCGCCGGCTGCGTCGACTGGCGCGCCGAAGAACCGGCTATTGTGACTGCGTTTTGAGAGTACAGGAGTGTGGACAACTTTACCCAAGGCACACGCGCCGCCATGTTGGTCTGTTAGGTCGGTGCTTCCTTCGTTGTGTCATTTTGCGACGAGAATTATTAAGGTCATCGGACATCGTATGCAGCAACCCAATTATTTTTGTGCGTGTTCAACCATTTGTTCGTTTACGATACTAAGCTTTGGTGTTCAGTGTATATTTTGGGTATAGATCATATCCCTGTTGTATTACTTGTTCTTTTTTTTCCTCTTCTGTTATCATTTTTTTTGCTGCGATATGTTGAAAGCGAATTATTTTATGTAACCACGTGTATTATTTTTCTATAAATATTATGTTCCTTAAATGACTGATCTCGCTACTGTTGCTGCTATGATGTGCTTTTTAGCTGATTTCATTTTGTACAGGAGGTCCCGATGCAGTCTCTTGACTATGGGTACCTCCTCCTGTATTCCACGCGCTTGTAACTTCACTGAAATTTAATTATTAAAATTCTGATTCTGTATTATAACACTGTTCGTGTAGTTGTGAAAGATGCGACACACAAAGGTTAAGAGCCCAGCACGGCGGCACTGGAGGCTAGGCGCGGAGACGACGGGAGAGAGCAGTGCGGGGCGCGCCGAGGTCGCGAAAATCGAGAAGCCGCGAGGAAACAATGGCAGATGCGAGGAGCTTCATTTCACGTCCATTAAGAGTGCTTGGACAAAGAAGACTAAGTGAACGTACGGCAAAATCAATACGCATAACTAAAGTAGAGGTACTTGCATATCGTCGCCATCATCATCGCACTGACCGTCAGCCTTCATTGTGTCACTGTAGGACGACAGTCTCTCCGATAGCCAAGCCACGTTGTCCTCGAGAAGGATTTCATTTCAAGCACGAAAATTGCCAAGTGTTCTCAGTCGCCACCCGCTGCCGCTTTCGGCCTCATTCAGTATATTTTGATACGCGTTGCGTCACTTTGATATTCGCTTATCTCTCCTTGTCATCACGTATCATGCGATGGTCAATTTTATTTTTTTTTTGCTTTTAATATCAGCAAGAAAATCATCCACGCCCCTTTGCTTGGCCGAGGCAGTCTGCCGTCTTATCTTTTATTGCCACGCCGTTCACTTTTCGTCTCAGCACGACCACTGAAAGGTACGCAGAATTTCGCTTGAATTTCCTCGAAACAGAAATCAAGAGACGAAAAATCACGGAAATACCTTCGCAATATAAGATTTCGAAAGCTCCCTGGAAAAAGCCGACCGACAGGTCTGTTGCGTGTTTTCAAATAGAAATTGCTTCATTAGTGATTCACCCGTGACTAGGACGCCGAAGTCCGCGGCGCATAGGACGACGGTGACGACGCACTCGAACGAGTCAGCGCGATGAGGTCGACCCAATGAAGCCAAGGTGCGAACTACGATAACGTGCGTCGACAGGCGCGAAATGACAAAAGACGCCTTGGGGAAAAAAAAAAAGAAAGACCGTCACCCTTCGCGTCAGTTTACAATTCCCACATATGTGTTTTTTTTCTTCCACCCCTTGATCTAAACTGCAAATTAAGAGCCTTTTACATTTACATGAATAAAGAAAGCCAAGTACACCGACCAAATAATAAGAAAACGACATTTCAGCTTCCAAACAGGAGTCTTGTTCACAACGACTACATTATATTTAGACTTCTATAGACTATTGGACGCATTGCCTGGATCGATTTGTTTCAGCTCTTACGACTTTATACGCACTGCTCCGATATTAGGGCGGAAGCCTTCGACGCATCATCAAACGTCTATAAACGCCTATATTAGTGACTTAATCACAGCGTCATAAGACGTTTTAATAACGTAATACCATGACATTACCTGATGACGCCATCGCAAGACACCGTCGTTTGGCTAAACAGGTGTCAAGCTTTAGAAACGGCTTAGCTCAGCTATGCCGACGTATAGACAGCGAGAACTACGGACAGACAGTCAGACGGACGGACTGACGAACTAGCGAGCGCGCTCACGCTGGTCAAGCGCCAGCCAACCATTGACACGCCGCTCCAGAAGCTGCCAGGCCTTCCTTCTCCGGCGCGCCTGCTGTGCGCCTTGTGACGTCACTGCTCCCTCGGGCATGAGCAGCAAGGCTCTCGATAAGCCAAACGAAACTGCTCTCAACGTGCTACAAAAGAGGTGAAGTGTAGATAGCTTGTTGTATACAGCCGGTCCTGCAAGCATGCCAAACCATGCTACGTTGCAGAAAGCTTTCGGAAGGGGTCGGGATAAAATCAACACATCGATTCAGAAGAGAGAGAGAGAAAGAAATAAGGCATGCATACGCTACGCCCACGAGGTTTTTTGAAAGACTCGCGGACTCCGCAACTGGTCCGACTGCTGCTTTTAGCTATACCAGGGGTGATGAATCCAGGGACCATGTAACTTAGAAACAACTATAGACGTAGTAATCAAATAGTAGATAGCGACGTTATCCTCGCATCAAGCAAGTTCGAGGGGTCACGCTTTGAATGTAGCGAACGAGAGACCAAACCCAGTCGTTCGGGGGAAGCCGCCTTTGACGCCACCGCGAATTGCCGCTTGTGTGAAGGTCGCCACGGAAGATGGGCGCCTGCTGCGTATAATCACGGATAAACGGTCCGATACACCTCACGTTCCACAGCAGATACATGCCAAATAGCTGCTTGTACTCCGCAAGGCATGTATAGAAGCATACGGACACACACCGCCACTTTTATTGGAAACCGCTCTGTGGACTCAAGGTCTTTGAGAAGAACGTAAACGTAAAAGCTGACCTGTCTTGCCACACGAACTCCCAAGGCTTAGACACGTGCACTTAATGTAATCGAATAAATTTGAGACGCGTAAGGTATGCATGTGGGCCTTGGGAAAGCGAATGACGTAGAAATGACGTAGATAGATGACGAGAAAATAAAGAAAAGCAGAAAAATCTTCGGAATAAATATTCTGCGGCATCTATGGACAATGGCTGATTTTGACCAGAAATATATATATATATATATATATATATATATATATATATATATATATATAGAGAGAGAGAGAGAGAGAGAGAGAGAGAGAGATTAGATGTAAGGAAGACACGAGACTAACAGCGTATACACGTAAACCATGCACGAGAACGCGCAACGATACAACGAAACTTGTGACGGATCAGCAACGTCACGAGCTATATGGTGTGAGCGCGATCGAAGAAGCGTTGATTGCTGGTTTGTTCTGTACGGCGTTTTAACGAAGTTAAAACACTAAGTACATTATTACAGAGGCTATCTTGACACCATTATGGGAGGTCATCAAAGCTTGGGCTTTTATAATAACGTAAAAATAAACAATGCGATCAAGTAAAAGGAGACACGTGGAAGATCGCAAAAGCCGATACATAAATTCGAAAAACGCGTGCACAAACTTGAACACCCAAAGTTGCGAGTTCGTGACTGCATGCCAACGAACTCCCGCGGGGCCGTGTGAGACGCAACGACAGCGCGAAAGAATAGAAAGGGACACATACATACAGGACAAGCCCTTGTCCGACCTATATGTGTGCCTCGTTTATTATTTTTTTGCTTTTAGTTCAACATTTAGCGCTCACGTGATACAGAAGTGTTCGAAATAGCGAATAGTCCGCAGTCCTTCGCTATGCAATGCGCGATTATGAATGGATTAAGCTGTATACGTCGTAGAACGGCTCGATTGTTTTTATTCGCAGAGTTTTGGCGCATGTCACGCAAGAAATACGTTTTTGGCCACTGCCGCGTCAAGCGAAAATGTCAAAGAACACCTCCTACAGATGTGTTCTTACTATGTGAAACGATGCCCAAGACACAAACAAAGATAGCTCGCTACGCGAACACACACAATGTTTTCATGCAGAGCACAGAGTCAAGCAATGAGCAAGTGCGAGCACCAAGTCATGTAATGAACTAAAACACTTGTTGAAAGACGGTGCGGCGGTGGAGACACGGCTTCGGAATGGACGGGAAAAATAACAATAAAAACGAAACTTCAAGGTCCGAGGCTGGTTAACGGGCTTAAAAGTGAGCTATTCTACTTAAACAAGATGATACGGTCCGTTGAAAACCGATTGCGTCAGCAACGACAACGTTCAGTAGGGTTGAGAGCTGGGCTAGTTGGTGAGACATCTTCTAACCTTATGGTGTAGTAGCGCAAATTCACGGGGACGAAGAGGACAAGAAAACACGACACTCGCTACACTCGCAACTAATTTTTATTTCAGAAGTAGCACTTCATATATATTGCGCTACTACACCATATGCGCAATTTGCGCTACTACACCATATGGTTAAAAGAAAAAACGACACCGTGTTGGACGGGTTTACTTTTATAACAAAGTGTAACAATTTAGCGACCAGAACCGCGGACTCACAGTTGACGGTGGCGGAGCAATCAAAACTGAGCGAGCTGGTTAAGTTTGCGTTATGTATTTGCGAGCTAGTTTCACCAAGTAGATAGAGACAACCCAAAAGCGCTAAAATAATCATAAGCTGCTTTTTTGCCTATAGGTTAAGACAGCGCTTCCCTATTGTGGTTGCACGCAGAAGACCGAGTTAGCGCTTATCGTTTCCGCGGAACTACTCGACGACACTCGTCCAGTCCATCTTTTTTTTTTTCCCCTTTGTACAAGCTGTGCCACGTAAGCTATTAAGAAACAGCTAGCTCGCTCTATAATCGTTTGTTCTGGAAACATCCTGCTAGCGTTAGCGTAAATACTCAGCGCATGAACCACGTCGGCAGTCTCTGAAAACGACGCATTGTTTAGCGATATTGCTAACGAAGGAAGAGCTCGCCCACGTCGGCATCGCGTGACCAACGATTAGCCTGCTTTATAATAATTTTTTTTTTCATCGCTACATTCCGAATGAAGTCCTTTCGGTCAGGATTTTGAGTTCACATATGGGCACGCTGAGATTGAATTACCGGCCTACATTTTAACGCGGCTATTTCTTGCCGATGTGAATAGATCTTATCACAGGTTACACGCTGATAATCACTATCGTAGCAGCACTGTCAGGCTTTAACACTCGGCGATTATTTAGCATTCCACTTAAGACACCGAGAAATGAAGCGACAGCTTTGCTTGTCATCCACATAGGCACTCCAAGAATAAAAACAAAACAAACTCGGAAGTGAATAGGTGTACCAAAACGCAAGTCCTGCTTAGAAATGATTAACTAATGTTTGTCTCAGTTTGACTGGCGCACTGGAATTCACTGTTTCAGCTTTTTTTTAACGTTGCTCACTCGAATAGCTGTGACGTCATTTATTATCATAACTAAACCAAACTAGTGCGCCGCAGCAGCCTCACAGTTAGGTCTAATACGATCATAACAAGGTCACATGAAAGATATGCAGCCGAAATTACTTAAGCGTAAAAGGACGGATGGTTTTCGAGGCTAGCCATGAATGGACAGGGATAGCTATCAGCCGGCAATTAACTACGGCACACGGTCATTGATATTGATAGCACTTTGTCTTGCGAGGGTACAATCCTGTAATGCATGGCTCTGCGGGAGTGGGGGTGGGGAGGTGCTGGTGTAGCTCTGGTAGGGGTGGCAAGTACAGGTGCTGATTTGGGGGTAGGGTGGTGCCCTTCTAACACCCTCTTGCCGACACCCATGCACACGGTTAAGCTAGACGAGCAACTCGTGCCGAAACCTTCGCGAACCTGATATTATATCGAATGAGCAGCTAAACACCCGATTACTCTGTTTTTAGACACCCCCGAGTTGGCCCAGAGCGCCTCAATCGGAAACATTCGTAAACAGAGTGAAAGCTATAGAAATAACAAACATAAAAACAGCCGCCTGTTTCTTCGAAACGCCTGTTCATTTCCCGGCAACCTGGATAGATAGGACAATTTCTTATTCCCTTCTATCCTCGTAGCGGCGATTCAACGCAACTGTATAGCGGTTAACATAAAAAAAAAACTGCAATCTGCGGTGACTAACGAAAAAACAAACTAAAAAAAAAACGAGGTAGACAAGCGCCCTCGGAACGAGGGGCGCCCGCCCCGACACACTGCGTAGAAGCCGTGTCTCCTTTCCGCCGACGCGTCTTCGCGAAGCAGCGCGACGCGCGTCAGCGCGCGCCTTGGCACGCGCCTCGGCGCGTCGCGCTTCAGTGCACCTCGCCGCGCGCGCAAGAGAGAGAGCCGAAGACAGCAAGAACCGCGCAACGCTGCCGACTCGCAGCAATAAACGTCCAATTAGGAGCCGAGAAGGGGGAAAAAAGAAAAAAAAAAGGCCCTCCTTCTATTGCAACGACAGCGCTCGTGTCTTTGGCGAATGACATGGGCAATCCGTCAACCGGGAACGCTCCTGCCCTCGTTGCAAGCTCTGCGGAGGTTCACCAATGCAAATGCGGCTGCTCGACGACGGTGTATCCCCGCAGTAAAATCACCATCCGTGCCTCTAGTTCTTTCTTTTTTTAGTGCATTTGTGGCTCGAGGATGGGCTTGCGAAAAGCCCACTTGCAGAACGTCGAGGCCGTTTCGAGCCAGGGTCGGCGGAATGGACAAGTGCTGCCCATTTGAGCGGATCCGACACCGCGAGCGGTTTATAAGCGAATTCAAAGTATTTTCCGCCACGGCCGCCGAAATACGCAAATAGAGTGGTTTCACCGAAGGCGACGTGGAGGTCTTGCTGTCTTGTCGACCGATTTGCGCTGCGCGGCAATGAAAACCACGCACACACAACACGTGGCCCAGCAATAGAAAAGCGACGCGCCCGGTCGTGTCGAAAAAAAGAGGCGCGTAGCAGTTTTGCGAGGTTAAAGGAGATGAAAAAAAAAAAAAAACAAGCCAATCCTCAAAGGCGTCACCCCAAACGTTATCAATACACTCACTGAAGTAGACCCAGTTACACACCTGTTCGTGCTTCTCTTTAATTACGTTTTTATTACTTTGATCCACTACCGATATTACTAGGGTCCTTCTTTATACGCAATCCGTCATCTGTACTTACAACTGCCAATTATGCGATACACATATCAATATGCTCACATTCAATAAGACACGGAGATAAAGCCCAGAACTTGTGGATTCGGCTGTCAAGTATCTTCGACATTTTTTTTTCTCTTTCTTCAGTTTGTCAAGTACTGGAGAACTTTGTACCCACAGCCGCATCCAGACGATAACTGGCCCTTGACACCTACGCAGGGGTGGTGTGGCCTCTCAGCGAAAGAGGAAATACTTTATCGAAGTGTCTGATCAGCGCGATTGGGACAATCCGCACGGGTAATTTGCGTGGACATCATCCGCGAATACATAAATTGAAAAAAAAAAAACGAGTAAGGGATCGATAACGCCATACCGCAATAACGCCGGCAAGAGTATCGAGGGTATCGTAGATGCTTCTGACCTCCCGTATGATTGTGCGATGTGCGAGGGCGTACAGTGCCGGGGCTCGTAAGAACCTAGAATATTCAGGCCTACCTAAACGTAAGGTAAAAGAGGCAGGTTAATCTACAAAAAGATCGAAGGAGAAATTACGGCAAATATTGTGCACATGCTTTGTAACACGGTATCATCATGATTCAAAATATCACTTTAACATCCATCCACAGCATGTGTCTGTACCCTTCGGTTTCAAACAGAGTATGTTCGCACAGTTTTGGGCAGCTAATAGACACCATAGCGTTTCCTCAATGTTCCTTTCGGCCTTACGTAAGGAGTTCGCGACATGAGCAGAGCCGATGAATGTGCGTGTCCAAAGACCTGTCTACTTAGTAAATAAATGTCGACGGATATTGTTTAGAATGTAGGACAGAAAACAAAAGACCAAGAGCTCTTACATTGACCAGCTAAATGAACCTTCTTTATCTTTATTTATTTATTACTTTTATTTATTTATTTATTACGACTTTTTAGCAGGTCGACAACGGTGATTTGCAATATATGCGAACAGAGATCTCGAATATAACCTCAAGTATTGGTGCTTAAATAATTTCATCTATTTCGATGTCCTCCATTGTTAAGTCTGCCACTGATATGTGTGTCATTGCAAAGTTTATATTATTAACAATGGTTCCTCCCGACATTTTCGTAACTCCAAGCCATCATTCCGAACTAACGATAAATGAAGAATTCAAGAATGAATAAATGCGCTGGTTAAAAAGAGACCGCTTTCTTTCAAAAAAAAAAAAAAACGAGCGTAAACAGAGCCGCCTCTTTCGACACGACGAGCGATCGTTCCGTTACCGGGCCACGTTTTTGTCGTATCACTCGCGATCGAAACGCGTTTCGGGACAAACGGGACTCGAAGCCCGTCGAGGAAGGACTCACGTGAGGCCGCAGTCCGCCTTCACAGTCGCAGGCTGCTCGCACCGCATCCAACGCGCTCACGGCGACAACGTAGCGTCGGCACAACAACGACACCGGAGGCTGGACACTCGTGGCCGAAACGCCGATAGTAATCCACACACACGCAGCACGCACTCGAAGAAGACGAAGTCGAAGACACAACAGCAGAGCTGCTCACCATCGCGGTCACCACACCACCGAGAGAAGAATATAAGGCTGACTAAATAAAAAAATAATAACCAAAACGACGCTCTCTTCTTTCGTGAAAGTGAATGAGCGCACCGGTTGAAGCGGTCACCTGTTGTCGACAACGAAACACCGAAAAAATGTATTTAAAAAAAAATCCTCTATCTCATGTCACGTGTGTCACAAGCATCTCCGCTCACGTGCCCGCCTTATCTCTCGCCTTACTGAAGATGTGCTATCTGATCACGTACTGAATGATTAGAAACAACGAATGCCAGTGGAAGAGATAAACGCGCGAGTGCGGTGCGATGAAATTGACCGACGAAAAAAATATATATATATATATATATATATATATATTCACGGCGATTCTTCCTCAAAGCGTACGTCGGAAAGGCGTTCAGCGATCGTCGCGTCGCATCACCGGATCACACGGCACGACACTGTGACGGCGTTCGTGAGCGACTCGGAAACGTGCGAAACGCACACACGAGGTTTCAACCAGCGTACACACCCACACACCACCACGCGAGCACGCGCACACACCATCAACGCGCCTCGGAGGCAGAGCGCCGACTGCGGAGGACCTGCCGGCAACGATCGGGCCCGCTTGGCTTCAGCGCGGTAGCCAGAAGGCCGGCATCGGCGAGGCCAGCGCCCCTAGCAAAAACAAAGCGGACGCCAGGGATGAAAGAGGGAGAGAGAACATCGAAGACCGCGATCAGAGAGAGAGGGAATATAACCGTTAGCCGAGAGGAGAGAGGGGAGACACGCTGCCGCCCGCAGCGCCGCCCTAACCCACGAGTCGCGGCGGCGGAGAATCGGGCTGGAGCTCAGACTCTTCACTGCAAGGGGTCTCCGCGCTGCGGAAGTGACGTCATTTGGTGGACTCCCGCCGCCGGCTGGTGGCATTTGGTACCGAGAGGAGGAGGTCTTCATTTTTCTCCCTTTTTTTCTTCTATCTGCACGCGTGAAAGTCAGTCATTTTACTGAGCTTACATTGTTTGCTTTTATCTGCGCGTAGCGTATATTGTGCGCAGGCACGCGGCGCACTTCCGGTGGGTCACGAAACTCGACAGACCGGAAATCACTTCACCCGCCGCAAGAGTGACGTCATCCAGGACCAATGGAACCTACGAGTGTAGCAGCCTTGGCAATCAGGGATGTCTTCGGGGTTTCCGCAGGAAAACGTTAAATCACGTTGGCGTTACAACAGGAGTTTTCCCAGTTCTGGTGGCGGTTGCTGCCGTCATTATAGCATATTGCTCTGCCATGCTTCGTAATGTACGATGGATTGTTGTGCATAACAAAAGTATTGAAGATCGACCACAGTGCTCAAGTCAGCACAGCGCGAGCACGTTCCGAAGCACTATGTATTCGTCAAACGTGAGGAGGAAGGAGAGATAATGAGCGGACAATTAGGTTTCATATTTATAGAAAGTTCCAATACCTCCACAGTGAATAAATTAGGCAGCAAGATCGGAAACGTTTATATTGAACTTCATTAGGCAGTAGCAACTTGTCGCTTCGTAGAAGGCGACGTAAGGAACACCCAGGTCATTTCAGAGAAAGCGTGGTAACTTTTCATATTGTACCTGTCTACAACCACCCCGTCAAATAATGTTTTAAGAATAGTAAAAAGATATGGAAGACAAAAAAAAAAGTAACCGCATCTTTTATGCATTCGACTGTGACAACTGAAAGGCAAAGTCATTTTTGATACTCTCATTGTTATGCATTCTGAGCTTTCAAACGATGCAGGCAAACATCAAGGCTTGCGAAACAACGAGGCGTTGTTCTCGCCAAACAAGCACCGCCAAAGGGGAATTTGGGAAGCGAGCAACATCTTGGAAAGTAATCCAACGGAGATATCATCTTGAAAGGAAAGGCGAGAGTGCAAGAACAGCGAAAAAGGCAAGATCAGCAATGAACGCATCGATTATAACAGGAAGCTCGCAAGACTGCCCCCTAAAATCCGCTACCGACGTACCAAGTTCGCGCGCAACGTGTTCAGCTAATACGGCACGCTCCGACAGCTAGTTGCTGAGATATTGATTTTGTTTTTTAGAAGCGGCAGACACGCAACCTTAAAGTGCACCTTCACCACTCCTTGAATCTGGCCAGAAAACGAGGGCCGATCGGTGGGCAGGCTTCGATAACAAGAGAGTCAAATATTAGAGCGCAGTATGCAGCCGGCGATTTAAAGTCCCTATAGGTAACACGAAAAAGCTTTTTATATCCATCCGTACACGATACATCCATCTAATATGTCTCAAAGTTCAATGTTCATTGTTCTCTCGACAAATTATGTCATAAACTCAAGTGACCACGTCATAAACCAAAAGCCAGAAGTAATTGGCTGATTTGAGTACTGCGAGCTTCTTAGTTACTGCGGCTGCAGTTGGATGCCGCCACGTGTCCCTGCGCTAGTTCGCGATAACATTGAAGGCAATCGTGTATTTAAAAAAAAAAGAATGAAGTGCTACCAACCTTGACAAGCAATGACGACTGAACGCATCTTCTTGTCCATTTGCCGAATCCCTCATTGGCGTCATAACAATACGCGTTCGCACCATGCATAGTTATAATGTCAAGTGTTTAGTCATTCCACCGTGCCACAAATCAGACACAATGCATTGCGCGAGGATCAAGACTACAATGTAGACGTCTTCACTTATTTCCAACCTTATGGTTCCTTGACATGTAAGCTTCAAAGAAAAGACACATATGAGGATCGCATTGTGAACTTGCTCGCGAACGATGTAGCGCGAAAAGACACACGGACACGGGAGAGCACCTGAGGACACCACAAAGCACTACAAGCAACCTGATACACTCTAAGCCGAAATTCGGCAAAGTTGAACTAACTGCAGTCGTTAAACCAATGGATGAACGGTTCGTCCAACAGAGACTAAATGTGTGACAATGCGTGTCTTGCGCAACCGCCCAGCAATGAAAGGACCAACGGGGAGGGCAACTGCGCCGCGATCGCCTCCTGTCGATGCTGCACTGCAATGCTCGGCGTGGTCGGCGATCATGAAAACAAGTTAAATAGGCTATACGCCACTGTGAAAGTGAAGCACTATGAAACGAATAGAAGATGTTATGAGAGGAAAGTAGTACAACACGCTGTCAGTGCACACAGCAAGTGCCCTCGCGTTTCCACCATGCCGGCACGGGCGAGCCGAAGCCAAGTGAAAGTCTCCGCAAACACGGGCAATGCCGAGAACTCGCTTTAATGTGCTGAATAAGTTCGAACTACGGTGAACACTGACAATGCTAATAAAGTTAAGGTGTTCATCAGTGGTCGTGTACCCACACAGTGATCACAAGTTCAAAGCGATATATAGGAAAAGTAGGCTTCGTACGTCATCGGTATCAAGCGGGCTGCCGGTGTGAGTGCATTGCCGGCACAAGCGAAGGAAACGTCGCGTACAAGTTCACAAAAATAGTAGCTCAGGCAAACTTATGTCTTTTTATCCATGCGACAATCGTTATCAAAAATCCAACGTGTAGGCGATCGCGGATACGACTAATCGTGCGGCCAGCGGTACACAGGTTGTGCCTTACCAGCACGATGAAAGAACCGTGCCTGCGAACGGTCTCGTCGCTGTAAGTATACAGATATCTACATCACTCCGTAAGACACAGCGAACATGGGGCACTTACCTATTGTTCATTTGTGACTATAAAATAACGACGACGAAAATTTCACGCGAGCCGCATGTTGCGATCGCCGGCGGTCGTTTAACCGTACTCGTCGTAAGCCTATAGCGACACCGTCGGCAAGCCGACACGGTTGCTTCGCCGGCTTTCACGCACAAGCGCCGCTGCTATGCTTGTGTTTGCGGACTCGTGCGCCAGCACTGCGAACGCTGGTTCGGCCGACATGATCGAATACCAGCTGATAATTCGTATTCTCGGGCTGGAGGCATGTTGAAGATTAGATGGATCCATATTAAAAGATCGATGCGCATTGGTGCTACGAATAAGCCCATGTAAATTCTCGCGTTACGGTGTCAATATTTATTGTTTTCTTAAGCCGAGTAAAAGTCGCCCACTGGCACTAGATGGGAGGTCAAAATACTGTGCTATATATACCCGAGAGTCTGTTCTTTGTAGTACAGCGCGGGCAGTCAGTGTTGCGGTGTTTTACTTTGAAATAATAGTGCGTATGTATGTATGTATGTATGTGTGTGTGTGTGTGTGTGTGTGTGTGTGTGTGTGTGTGTGTGTGTGTGTGTGTGTGTGTGTTGCATGAATAACATACTATGATCTTCAGTGCTGATTAAATTGGAATAAACATAAAATATACTGCACAAACGCAGTGTCGTCATTTTTTTGCCATTGGTCCAGACGGTTCAACTGTTAGTCCCGCTGGAGCATTCTACTGGGGCCAACATTTAAACCAAGTGGAGTAAGTGCTTGGGGTAACAGTTGAGCCCTTGCAGTTACTCCCGCAGTTAGTCGAAAATTGGTTCAAAATCTGTGGCAGCGCATTTAGACCCCTAAAGGACCAATGGCATACCCCACTTTAGTCTTTTTCGGCTTAGAGTGTATGTATCAATGGTTCTTCCAAGGCCTTATGTCCGAAGTTGCCGAATGCACTTGCACAGATCTAGTCATTAAGCTCTACATCAAAGTTGGTGTGCGTACTTGCATACCTACATCACAACTCTTTCCTTATGCTAGACAACAGTTCGGTGCTGCTGACTACCCTTATGGATATGAGCGTATATCAAGGCACACAGAGATGAATAAAAATAACACCAGCGTATTCCTCTGACATTTTTTCAGCCACATTGTCACTGCGGCGCTGACTATACCACAGCTAGGGATTGCACAGACAGAAATGCTCAACAAAGGGGACTACAAAGCACCTACGATTGTAGCTCAACTGATAGAGCATCGAACGCACAATTGGAAGAGAGTGGGTTCAGACTGTGACCCATCTGAGTTTGCGTCACAAGTGGTACACTGTACAGTTAAGAACAAGTACGTCCTCCAAGCTTTCCCCGGCCTAAATGTGCTTCGGATTCATTTGGTTTCGTTCTTTTCAGACACACGAATAAATAAAGACGACAAAAGAAACTTCCTCCCCAGTCCGCAATGTGATTGCAACATCGCTGCTGCGGAATAACACAGGCCTGCGCATTAAAGCAGCCTTTGAAAGGCCTCCGGCCCGGCCTACACCCCAACCTCTATCGCTGCGTTTACGGACCGTCCAACAGCTTACCCTGTGGCCTTCATACACGAACCAAATTTTCATGATTACTTATAAGACCACGCAGTACAATGCCAAAGAGCAAGCTCTCGAAACAGAAAAAAAAAGAACTTGCACACGCTTATTTCGAAGTCTTATACGATTTGTGTCCTTGCTAACGCAGCACATGCATGGAACGATTCAACCATTCCGCTAGGCAGCCGTAGAGACGCAAGCAATCAAGATGAGCGTACGAGAACAAATTCACGTTCCCGATCGCTAAAGTACCGGCTGAGAGCCGCGGGCTGCACTAAACTTATTGGATACTAAGTTTCAAAAGCTTTCGAAACTGCCGCTATACTCCGTCACACGCGCCCACAAGGAGCCCCAGCTTACATGTCCCGGTATAAATAGGAACGTCGCACTCCCGAGATGGAAGACGATGGACTCATTACGGAGCGAAATCGAGTCGGTATAATTCCAGCCACCTGGCGGTACGAACCCGAAATAATACGAGCGAGAGTAATAACGTCGATTGCGTCAAAAACGCCATAAAAATAAAAAAAAACAAGATTTACGCATGGAGACACGGTGTAAGACGCGATTGAGTGTTCTTGCACAACGCGTATAGAGAACCCGCTCGGCTATAAGCGGCCCGGTTTAATGCAATATAACAGCTGCGTCCCTCCCTCCACCCCCTCCTCTCTCTCTCATCGCCAAAGGCAGCAGCGGCGGCGTTTTATTACAGAGAAATATTAAATCCCCCCAAGGACCACTTCCCACAAATCACATTAAGAAGGCCAGATCAGAACGACCGGATGGGAAACACGGTGCAGCCGGGAATTCTGGCAGAAAAAACAAACAAACAAGGCAAACTTAAAAAGGTTCCGAGCCTGTATAAGCCAGCTTATAACTTGGCATCGGCAGGTTGAAAAACAATATCGTTTAAGAACATAAAAAAAAACAGATGCATGGCTCTAGAGAGCATGAGGGGGAGAAACTGGAAGAGCGACCTAGATTACTCAATCTCCTTGAAGTAACATGCCCGTTATAAGACTTTTTTAACGACTTTAGCCATGTCAGAGCTATGGACACTCGAGCAAAGATTGATAATTTCTGAAGAAACCTCCTTCCGGACCCGACGTACCCATCTTTTTTTTTTTCGATTAGGTAATAAACCCCGCCGGAGTGTATACGACCACTTTGCTACAGGGGCTCCCTCGGATTACTTACGTGAACGAGTCTACTGTGTGCGGCTAAGCCTTCCATAAGTGACCGATCCATACGCCATCAATAAGCGTGTAACCTGTAATCACGCCATATACGCTACCAACATTGCATGCGCACACGCATAAAGCGTAACGGTGGCCTATATTCAATCAAGACAACTGTAAACTTGTTACGCTTAACCGCACTCACCCTGTGCGTCAATAGTTCAGAACCTTTTCCTTTTTTTTTCGAAATGGGCCGCAATTCCAGAACTGAAACTATAGCTCTACTGAGGCTGCATTGGCACATACTCTATACTTTCAAGCTCATTAATTTATTATTGCTGTTTTAGGGGAGAGGTGAGGGTATGTATGTGCCAATAGAGCCTTATTTGAGCACGTTTCACTTCTAGATTTGGCCCCATTTTAAAAATAAATCTCCTGATATACTACACTCAGCAGGGCCTTCTACGCCATCAATATTCACATGCACACGCAATCAACATGCACGCGTAACATCGCCCTACACACTTTCAATATACATGAACACGTAAAGTTTCAGGCTCGCCAGCCTATAGTTACGTTTCGTTCAAGCAAACGAATGAGCGCAGCAGGCATTTTGACACAAAGGCCTCGGATGCCTCATCAAGCATGAAACTATATCAGCGTCCCCACGTTGGTCGAGTCGAAACGGATGATGCCACAAAACTAATTATACGTGATGACGAGTCAACATATGACGTAGTCACATCCCAGATAACCAAAATTAGTGACGTCGTGAAACGTCGTCAAGACGTCAACGACGTCCAGCGGTGACGTCATCACATTACATCGTTGCGTGGGAAAAGGTGGGTCGATTTCAGAGGTACAGCAAGACAAGGTACAGGGTGCGAAAAAGCTCACAATGCCTCCGATCTTGGAGGCATTGCAAAACCAAGTGCTAATTGCAGAAAGCTGTCGAAAGCAAGCTTTCGATGCCAATACTTGTACTCAGAGACTAGAAGCGGATGCACAACGGGAAATCTTTTCAACACTAAGTGACGTGAAATGATTCCGATTTTACAAAAGCGGTCCCAAACGAAGCAGAGTCAAAGCTTGACCAGGTACGTGCCCATTGCACTTAGTGCACACATCTCTTATTAAATGCACGCCATATTCAAGCACCAGGTAGCAATCGGCAGATAATAAAACACTGAATGTCTGAAAATAACGATAAAATTATTTCCGTGTTCCGCCGAATCGAAGGATATCACACTTCAGCGCTCAGGTGGCACGAATTTCAGAATAACCAATTGTGAGACGTCATGAACAACTTGCCGGCCTATAGGCCAACAAAACAGAAGGCACTATTTCTTGTACGAACAGGTATCACGAAACTCATGCTCAAGAGGTGAAAACTTAAGGCGACGGCCCGAGAAAAAAACTTTATGTAGTGAAAAGCGCAGAACCGAAATCATTAATAACTATATAAACTTATCTTTACTGTCACGGTATTGGTACTCTGTTGTGCAAATACACTCACCCCCCCCCCCCCCCCCCGAAAAAAAAAAGAAAAAGCGAATTGGTACGTATTTTACCATTCAATAAACGCCTCACTGCAGGCAGACATGAACTCTCCAATCACTGCTCTACACTCCCTACAGTCTGTTCAGAGCAACGACGGAGCCGACGTGATTGACAGTTATGCGATATGTACCCGCAGCACGATAATTAAACTGAAGGAGCTCGCGCACGCCGGATTACCGGAAAGATGTGACAACATCGATGTGCGTAAGCACGCGGACTGCACGTTCGATGCGTACACATCTCTCGGGTAGGCTGAAGCCACTTCAATTTAAGGGCTGGAGGGAACCTTCAGAAACGACGCAATAGCAGAAAATTCCCGTCAGACCAAGACCAAAATCACGATGAGTAATGCAAGCTCCTGCGGATGACTCTGCCGACTATATATATATATATATATATATATATATATATATATATATATATATATATATATATATATATATATATATATATTGACAGGTATAACAAACAAAGCTGCGATATGAAAGGCAGCCCTCGAATAGGGAGTCAAAAGTTCCATGTAAAAAGGGATAAAAAAAAACTAGCAAGAACATGTCGATGTTGATCACGTCCCATGCATCGATCAGGAGATGAAAAGGAAAGGGAAAATCTTTTAATTTCCTGTCCTGCCCAGAACCAACTTCTCGTGAGGCTGAAAAGGAACGGAGCGGAGACCAAGCAAACAAAAATAAAACAAAAATAGAAACATACACAAAACAGTATAGAACCCAGAAATGAAGCATGAAGCGCACGCACACACGGAACGAAGGGGAATTTAGGGACGGTACGACGTACACCGAGGAACGTAAGGTAGACAAAAATGCGAAAGAAGGTGGGAGAATGGGGGGAGGCTTATATCGGGATTACGCGTTCTAATGAACAAACCAGATCCGCGCAAGGCAAGCTCTTTTCCCCTTCATGCAATTCCCGCATCCCCCACATCCCCCCTCCTCTTTATCCCGTGTCTGTTTTTGCCTTCGTTCTGATTGGCGAAGCAAGCACGCGGTGTAACTCGAGATACATGAAGAAAAGCAAAGTTGAACCCGCGAGAGGAAGAGAGGGTGAGAAGAAACAGAAGAGAGAGAGAGGCGGATACTACTGACGAGAGGTGAGGTCCCTGCGTGGTCCATCACCCTTAAATTAATAAAGATCGGAAGAAGCGTTGGGAGAGATGAGCGGAGGGGGGGGGGGGGGGGGCGGCGGTGTTGGGGTGGACGAAAGGAAAACTGACAAGATAAAAACAGGTCGGGACACAACGACAGTAGCAAAAGAAAAAAGGCTCGACTGAATGGGGGAACCGGGAACTCCATCACTTCACCCTCATTGCTTCTCTTTCCTTCAATGCTAAGCACTACCCGACGACGACGAAGAAATGCCAGCCGCGGGTTTCTGCGCCCTTAAAAGGCTCTTCCCCGTGCACCACGTTCCCAGCCCCGAAGGCACGTGGACTAGATGGTTGTTGTAGAAAAGAAAGAAAAATGACAGAACTTTCCCCTGAGGCGCACCAGACCACGCATATTAAAAGAAGAAAAAAAGGAAAGCAAACTTCGATTGCGGGGATGCGGTGATTCAAGGTTTTAAGTAAAGGTAGCCCGTAAAAATCAATGCGTTTTGAAGCCTGAGCCACGCTGCAGAGATGGAGACTTGGTCACGCGACGATGTATTCAGATCGGCGAGATATAGCCGAGAGAGAGGGAGACGATGAATTTGACTATAAACAAGCTGATAGACACAGGGAGTACGTTTATTCACTATATACGGGGAAGGGCAAGTAAATCCAAAGATTTATGCAATCATAGGATACAATGATTCAGTACGGCGCAACAAAGCAGACGAAAAGACATATGATGACACGAGCACAAGCACCGTTCTCAATCCGTGCAACCGTACGAACTCGCAAAATTGTCAGTGCTGCTCAATACTGGGGATAGCTTAGCGATATCCCACGTGACAGGAACGACGTCCGAGAGGAACAGTTTTTAACCGTGCTATGAACAACTCCTAAAGGCCACGTTCTCTCTCCTAAACACACACACACACACACACAACACACACACACACACACACACTCGCACACACACACACACACACACACACACACACACACACACAGACACCAAGCACGCACGCAACCTTGAGCAGCCTGAATAACAACAGTCTAAAGCGCGACCAAGGCCGTAATACGCTGAGATCGACGGCGTAAAGCTACCAAACGCAGTCAAGCAAGAAAGGAAGTTTCCAGCAACTGAGCCGTAAGCAACTGCTGCGGACAGCTTCAGTGTCCATAGCCACACGCTCGACAATTGTGTACACGAGTGTGATTCAGACTGTACTGTGCGGATAACTGTACTGCAGGACAAACGAACCTTTCCGCAACCGGAGACTACTAAATAGATGCAGGAGTCCTACGAGCGTCCCAGTGTAAAGGGTTCGTGCGGAACATAAATCGAGACAACCTTATACGCCTATACCACAGGCAAAACACCCGCATCAATGCCGTGCCCGTATACACACGTACACTTTTATTTCTGCAGTAGCGGGACAAACATGGAGATCAAGCGTTTGATACGCTTAAACACTGCGTCGAAAACCGCGCGAAAAAAAAATAGAGAAAATTTAAATATGGCAGCCAGCCAAAGTTAAGACTGCTATACGCTCCGCGTTGCAAAACACCGAAGGCAAGGAGACACGCACATAAATGTACCTGCATATGCGAAAGTAAATAAGAGTTGCCACACCGACGCAAGTTTGGTAAGTATGGCTAAGCCCCACGAAAGCGCGCAACCATTTCCCATGGAGATATTTCCCACAAGGTCTGCGAGCCAAGTACACGGAAGACGAAAAAAAAAAGTATACACAGGGACGAGAGTGGAAAAGCTGAGTTTCACAACTCCGCGTAATATAGATAGCGCATTCGCTTGATGAGAAACGAAATCGAAAGAAAAAAAAAAACACTGACAACTATAGCAAACCTGCAAACACACCGTGAATACAAAAAATATATAGCAACGCGGATCATGCGAACTATCGATGCATACAACTGAGAAAATTTTGTCACGCAGAAAAGCAAGAACAGTACTAAAGATGCAATCCGGCCTGTACACTTCTGTTCAGTACACTGAACATTGCGGTCTAGAAGCTGTTTTCTAAGAGCTCCTGAAGTTTACAGTGCATACATTCCTTTATTTACCTTCGAAGGTAATTGCACACGCCTAAATGGTCGCGCTTCATTCGGATCAGTCTGCTGACTCTATACGAAGGTTCTCTTTTGGTTTTTCGTTACCCGCTCATCGCCCACCGCACAGCATACGGCGTATCCCTGTTACGAAATCGCCGTCGCAACGTTGTCGAAGAAGCCTATATTTGCGTTCGACCTCTTGCACCGCCCCCCCCCCCCCTTCCCCGCCCCAGTTCACGCGCGGGTAATTCTCCATCGCATTTCGATTTACCGGTGAAAAACTCGCGCCACTTTCGTTTGCGTCATGCCACTGACAATAAGGGCGCAGCATATATATATATATTTTTAGTACAACTTCTTTACCGTCGCCCCGTATCAAGCTCGGCTCGATCGAAGTTTCTACGGTGAGATAAGTCTCGAGATTTCCCAAGCCATTACAACATATTTCAAAGTTGGGCAACCAAACTGAACATTTGAAACAGCTCATTCGACTTCGCGCGGTGCAAACTACTTTTTTTTTCTTTGCCCCTTCTTGAATTTTACGTCATTGTGAGGTCAGGCTCAGCATTCTCAGAAGCCATCAACTCCTTTTCTACAGGCGCAGAAGACTTGAATAGGACTGAATTCATTTGCAAATGGGGTGGGAGTACGACTCGGCAATAAAAAAGCGCAATTAGCAGCTTGCTGAAAACATAGGCTTTTCAAACACGAGGCAGTTTCAAAGCGGGAACTGGGCAAATCAGCGGCACGAACTCTTATATAAAACTCGAACGTCACAACGGCAACAGGGTTTTACGGCATTTAGTCTGCGGTCAGTATTCAAGCATCAGGCATGCAGGACACACGCTTCGAGCCAAGTTGTTGGGGAAGAAAAAAAAAAGAAGCGGGTTTCAGGTGTTTCATTGCACTACACACACGTAATGTAACACGCTCAATTCGTCAGCTAAGGAGATGTGACACGACGACGGTGCAAGGAAGAAACCTAAGGAGGACCGGCGGGCCACCGCTTGGCTTAAAACGCACTTTCGTCCTTGCGGGTTTCTCGCATGACGTAACCATAGTAACAGCCGTCGCTCCGTTTGCAACGGCCCTTTCCTGTATACCGACGGTGGAGGTTTGTTTGCAGGCCGCTGCGAAAGTATACGCCTAAGTGACGATTACCGAGAAAGAATCAGATAAGAATCGACAGGCGCCGGATGTATAAGGTTGTATGTAGTGGTGAGGTCGCGACATCGCGGACAACGATAGAGCTAAATTTACTTTCGAGTATTTACTTACCATTGTGTTGTGATGTGTGCGTATAAGTGTGTCTTTGCATATCTGTGCCCGAGTTTTCTATTTTCCATGCACTGCTTCGTATGTTTTGCTTCAGGACACGCTTTCGGGTTTTAATCAACGGCTAAGGAGTAGCCGGCGCCATAATGGTGCGCCAACATCTCCTTATATATCATATCAATAAAAAAAAAGAGCTAAATGTGAGACGCGAAACGGGAGACGCGTCGGCTGAACGATCCACGTGGCTGCCATCAAACACCTTCAATCGTCATCGTGCCTTGCATGTGCGCTAAGAGCAACGGCACGAGGGCTATAGGTAGCAAGGAAGTGGAGTGAGTGCAAGAGTGACCGATTGAGCGAGTGAAGACAGCGTGAGAGAATGACTAAGAGAGATAGTGCTGCGCCAGTCCTGAGCGTCTGAGTGCGTGGGTGAGCCATGTAATGAGAGTGATTGAAACCTAGCAAAGTGGAGAGTTCATGTGTGAGTGAGTGGTTTTGAGAGGGGGGGGGGAGGAGAGCAGGAGGAAGACAATGAACTGGCTGTTGAGTGAGCGATTTAGTGTGAGTGAGTGAGTGAGTGAGTGAGTGAGTGAGTGAAGGGGGGGGGGCGAATAATCAAGTGAATCCATGGGTCAGTGGTTTAGAGAGCGAACATAATCCGTAAACACCAACACACGGCCTTACGCGACGGCATCATCCTACGACGCCGGAAAGTTCCGCAATCTAGTACGTCGTCACGACGTCACGCGACAACACGACGTCACTAAAAGCAGGTCACGTGCGCGTTTTACGCCATTTCATTGACCTGGCGCGTTATGCAGGAGGACCTCCCGCCTCGTATAACGCAGACACTCACCCTCGCTTCCGAGACGAAGCCACGTGTATGAACGAAACGGGGCTATATACGGCAGCGAAAAAGACGATACACGATACACATTCCTTTTGTATAATCAAAGAGTACCCCGAATCTGTAAATACAACTCAGCTAAAAGGCGAATCGTCAGAAGCAAGCAAGCTCACTCACACACACCCTATATGCTTTCTCGCTTCCACCGTCCCGTTACTCGGCAAATATGAATCCGAAATGAAAACGAAGTGCAGTCGACGTAAAAAAACGACACGTACAGACTCATGCAAGAACGTGAGGGAGTGACACACGCCTCCAACCACGCGGGAACTGCCAAGGTAAGAAAAGAGAGAGGTTTTCCGTATTCAGTTAAAAAAGGAACTTCGAGCGCACGCGAGCGCGATTTCGAGAAAACGGGTGCGCCAGCAAAAAAAAATTTGTTTTTCTTCTTTCATACCGGAAAGCACGCTTCCTTAGCCGCTGTTTGTCCACCGGAGCTCCCACGTATTTACTCGCATTTCGCAGGCGCAGGCAAATTGAAACCTGCGCCACGCGACGCACCGAAAAAAAAAAAAGTGATGCGAACGTGCTCGTTGTAAAAGAGAGCAAACAGTAGAAAGCAACTCCATCGTCGGGCGTGTCTTAGTTGTGGGGAGTTGGCACCAGGGAAAGGTACAGAGCAAGAAGGAAATGTTTCATAAGAGCAGAAAAAAAAAGCACACTAAAAAAGCACCAACAGAATAAAATGAGAGAACAAGCAGTAAACGGGCAACAAAAAAAAAAAAATCGAACAATAGAAATCGATTTACAGAATAAAAACGAAGCAAGACGATATGCGCACCAGCATAGTACGAGAACTCTGAAACTAAACGCGGCCGCCACGAACGGAGTGGAGCTACCACGATAACGGGAGCACTTTGTCTTGTTGAATTAGCTTTTGCAAGAAGTGTTTACAAGAAAAGACTTGACCTTCTCTCTTTCTTTGTGCCTTCTTCTACTCAATAATAATAATAATAATAATAATAATAACAATAATAATAATAATAATAATAATAACTTATTATTATTATTATTATTATTATTATTATTATTATTATTATTATTATTATTATTATTATTATTATTATTATTATTATTATTATTATTATTATTACGACTACTACTACTAATATATTGAAGGCACGGGCTTTATGAAGTTGTTCCACACAATCAAGTAGCTCCGTGTTTTCATTTTTGCCTATACTCTTCTAATATATACCTATACATGTGCATGCTTTTTTTTTTTCTTCAGAGCCACGGACTCCGCCCTGTGAACATTTGCCACTAGCGAAGCAGGGCGGCGCTAAGAGACTCAGTTTACCAGCATAAGGGCGCGAACGATGTGGGCAGGGGGGGGGGGGGGGAGGGGCGTCACCTCCCTTAGTCATCTAAGAAGAGGGGCGCAAATTCTGCCCTGTACATTGACTTAATAGGAATGAGGAGCGGGGAAGGGGGGGGGGGGGGGTGGCGCAAAGTGTGTCCCATACTTTGACGTATTAAGAAGGGAGGCGGGGGGGGGGGGAGCTGCGACGAACTTTCGCCTCCCTTTTCCAGAGGGGAAATCCTACGCACGCCTATGATTACTAGTGCAAACAAAACGCCGCCATGGTGTGACCGTCATCATCATAATCAGCCTGACTACGTCCACTGCAGGACAAAGGCCTCACCCATGATGTTCCGCCAGTTAACCCAGTCCTGTGCTTGCTGCGGCCAATTTATACCCGCAAACTTCTTAATCCCATCTGCCCACCTAACCTTCTGTCTCCCTCCAATCCGCTTGCCTTCTCTGGAAATCCAGTTAGTTACCCTTAATGACCAGCGGTTATCCTGTCTACGCGCTGCATGATCGGCCCATGTCCATTTCTTCTTCTTGATTTCAGCTACGATATCCTTAACCCCCGTTTGTTCCCTAATCCACTCTGCTCTCTTCTTGTCTCTTAAGGTTACACCTACCATTTTTTTTTTCCATTGCTCGCTGCGTCGTCCTCAATTTAAGCTGAACCCTTTTTGTAAGTCTCGAGGTTTCTGCTCCGTAGCTAAGTACCGGCAAGGTACAACTGTTATATACCTTCCTCTTGAGGGATAGTGGCAATCCGCCTGTCATAATTTGAGAGAGCTTGCCAAATGTGCTCCACCCCATTCTTATTCTTCTAGTTTCTTCAATCTCGTGGTTCGCCTCCGCGGTTATTACCTGCCCTAAGTAGACAGTCTTTTACAACTTGAAGTGCACTATTACCTATCTCGATGCGCTGCTCTCTTCCGAGGTTGTACATTACTTTCGTTTTCTGCAGAAAAATTTTAAGACCCACCGTTCTGCTCTCCTCGTCTAACTCCGTAATCATGAGTTCCCTGAGTTGCTGAGCATTGAAATGTCATCCACGAAGCGCAGGCTACTAAGGTACTCTCCATTGACTCTTATCCCTAACTGTTCCCATTCTAGGTTTCTGAAAACCTCCTGTAAGCACGCGGTAAATAGCATTGGGGAAATTGTGTCCCCCTGCCTTACACCCTTCTTGATTGGTATTCTGTTGCTTTCTTTATGAAGCACTATGGTAGCAGTTGATCCCCTGTAGATTTCTTCCGGGATATTTATATATACTTCATCGACGCCCTGATTCCGCAGTGTCTGCATGACGGCTGATATTTCTATTGAATCAAACGCCTTCTCGTAATCTATGAAGGCTATGTATAGTGGTTGGTTATACTCTGAGCATTTCTCTATTACCTGATTGATAGTATGAATGTGGTCCATTGTTGAGTAGCCTGTTTGAAATCCTGCTTGTTCCTTTGTTTGATTGAATTATAATGTTTTCTTTACTCTGTTAGCAATTACCTTTGTAAATAACTTGTGTAAATAGCTGTATATATAGCTTTGTGTGACCGTACCAAGACGAAAATCTGGCGCAACTACAGTCCAGCCCACGTAAAGTTAGGCCGCCGCTCCATTTAGAATAAAACTCCGAGCACCACGTCTCTTTCTTCACCCAACGGCGCGCGCCACGGACTTCGCCTAAGACGCCTTCACTGAGAACGCGAGAGCGTTTCTGTCTTTTTTTCAGGCGGCAGCAGCGATAGGGGCAACCGGCGGCACGCGACGCTCTTTCACTCTCAATCGGCATTTGCATTGAATGCGCGCAGCCGGGTGAAAATCCGAGCGACGCCCGTCCCTGCCTGCGTTTGCGACGCGCTTTAGTAGAACTCCCGATTGATTGTGAACGGGGTGGATAAACAAACTTAAAGAATAAAAAAAAAAAGGAAACGGGGCCACCAAGAGACGACGGTGCACACAAAGTGCACCTGTTATGCAGACTATCAAATATAAAAGAAAGAAAGAAAGAAAGAAAGAAAGAAAGAAAGGGAAAAACTCTAGATTAAGACGCCTCGTCGAAACGCAAGCCTGTTTTGGACAAACAGCGAGCGACGGTAAATGCACCCTTCCAGAGGAGGATAAATACGCAAGCGAACTTCGTATGTATATATATATATATATATATATATATATATATATATATATATAAAGAGAGAGAGAGAGAGAGAGAGAGAGAGAGAGAGAACGTTGTTACGTAGCAACCCTTGGCAACCAATACAGCCGCCGCCATCGAAACCGAACGTAAATGCCACGCAATATACCGCGTGCTGTTTCGCTCGCAAGAAGAGACGATAAACACAGAACGCTCTGCTTAGAATTGATTCAGACGAGTTCGACTTATTCAAGAGTGGAGAGTTCACACGAATCCACTGTATTGTCATTATTTCTTTTATTTAAATGAAGTCGCGATTCAAGTATTAAAGCAACTGGTTTACTCAAACGTTTTTTTTTTTGTTTTTTGTTTTTTCATGAGGCGCAATTCCGCCTTTCACTTTCTTGCCGAAGAGAGCGCTTCCTTACACTCTTACGCTCAACGCGGGGAGTTTGCCGAATTGCAAATGAGCAATACGCATTAAAGCCGAGTATAGATGCAGCGATGAACACGAGAAACAAAGCAGCCGCGAGTGTCTATTACTCTCTAGCGGTGAGGAGCAAGAGGAGTCCATAGGCTTGCAAAATCAAGAAAAACGAACCGGAGAGATGAAAAGACGGAATATAAAGTGAGTTTTAGAATCGCCGCAATCTCTCTAGGAAAGACATTGCGATGTGAGATAACCTGCACGAATGAATGCGGCAACGGAAAATGTCCCGTTTCGTAAAACGAATTGTAAAGCTGGGCGCGTACGAACGTGACTGCTGTTTGTAAAAACGCGACAGAATCAAACGTCAGCAAATTTTTGCTTTCCTTTGTTTGTTTGTTTGTTTGTTTGTTTGCTTGTTTGTTTGTTTCTGTATTGTTAACGCGGATATCGGCCTTTACCGGAGCATCGCAAGCATTTTCAATGTCAGCGTTAACCAAAAACAAAAAAAAAATCAAAAAGTCACACAGAGCGCTCCCATGCGCGTTCGCCTATGACTTCAAGTCGAAAGATATCCGTCTGAGCCGAGTCGTTTCCATTCAACGAGATTCATGTTAAAAGAACTACACACTACCATGCATGAGTATTATAACGATAATTATAATGATAAGGTTTCACAATAAGGCTCAGACCAACCCTAACGAAGCAGCCAAGCAACGGACAACCAAACATGAGATAATAGTCTGAAATATACGTGAGGTATACAACAATAAAACCAACTGCTCTGCATTTGCTAGCGCTTTGCCCCCATTCGATGAGGGCGCCCAACCAACTGAAACGTGAATGCTTACCCTATCTATTCGCATTCAAGCACCGGCCATCAACGGCTACCTGCCACCATAACAACAAATTAAATTATCAGTCTACTGTACATACCATTCAGTTCGCCATTTTTTTTGGGGGGGGGGGGGGGGGAGGGCTTGTACCATTCCGGTTAAAAAACTGCGACACAGCGTCTTTTAGTGTTTTTTTTTTCGACGCCCCTGACGTCTTCGCCTATAGCCTTTCTCGCTCCGTTAGGCGATCGGCCGATGCGTCGGCGAGTCCCCAACACAAATGTCGAATGTCATCGATGTATTCCTACGTACATATACGCCGCTAACTCGACGTAAGCGCAAATGCTAGCGTATAACCTCCCTTCACTCCGCAAAACACGAGAGCGGAGTAAAGGGAAGATGGTTTTAGAGGTATATAAGGCGTGTTTGTGAACTTTTACGTAGGTGTGTCGATAACACAGTGGGTAGAGCAGCCCAGCGCCCACCTTTGAAGATCGAGATGGTATGCGTTCTACTGCGAGGTTAACAATTGACAACAATTTTCCTTCCAGTTTTTTTTTTTTTTTAGTCATCAGCTTCTGTGCCTATTACCGACGGCATGTCCATGACGGAAATGACGTCAATGAAGTCTTGATGGACCCCACCATAAAACATTTTCGTGTTAAAATTATCTACAATTTAGTAGAAACGAACCTCTCCCAGAAACAAAAAAGCGTAAGACAAAGTGAAAAAAAGAGAGATATGCAGCCCGGTCCACTCTTATGGGGAACAGTCAATCAATCATGAAAACAACACAATTTAAACTAATATGGAACCCGCATCGTTTAGAAGCCCACAATATATTCCATTACACTTACCTCGACATACGGTAAAACTGTGTGCGCTAATGTTCCAAGCGTGAAATCTAAGCAGTAATCGACGGCGAAAACTACGAAAGCGAGTTCTCTTCGATCACGATCCAGGCAGTAAACAAGACACAACCGATTCGTAATGTTTACGCTGATCTTCAGCGTAAAAAAAAAACAAGTCCCGGTGCTGACCAGCGTCCTCGCGCAAGTGCAGACTGTCTGTGGTCATCTTTTAGCCAATTGCAGAGGCGATCCGGGGCCGCTTGGTTATATACTATACTTGCAAGTGGGTTGTTGTCGTAGCACACTGAGGCGCAGAAAAAGAAACCAGAATCGCGAAGAACCGACAGAGACGAGATTTCTAGGCCGAGCCAGCGCAGTCGACCAGAAAAGACTTCGTTAAAAATCAGGGCGTCATAATAAAGAAAAAATCCCCAAGACGCGAAGGAACTCAAAGCGAACCGGTGTTAAAAGAAGCGTGTGCGCAAAAAAAAAAGGCGGGGGGGGGGGGAGGACGCGAAATTCTGCACGAACTAAAAACAATACAAAAAGCAAATGTAAGAGTCCTGCAGAACCAGGAAGCACCCTGCTTGAAATAAAAATACTTAAATAATCTAGAGCGCAGGGCAGCTCAGAGCACGGATAACCTGGCACAGATTATCCCCCTACCCTAATGCTGTGCCACGGATTCCATGAACGCTTTCGCTGGCGACGGACGAAGCCGTTGCCAGGCCCAGATCTTTCCCCGCTAATGTTCTTTTTTTTTTTCTCGTTCTTTTTTCATCAATTTTCCCGAGTCCAGTCTTATACACTTCATGAAGCTGTACGAATGACACTGTCCTCCACCTTCACTCTTTTTTCCCCCGCTATTTTCCTTAGTTTTCTCTATAGTAAGGGATTTAAGGAACTGCTCTCGTACACGGTCGCGACGTGATCCAAGCAACAAGCGCCGGATTTAAGACGAGCCCCGCATATCAAGGGCTTCTTCTCCTGTGTAGATTTCCCGGCTCTTGGATGCCTCAGTTTTTCTACATAAATATATTCAACGGGCGGAAGCTGATTTTCTGCACCACAATATTTCGTTTTCATTTCTCTTTTTTTAATATTTCAGCGTGAAGAGACAGCCGTATGACAACTAAGTTCACGTTTCACTACCGGAGGCGCAAATAGTCTAAAAGACAAAAACAAAGTACGGCGAGTGAAAATGGAGCCATGACCGATAACAAGGTGGTCGCAGAAGTGTAATGAAACACGTATTGATAAGAAAAGGCATCACCAATTAAGCAGAAGTACAAGGATTAACACTATAGGTAAAAACGAGAAAATACGGTTACCTAAGTCACCAAGCTGGCAGCCGCCGCTAGAAAAAAGTTAGACAAGCGCTTGTCTTAGGCAGTCAAGTATAAATTAATGCGATGGAACATGAACTTCAAGCGCATGGCTTAAGCGCAAAACGGCGCACGCGCGCGCGCGCGTGTGTGTTTGTGGGTATTTTGATATGTGGTGTTTAAAGTCCCAAAACCACCATATGATCACGAGGGACGCCGTAGTGGAGGGTTCCGGAAAGTTCCACCACCCGGGGTTCTTTAACGTGCAACCAAACCTGAGCACACGGGCCTACAACATTTCTGCCTCCGTCGGAAATGCAGCCGCCGCAGCCGGGATTCGATCCTGCGACCTGCGGGTCAGCAGCCGAGTACCTTAGCCACTAGACCACCGCGGCGGGGCGTGTTTGTGGGTGGGTGTGAGCGCGCGCGTGCATGCGTTACCCTCTCGAGAATCACACCAAGTCAAATGTTGCCAGCTGCCGAATGAAAGTCGGCTAATGAGGTATAAAAATTGGTACGAATTGTTGGTGGCATTTCAGAACTCGAACAAATAACAAAAGTTCACCGTCGAAAACTGCTTTCATGATCAGAAATACTAATTCAAATTGGGCGTGTGCGAACAGGGAAGTTCAGGTTCGAAGTGGTTCGAAGTGAATTCGAAGCGAATAGTGATTTGGTTCCACTAATTTCGAATCTAATAGTATTTATTTAGTATTTTCGAACCAACTAACCTGGGCAATACTTTTCAACTGAATCAACACCAGTGCAAATATCTTTCTCTTTCGTTGTTGTTTGTGTTGTTTAAAGGAAGTAGAAACTATGAAACAAGGTTTGACTTTCGGTAAAATGCAAGTGATAACCGGCAAAATATGTAATGTTCTAAAATTTGCCATACCTTTTTAAGTTTACTATACTTAGAGCATATAAGTCAGTATAAGGCTCTTAAACTTGAAAAATGCTGAATAGATCTGAGGTAACTTATCATCATCATCATCAGCCTGACTACGTCCACTGCAGGACAAAGGCCTCTCCCATGCTCCGCCAGTTAACCCGGTCCTGTGCTGAGGTGATTATGTTCACTTAACTTCAGAGTGAGCCTTCACGGCAGTGCGGCCTTCTCCTGCGAAAGTGCTTTCGTGCTTTAGCACCACAGCACTGCAGTGAAACTACCTTTGCAGCAGGTAACATGCGGATTAATATACACCTATTCGTTCATTTCGAATACTTCGAAATTTTCAATCATTTAAACTCGAGGCGAATTTGGACACTGTACTATTCATTCCGTTATTCGAAGCATTCAAATATTCGTACAAGCCTAATTCAATTTTATCATTCAAGAAATTCAAGGTTTTTACATCCCTACGTGGGAGACGCCCGCTACGCGCTAGAGTGCGTCCTGCAGGACTGAAATAAAGTTTGTTTTTTTCATTTATACATACGGGCCTTAAAAACAGACTTTCAATTTTGAAGGGCATTCACGAGTTTCAAGGACCCTGGTGCACGCACTTTTCCGTGAAGTGTCAACTTCCGCCACTGAACTATCCACTGGCATGTTTTTTTAAATTAGTTTCATTCTACTCAGCAATTAGTTATAGTGCGGTCGCGCAGCCAATACCCTAGACACAACAGGAAGCGTCAAGCCGTCGAGAAGAGATTACACGCACAGATGAAAGTGGGATTCAGTGTACAAAAAACAATAGCAATAACGTCAGTTTCGAAGAACCCAACAACACGACATTTCTCACAGGAGTTGTGCAAAACTTTGGAGACCACACGGCAATCCTGCGGCACGAGCGGACACGAAAAACGCAACTGTCCACGCAAAAGGCGGCAGCTTAACGAGTTAGAAAAAACTAAGAAAGCAAAGGTCAAGCAAATAATGCTGAACTGGCACGAGACGCCAAGGCCAAACGTCGAAGGGCCACGAAAGCCCCGCGATTGCCTCGGGAAAACTTTTCAACACTTGAACTCTTTGTAACGAAAACCGTGTTTTCGTCACCCCCCCCCCCCCCCCCACACACAAAGCTGCACAACCTGACGAGGCTGCTTGATCCACGCTCGACTCCAGCGGTTCGTCGCTACGTGTCACTAGCATGTCACCCGGCCAAAAGAACAGGAAAATACTCTTAAACGCCGACTGGCAGCTCGTTTGCTAGCTCAGTTTTCCAGCCGAGAAGGAGCCTAATGTCCCCCGAGTCGGGGGCTTGATGCACAGAGCAATCTGTCCGGCAGTCCGAGTCATCCCCCTAGGGAGCGCCGCAACGGACGCCAACCAGTTCCATCTTAATCTCGGAACACATTATATATATATATATATATATATATATATATATATATATATATATATATATATATATATATATATATATATGATGTTACGGGAGAATAACTTTACTTTATAAAACGAGGAATAAACTCGGTGGTGGACAAGATGGCGCCCAGTTGGCTCACAGATCTGACAACATCGTCCTCCTCTTTGTCTTCTTCGTCGTTCTCATCCTACCGTTACATGATTTCCCCGGCGGCTGGAGCACCGACCCGGTGCTAATCAGGAGGCACTGGAGTAATACGGTTTGAGTCGCGTAACATGCACTACGTCAGTGTGAGGGTGAAGGATGGCGGGGTCCGTAGGGGTGATTTCGTATGTGACGTCAGTTACTTGGCGTAAGATACGGTAGGGACCTGAATAGCGTGGGAGTAACTTCTCCGAAAGTCCAACGCGGCGCGAGGGGAACCATAACAGAACGAGATCTCCGGGTGTGAAGTGGACGTCACGATGGCGGGCGTCGTATACGCTCTTCTGATTGTCCTGGGAGTCCAGTAAGCGTCGTCGAGCAACTTGGCGTGCCGCTTGGGCCTTCATTATTGCATCACGAGCGTACTGAGACTTGTCATTTAGTCCGGCCGGCAGGAGGGTGTCGAAAGGTAGCGCAGGGTCACGGCCGAACAACAGAAAAAAAGGAGAGAACCCAGCGGTGTCGTGTCTGGAAGAATTGTACGCGAATGTTACAAACGGTAACGTAGTGTCCCAGTCGCGGTGATCGGCGGAGACATACATGGAGAGCATGTCGGTGAGAGTGCGATTGAGGCGCTCCGTTAGACCATTTGTTTGTGGATGGTAAGCAGTCGAGAGCTTGTGTTTAGTGGCGCAGGAGCGGAGGAGGTCATCAACCACTTTGGAAAGGAAGTAGCTGCCTCGGTCGGTAAGGAGTTGTCGAGGGGCGCCATGATGTAAGATGACGTCCTCCAAAAGGAAATCGGCCACGTCAGTTGCACAGCTGGTTGGAAGGGCCCGTGTGATCGCGTATCGGGTAGCATAATCGGTTGCTACTGCAATCCACCGATTACCCGCAGCTGACGTAGGAAAAGGGCCAAGCAGGTCCACGCCAACACGGTAGAATGGGTCTTGTGGGATGTGCAGTGGCTGAAGACGTCCGGCCGGAGGGGCATTTGGTTTTTTCCGTCGTTGACAAGGGTCGCAGGCTGCAATATAACGGCAGACGTCACGGTACATGCCAGGCCAGAAGAAGCGCCGGCGAACTCTGTCGTAGGTCCGTGACACGCCGAGGTGACCCGCTGTAGGTGCATCATGAAGCTGGGCGAGAACAGTGTGACGCAATTGAATGGGAACGACGAGTAGTCTTTCGGGGCCGTCAGGACGCATATTGCAACGGTACAATACACCATCATGTATTTCAAACATTCGAAGGGAAGGGTCGGGCCTCTCCGATGTGAGCCTTCGGATAATACCGTCCAAGAAAGTATCTCGTCGCTGCTCGATTCCAATGTCATGAAACGCGGATAGAGAGAAAACGTCGATAGGAAGGGTGGTTTTAGAGGAGTCGCCGTCTGGAGGGTCGACAGGATACCGGGACAAGCAGTCCGCATCTTGATGCAGGCGGCCGGTTTTATACAGGACTGAGTAATCAAATTCTTGAAGGCGCAGCGCCCAACGGCCAAGACGGCCTGAAGGGTCTTTAAGGGACGAAAGCCAGCACAAGGCGTGGTGATCTGTGATTACTGTGAATGGCCGGCCGTACAAATAGGGACGAAATTTACCGACTGCCCAAACAAGTGCCAAACATTCCCGTTCGGTTATTGAATATTTTCTTTCAGCAGGCGAAAGAAGGCGGCTGGCATAAGCAACAACACGGTCTCGTCCTTGTTGTTTCTGGGCGAGGACTGCACCGATGCCATAGCCACTTGCGTCTGTACGAACTTCTGTTGGAGATGAAATATCAAAGTGGGCGAGGATAGGCGGAGACGTAAGCAGACACACTAGATTTTGAAACGCATCTGCTTGCTCAGGGCCCCAAATGAAGCCAGCGTCTTTTTTGAGAAGTTGAGTGAGAGGGCGTGCTACGTCGGCGAAGTTTTTAACAAAGCGGCGGAAGTAAGAACAGAGGCCAACGAAACTGCGAACGTCTTTGGTACAGGTTGGTACAGGGAAATCTCTTACTGCGCGTATTTTATCTTGATCAGGGCGAACCCCCACGGAATCAACGAGGTGTCCGAGGACAGAAATTTCACGACGGCCGAAGTGGCACTTTGCCGAATTGAGTTGCAGGCCCGCCTTACGAAAGACAGATAAGATTTTCGATAGCCTTTCAAGGTGCGTCGCAAAAGAAGGCGAAAAAACGATAACGTCGTCCAGGTAGCACAGGCAGATGGACCACTTGAAGCCGTGCAACAGAGCGTCCATCATACGTTCGAATGTGGCGGGCGCATTACATAAACCGAATGGCATCACTTTAAACTCGTAAAGGCCGTCGGGAGTGATAAACGCCGTTTTCTCACGGTCCATGTCATCAACGGCAATCTGCCAGTACCCAGAGCGGAGGTCAATGGAGGAAAAATATTTTGCGCCGTGAAGGCAATCCAGGGCATCGTCTATGCGTGGTAAAGGGTAGACGTCCTTCTTCGTTATTTTGTTTAAATGGCGATAATCGACGCAAAATCTCCAGCTGTTGTCCTTCTTCTTTACAAGTACAACAGGGGACGCCCAGGGACTGCATGAAGGCTCGATGATATTCCGAGAAAGCATTTTGTCGACCTCCTGTTGGATGATGCGCCGCTCTGCATGGGAAACACGGTAGGGTCTCCGATGGATTGGACTCGTATCGCCTGTATCAATCCGGTGCTTAACAACGGACGTCTGGCCGAGTGGGCGGTCGCCAAGGTCGAAGATGTCCCAAAAAGATGCAAGCAGGGAACGCAGGTCGTTAGCTTGTTCTTTCGGCAAGTCGGGGGCAATCATCTTGGTTAACACACTTTGGTCTGATGGAGGAGTAGACGAAGTTTTTTCGGCACTCGGGATGCTGTCATAACTTAGAGTGCAAATATGGCACTCTGCCGCCGGCACGATCTCGGCTAGAGATATACCACGAGGGAGGACTTGTGTACATAGTGAAAAATTCACTAAGGGTAGGCAGGATGCATTGGCCGTAATAGTGATGACGGTGTGAGGAAACGCAACGTTGTGCGAAAGCAGGACGTCAACATTGGGGGACACAATATAAACACCGTCTGGGACAGGTGGAACAGGGGAGACGCCTATGTAAGCTACTGTTCGTTGAGGGAGACGCAGATGTTCTGTAGAACAAAGCCGACTTGGAGGGCAACTTGGAGGATCAACAACATTAGGTAGAGCGAGTTGCACTATACCGGCAGAGCAGTCTATCAAGGCCGAATGTTCAGACAAAAAGTCTTGGCCCAAAATTATGTCATTAGGGCAGTGTTCTAAAACATAAAACAGAACTGATGTGTGGTGTCCGGCGACGCTGACGCGAGCTGAGCACACACCAATTACGGCGACTTTTCCACCATCGGCCGTTCGGACCACAGGAGTTGGGCCAGGAGTAAGGACTTTCTTCAGCCGTGCTCTAAGGTCAGCGTTCATGATAGACACGTGTGCGCCAGTGTCAATGAGGGCTGTAGTAGGTACACCGTCGACGTCAACATTGATAAGGTTCTGATGTGCGGGCAAGGTCAGTAGAGGATTTTGGGATCGGGTCGGTATTGCAGCATCACCTCCAAGAGCTGCTCCCGTCAGTTTTCCGGAGGTGAACGCCGGAACGAGCTTGGGGACGGCGATCGGCGAGATGGGGGCGAGCGGGAGAAACGGCGTTGTGGCGAAGGGGAGCGGCTGGATCGGGGGCGCGAGGAATTCTCAGGCGTTAGCGGCTCTGTTTTCGGTGATGAGCGTGAATTCCAGACAGGTGGGCGATGGGGCGGAGGGTGAGGCCACGGAGCAGAGCTGGACCAAGCACGGCAGTGACGCGAAATGTGGCCTATACGACCGCAATTGAAGCATATCGGCCGGTCGTCTGGGGTGCGCCATACCGCCGGGTCGCGATAATGTGGGCTGGCAGAAAAACGTCGGTTGGGCGGGACAGTCACGGGTGGATTTGGTGTGGCGTAGTCTGGACGATGAATGGAGCAGACGTTTAAGCCGGCGTTGGCCAGTTCTTGCCTCACGACGGTCTGTATGAGAGAGACGGTGGCGTGATAGCTTTCGGAGTTGGGGGAAGCTGACACGAGTGGAGCTGCGGCTTCTATTTCCCGACGGACAATACGGACAACGTCACCGGGACTTTCCGTAGAAGGCAGGCGAGGGTCTTCGCATGTGGACGTTGCAGCCGTGTTTGGAAGCCGGGCAAACTGGTGGAGAACACGGCGGCTCTTCGCTTCTTCAAAGCGCCGGCATTCAGAAATAATGTCGTGGACCGTAGATGAATTCTTGAACACAAGAAGGTGAAAGGCGTCATCTGCTATGCCCTTAATAATATGGCCAACCTTATCGGCTTCGGACATCTGCGAGTCTACCTTGCGGCACAAAGCGAGCACGTCCTGAATGTACGTGAGGTATGATTCGGTGCACGTCTGAACTCGACGTGCGAGCTCGTTTTGGGCGGCGCGTTGACTTCCCACAGGCCTGCCAAATAGCTCCCGGAGCTTTTGCTTGCATAACTCCCAGCTAGTCAGTTCTTCCTCGTGCGTCTCGTACCAGACCTTTGCGGTACCTCTGAGATAAAAAATCACGTTGGCCAGCATGAGCGTTGGATCCCATCGCATACGTACACCCACTCGTTCGTATGACTTCAGCCAGGCTTCTACGTCAATGCCATCAGTGCCAGAAAAGGTACCTGGATCTCTCGGGGGCTCCAAGATGAGGGTTGACGGTCCAGTTGGAGAAAGCACGGACGTAGTTGGAGAAGGCACGGTAGACGGGGAAGGGTCGGCATTGTTGACTGCAGTCGCCATGGGGGAGACCACTAGGCGCCCGCTACGAAGCTCCGTTTTGCGTGAAGTGAGTACCCCGCACCTCCCACCAATGATGTTACGGGAGAATAACTTTACTTTATAAAACGAGGAATAAACTCGGTGGTGGACAAGATGGCGCCCAGTTGGCTCACAGATCTGACAACATCGTCCTCCTCTTTGTCTTCTTCGTCGTTCTCATCCTACCGTTACAATATATATATATATATATATATATATATATATATATATATATATATAAAGGGCTTCGATATCAAGTCACCAGAAGATTGGACGAACAAATCAGCGAGCTTCGCCAGAACCGAAGCAAACGAGAAGGGCCGCATATAAGCGGCACACAAAGAAAACCAAATGAAAGGACCGTGGCGGTGGTGGGGGAAGGGGGCAATGCGTGAAGCTCGTACCGAATACGAAAGGAGACAAAGCTAGACAAACGTAAGAGCTTAGGTATTAATTTATCTTTGTTTATGTGTCTATACCTTTGTTTATGTGTCAGTATCGCTCATTTTTTGTTGTTTTGTTGCCCGCTGACACGAGCCTTCGCGAAAAAACTGGCCAAGCATTACGTCTTAAGCGAAGGCAAAATCCAAGCAACGAAGTCCTCACACAGTTAACAGGTAAACGAGCATCTAGCGGGTCGATGAAAACAGAGCATCAAAAACACGACTAGAAACGCGTATACCACGGAACGAAAAGAAAAAAAAAAACACTGGGAAAGCTGCCAAGGCTAGAACCGCGCGGTGGGACAGTATAGAAAAACAAAGGCGCCAGCGAGACGTCATCGGAGAGACGGATAATGGAGATGGAAAACGCGCCCGCGGAGCGTTATGGGAGGAGGCCCCTGTATAAGCATACACAGTGAGACGCATACAACGAGAAAAGAAATGAAAATAAAGATTGATGCTGGATGAGCGGTGAGGGAGCATTTCGTCTCTCCTTCGGAGACGCGTCTCTGATGGCCAGTAGTAGAGAAGGGCGTCCGCAGACAACCATCACAGAGCGATATATGCAGGGGCGCTTCGTGCGAGATAGATGCGCGACCGCAGGGAAATGAGAGACGAAAGAGATGGTTTCAGTGTATGTATATATATATATATATATATATATATATATATATATATATATATATATATATATATATATATATATATATATATATATATATATATATATCCAGACGAGAGAGAAGGAAGGGCGAACTAGACATGAGCATATTTCTTCGTGTAATATTATACATAACTCAATCATGGTAATATTCTAATCTACCATTCTCGTGCATTCCCAGGGGACTAGATTTGTTAACGCAATCGCCAAAGGCAGCGACGCTGTAAGCTCGCCTCCCGATCCCCTTTACACGGAACGTCACTCTTCACCGCAAGCCTTCCGCGCCATGCGGCAGACCCATCAGGAGTGTATAGGGATAGGGACAGAGGCCTTTCGGCGCCCCCTGCGCGCGATTGTTCGTAGATAAAACGCTCAGTATATACCCAAGTACGCGAATCGACAGAACGGCGTATTCATTAGATGAGAGAGCGAGCGAGTACATATGAAGGCTTTCATCCGCACTTTGACTTCGAAAGAACCGTCCTTCCGGCTGAAGTGATAGGCCTCACAAACCCGGGGATTGAGTGTACGTTCTACTATACCTCGACGATCGTCGTCCGCCTGCGAGGAATCCCTCCTGGGGAACCCCGCAAGCTTCCGAGCGAATGTGAGTTTGAATGCAGTTTGTTCGGCCGTGTAATCACCCCTGCAATGGGAGCACACGGACGAGGACTCGATTAAGGAATCCTTTGAGAGGGGAGCGCGCTTTCATGGCGGTCATATGCAATGATGAGCGCGACCACAAAGGCGGATTGTGGTCATATACATACAGTCTGTAATGAAAGAAATTTTATAGTTGAAAGGCTCTTACCTAGAAGTACCAACTGTACATGTAGAAAGGGCAATATCGAATCTGTGATGGATACTTTTTTTTTTATTTCAGAGTGTCTGACCTCCACAGGCACTGGGCGCGAGGTTTGGAGATAGATGTCCCTGAAACATACGTTAACCATCAAGGGTGAAGAAAAACTGCAGGGGGGGGGGGGGGGGGACATGTCATTCAACGACAGTGACACGGCGAGTGATGGCTGCGTTCTGGTGATAGCGACGGTGCCGAGAATCGCGGTGTGATTCGAAGCTTTCTTTTGGGGGCGGCAAAATGAGCGACCAATGAAATACGGGGTGCACATTACACACCAAGAAAACTGGCTCCCGTTTTAGTACGTCCTCCGAGGTTCGATTTAATACCGCAGATTTAATACCGCATCACGCAGTACGCGTTATGAAGATATGCCCGGTCTGCACCGCCCTTAGAAGGCTCCTCAATATACTATGAATTCTCATCTCTTTGCGAAGGGAGGGAGAGAGAGAGAGAGAGAGTATGGGTATATAACGGCTTGCCATTTCACTGAGCTAGCTGTTAGCGACTAGAAGTGGCATATGATGCGAATATCGGCCGGTCCAAGTCAAAACACGGCCTGCAATGTAGGAATGCCTTCGCATATCACATGCATTTGCAACAAAATAAAGGAAGTATTTTCCACATTGATCGATATGCCCTAGCATCAATGGCGTGGTTTAGGGACCACTAAAGCGCGCCAATCATTTGACTGCGAAGTTTCACTGAAACAGTGAAATACTAATGAGATATATAACGTACATCTTGAACGCAGAAAGCTGGGCGAAGGACTTATCAGGGACTGGAGACCAGAACAATAACAGAGTTGCACTCTTCACCACTACCAACTAGCCCGAAAGGGCCGTCTTCTTACAATGAAACTCACTTTCATTACACGCACAAACTGAAAGACGAGGAAAACGGTGCAATATACAGAAACAGCAATAATGTCACGATAGTGAAGCGTGCCACCCATATATGATTACATCACAAAAATCTTTGATCAGGAGGTGCCACTGTAGCCGAGGTTTGCGACGAGTGGTCTTATCTCTCTGACCACGCGTTCCGAAAACGGCGGCTCACCCGCTGCACACGGGGCCCAGCGCCACCGATGTGATGTTGGAACGCTTCCGGTGGAACAAAAGCTAAACGATTATGACGCAATATTCGGTAAACAATTACGCGACGCTACCTGTTTCGAAGGCAGCCACTGATATAAGCGGTGAACCACGTATAGGTGCAATTTACCACCTTGTGCTCGAGCTCCAGAACGCCACAGCCGATGCAGGTGCAACGAAAATGCGTTCGAGTTGAACTGACAACGACGGCAGGTACACACTGCTCGCCAACGCGACAATCCTTTCCCACTCCTCCTTACCAACCCGACTCTCGTCTTCACCCTCGCCCCGCTCAAGGGCGCGAAGAAACGCTAACGCTAAAGATGGAATTCGCTCGGAGTCGTCGCCTAGCTAAGGAACGCACTTCCTCCATCCGGAGCGACGTGGACGTGGGCGAGTTGACTACGACAACGCCGCCCAGCGTTGACAGAAAAGAATCTGCCCCCTTCTCTCCCCCTCTTGTGCAGGTAGACAGTCGGAGACATGCTCATCGCCCCGGGCTCAGTTTCCCATCGCCCCTTTTCTCTGTCTCTATCCAAGAGACGAAAAAGAATGCCGCACCGCGCAACGCACTACCCTATCGCGGTAAATCAATGGGGCGGGAGTGCAATATTGGAACTGGGCACCACGTCACCACGGAGCTCGTTTCCCGTCCTCCGTGCGTCTTCAACAGGCCAAATATCAACGCTTCTTACAGCTCTGTGTGACCGTGAACACAGAAGCAGAGAGAGTGGAGAGGGAGGGGGGTGAGGCTGTAACACGGTTCTACGCAGGCCGCTTGCTGGTGCACTCTCGTACCCTACAGGCTTCCAGGACAACGCACAATTGGAATCGGGCATAGCCTGCTATACACGTCTACAGCTTAATATCCCGACATAAACCGTGCAGCACCTGATCTTAACGGAATGCACGACCCCAAGCGGCCAAGCGCATGCGCAGTGAACGAGGCATTTCATGGGTGCAAAGGCCTCCAGTAGACGTGATGCGCACGCAGAAAACAGAAAGAGCCGATGCACGGACGAGCGTATAAAGTTCGAGCATGCATCAAGTAGCCCGCAAGGAACTTTTTCTGCCAGCTCTAGACGAAACGTGGCATGAGCCTTTGTAGGCCAAAAAGCACTGGATAGAGAAGAGCTCTTTGTGACCGTCATAGGCAACGACCAAACTTGTCGCTACGTTTTTGGTTGCGGAACAAAAATAAAAAAAAAACACGAAGCACAAGAAAGTCCGGGAACAGACTCCACGTAGAAAGGTCCGGGATGAACACGTTCGACAACTTTCTTGATAAAAGAAAACACAGTGTATATTTAAAAAAACAAAAACAAGCAGCGAATCCATGAACGCGATTTAACAGTCTGCGAGCCCGTAGTCAACAGCGTGCGATTTCTCCCATCTATCGCACTAATCACGCCTCTGCAATTCACCACGGCTCGTCATAAGTGGGGAAGCTTCGAAGAGAACTAGTGCTTGTGGAGAGAGGAGTAGAGAAGAAACAAAGCGAAAACAAAATTGTGCAAAACAGCAGAGTGGAGATAAGTTGAAAACGCCCCGGAACACACATTTTCCATTTCACGCACTTTCATTTACTCCTACAGAGTTTTCACCATGGAGAGAGGAGCCTTCCGCACTTTCCCGAAATCCCTAATCCAACTCCTTAACCGCCACACATTCTCGCTCACTCCTTCCTCCAATGAAAATGGCCAGAAACGAACTGCCACCCTTCTTTCCTTCCTTCATTTCCATCGCTATTCCCTAGAAAAGCGAACCTTTGCTTCCCAGACTGCCTGCTATCCTTCCCTTTTAACCCACACTATCACGCTTATATATCCCGCTGACTCGGCTGCAACCTCCTTTCCCAATCAAGGCGGTCCAAGACGAACTGCCGCTCCACCCTCCCAATCTTTCCTTCATTTCCCACGTCATTCACTAGTAAAGCGTACCCTTCCTTCCCAAACTCCCTTATCTCCCACCCTCTCATCCCCACACATTCCCGCTCAATCGTCCCAACTTCCTCCCGCCGATCCCCAATCAGGGCGACCCCGGAAGCCCGGCATTCCGCCGCCGATGGCACGCCAGGCACTTGTCGACCCCACGACCGGCAGCATCGACAACCTGTGCGACGCCATGGGCCGTCGCCGCCACCATGGCACCCCGAATTCCTGACCAGTGTTCTCCGCGCACCGCTGGCGGCGAGGAATCTCTCTTGGTCATAGTCTACCACGCATCCCGTTTCTTCCCTCACCCCCTTTCCCCCACATGTCCCTCCAAGCGTTTCCTTCTCCAGACGTTCCCAATCAACTCGCAGGTGCGTTCGCGCCTTTTACCCCAGGTAACTAGGCAAACGAAAATAGGAATTAAAGTTGTCAATATAAGCTTCAGAACAGAGCAATATTTCGCCAATAAGCAAGCGATGCGTTCCAGTCGCCTCAGTGACCCGCTGCTAAGATCTATGGTGCTTGAGTGCTGAAAAAACTGAAAAGGACGTTTTTTGAGGGCCTAGTTGGTGCATGTTGACGCGAATTAATGAACGCACGAAAAGACGTGGCACATAAAGATACACAAGGGACAAGCACCCGTGCGTTCCAAGTTTTCATTTTTTCTTTTGTGATGACAAGTTCGTGGGATCGAAGTACGGCAGCCGCGGCAAAATGCTATTGAACCGCGTACGTAGATTTTGGTGCGCGTTAAGGAAACGCAGATCATGAGAATCCTTGGAGGCCCACACTACGAGACATCTTATAACTCTGTCGATCGCCGTCATACACCCACAACAAGCTACAACAGGAATGAGCTGGGCTACAAAACCCTGTAAGCCAAGCAATGCCAGATAAAGGCAATGGGACGCTGACCTAATAAGATTTTAGACGAGTTGTACGCGAACTTCACATACTTGCTGACCTAGCGCGACGATCCCCAGACGATAAAGGCAAAGTGTGCGGCTTGAGGAAAAAAAAAAGATTAGGTGAAACTTGTGACCCAATTGCGTACGAAAAATTTCAAACATTTCCGAAAGCGCTAAAGTGCATGAAATTCTAACGCTTCAAAAAAAAAAAAAACAAGTCGCAGGTCGAGACGGGGAATCATAAAATGCAAATGCTAAAAAAATATTTTCGAGAATGGCCACAAAACTCGCAAGTCGAAGCACGAACAAGCCGCCCTTTCCCGCATAGACACAGCGACCAAGCCAAAAAGTCGTCGTTAGAAACTACGAACGGCCAGGCCATTTAGTATACAAATGCTAATCAGACGGCTTTAACGCCAGTTCGGAACAAAAGAAACCTTACAAAGAAATATGCAGACATCAATACAGGCGTAACCTTTACCAGAAGCAATCAAGCTGCACTTCAACACTACAAGAGCATTCAATGCTATTGTAAGACTTCAAAATAGCGCATAACGACCAAAATTTCGGACGAAGACGATATATATTGCAAATAGTTGTTTTCAGAAATGACTCAGATGCCGGAATTCGATTGGTTGCACGACGTATCGGGTGCCCAAAATTTCAACACTGCCCACACGGTTGCGACGTGCTTCGAAGAAAAAACAAACCGATACCGTTTCGCAAGAGATCACACTGCGCTGCACAAACAAAAGCGAAATTATAAGTCCTCTGCGCTTCTGTAATCCTTTATAAGCACACCACTTATTCCGCGAATAGCAATGGCAAAACAAATCGCGACGACGCTAGACCATTTCATAATTTGGAACCGGCGAAATACCGTATGGACTCGAATAAGCGTCGCACCTATACAATGGCGGCATATATTTGCCAGAAAAAAAGGGGAGAAAACCACCTGAAAATCTCGAAATAAAAACGAGCCTATTTTATGCAATGAGATAGTCCAATCTACAACCTAAAAAGTGTTGCGACCTTTAGAAAAATACGCTTTACTATCAAAAGTTCATTATTAGCGGAGAAATTCAAGCCCGAAGTCTCATGTTTAAATTTCGCGCCGAAATCTCCACGCATGACGTCAAAAAATTCAAGAAGTATTTTTTGTATTTTCGCGACTTAAGCTCCGCTAAAATTTCTGAAACTTCGTATGCTAGATCTATGACACCCAGAAATGAATGTTGACTTTACTTTAGTCGATTAGAAGAAAGCTACATCACACAGTGGACACCTTGAGAACCTATGACGTCACGGTGTTTAGTTAGGGAATCTCAAGGTGGCGTCTCCACTCGCATGTTGTTCTCGCCACTGTTGTAGCTTACCAAGAATCGTCTCGCGCTAAGGCCGCGTTCACACTGAGCATTCCGGCCGCCGGAAGTGCTTCGAATCCGGTTCGGCGGCGGCGAGTTCCGCCGAAAGGGCCCTCTCCGCGCCGATCGCTCTCCGACCGATTTTTGCGGCGTCTGCCGCCGAATCGGTCACCGCAGAGGAATTTTGAAAAATGGCGGCCAAGCCCTACGCACTTGTTATGCCGCAGTGCACGTAACTGAATGTTGAAACCAACGCGAGTTTAACCTACTCTGTGCATACTTCGCCTCCGTATTTCCTGAAAGGGTGACCGAGCTTCCTGTTGGCGTGACCGAGCTTGTTGCGGTCTTGCAAAGCAAAACGAACCCACCAACGCCGCTGGCGTCGGTGGTTTTTATGCTCTTCGTGCATTACAAGACAGCCACTTGCCAGCAAAGTAAGCAGTACTGTGTTTTCTTGCTTCTTGCGTACCAGAATCGTCGAAGAGCCGCGACAACAACCGGGTGACAGCGCATCCATCCCGCGTTCGCCCCGTAGCAGATGGCATATTCGGCGGCGCGGGGCGCGTCCAGTGCGAACGGCGCTGTGTTTCGGCGGCAGGGGAATTTCGGTCGCTGTAGAAAGCGGATGTTTCAGTGTGAACTAGGCATTAGAGTGGTCTTTTTGTATTTGGGAAATCGTACTTTACTGACACGCGAAATAACGTTTGTTTTTAGGGCCACTTTGAAACTGGGAGGCAAGGGGGGTGGGAGGGCGAGAGTCCTTGAGGAGAGGGGCAGTAGTATCAACATCATGTATGCTTCGGAAAATGCCGCTAGCCAGAAACGCCTTTTGTTGAATAAAGCATCACGAGCAGGGCCAAATTATTTCCCTACCCGAATTTATTGATTTCGTTGCGTGTATGGGGAACTATAGGTAGCCAAACTTTTCTATACATAGACGTGTCCACAGCAGCGCACGTTTAACATAATGAAATGAATGAGTTATGAAATGCGTGGCCTGAATGAGCGGATAGACATGTTCATTACGACAAAGATACAGCTAGCTTGCGTTTACTCTGAGATCACAAGAGATTAAAACGAATTCGGTAGCATTCTTCCGATAATTAACCGATAAGACCCCTATGCCGCATAACATTCGAGCCTCATTGAACTCGCAAGATAAGTTACGCACGGAGCTTATACGCGACGAGATGCGGTATCCATCACGACAGTCTTTCGCGACGCCAACAGCATCGAGTTGCGTCGGCGAAAGGCGCCCGTCCGCATTTATAGAGAAGGCACCGCCGGCGATGCGCAAACATTCATCAAACGTCCCGGTCAGTGGCGCAATTCTAAGAAGCGACGCGGTTTCGCCGACAAGCTTGACCAACTTCGAACGATGGCACCCAATGGGCACGATTATAGAAGGAAAGCGATTGATGAGTGGGCGACGTACCTAAATGCGGACGTAGTGGTGACGTCATTTAGATCGCGGTGGTCACACTTTCACGCCACGTCAGCGCAGCGCACCGAATACTACTCATCATGGAGCATATAGAGTTTTCTATAAATACAGTAGAGCAAACTCCGCCGCTAGTGTCTATGGGAACTGCAACGCACGTTGCCTCAGCCAGCCTCAGAATGATGGATAGTACACATATTTCTCCAATCTTCATTTCTTTCGTCTCCGTTTGGCGTCGCGCGGCTTCTAGCCGCTTCGACACGAGACGACAAATGTTCAGCGGTTGCACTTCACCGCCTTGATCTGCAACAGCTCAACGATTCAAATCGGCTCCCCAAGTTCGCAACGGTCCGTCGCTTTATTCGAAACAAAACCAAAACACATCAACAAACAAGGCGACAAGTGCTCCCGAAGCCCGCAAGCACGGGGGCTAGGCGAAGTCGTGCACCGCCCGCCATTCCAACGATGGCTGAGCGATCGCAGCGCCAACGTCTTCTACTCTGGTCAATTACAGGAAAGTCTGCGTCAATGAGAAACAACAATGAAATCTCACGTTGTTCCTTACGCTTTCGCCTTAGACGCCTAGATGGCGAGAGTCAGCTGCTCCTTGCTGCCAGTCGATGTAATGACCATACTCAAACCAGCCTCCGAAATACTTTCTGCCCCTCATTTTTTTTTATGGTCTCGGGGATCAGAGGCACTGCAGGCTTTTCGCTCTTCCGCTGACAATGCACCGCCTCTGTGATCGGCATACCCTTGATCAAGCGCATATGTGACGCGATGGAGTTATCGCGCGTGTGACGCCAAAGTGAGCTCGCAATGACGTCACCACGTGCCAATTTCTCGCATCGCTCACCTGGATGCAGCCGACGCGGGACACCTCCGATAGTGACTGTGAATTTTCGCGTTTTTTTTTCAGGAATCTGGGTGCTTTCGCCCTAACGAGAAACCAAATGCATGAACACTGCGACTTTGAAGGACAGCAAAAAAAAAAAAACGTTAGCGAAAGCGAGTGGCGGAGATCAACTAACATCTCAGATATTACAAACAACCAGATTAAAAAGTCCCAAGTTAGTTCTGAGGCTTCACGCGATACAAAAGCGGTCCAGCTTTACGGGATATAACAGCGACCGGATTAACAGACACGCCAATACATTGGACTACCGCATAATTTAGAGCACCCAGCCGTTTTCTCGCGCACCTGTAATCGAAGCCCGCGGACCTTTCCACACGTCACCAGAACTGAAAAGCAGCTGCTTTAAACTGCAAATGTGATGCTTAGAAGAGCTACGTTACAGCTGCGAAGCCCCTGAGCCACCATGGTGGTTGAACCTGTGGGTAAATGTCACCGTCAATTCAAGTAAACTAGTCATCATAAATTTTGCGCCGGCTGTTAAGCATCTGCAGCGGTAGGAAATCTAATCCACGAGAATGCTTGAAAGAAAGAAAGAAAGAAAGAAAGAAGGAAAGAAAGTAAATAAATAAAGAAAGAAAGAAAGAAAGAAAGAAAGAAAGAAAGAAAGAAAGAAAGAAAGAAAGGAAAAAAGAAAGAAAGGAGTAAAAGGGGGTGGGTGGATCTGAACACGAGGCGAGCAACACAGTACAACACGGACGAAGTAGCATTTTTTTTTTTCATTGAAACTCGAAGCTCGGCCAATCGAATGGGCACATCAACAACCAGTATAAGCAATCAGACAGACACATGTACAGAAAATGAATCGTAAGTTGTCATCAGCTGTCATCATTACAGCAAAAATACAAAGAGAGAGGCGGAGAGAAGAAGAGAGAGAGGCAGAGATGGGACAGGCGGATTTCTACAGTTCTCGCGTTACGCGGCAAAGCGCGCAGCCCGACAAGTCCGGAGTTGCAGGAGAGACTGCCCCCTCGGCAGCTGCCAGGGTCGGCTCCGCTCGGGTTCCCGATGCCGCGCAGGAAAGCACGCTTCGACGGAGCGGAGAAAGGAACGAGTTCTCGTGTGACCGCGAAGCGCGGCCCCTTGGCTCGCCTGCCCCGCAGCCGATAGGCGCTGCGTTTCCTTCGCGTCCCCGCAACGGGCGCCCGTCGACGTCTTTCCGCGTAATCCCAAACTGTCCACATTCTCGTGTAACGTTCACGTGGATGCGAGCAGAATGCGGCGCAGAGAGTCGGTTGAAAATCGAAAGGCCTACCGGTAAGAGGCATCGCGCTAGTAAAGCGGGCTTTGGTCCCCGTTTTGTAAATGCATTTCGCTGCAAACGTAACCCGAAACGATTCGGTGGATTTGTTCATGTCTTTTCGTCGGATCAGACAACACGGAACAGTTACATCACGGTCGCCTAAAACGGTGCAATGAAAAAGAACAAAGAAGCAGAGAAACTGACATGTGTGGTTTAACGTCCCAAAACAACCGTATGATTATGAGAGACGCCGTAGTGGAGGGCTCCGGAAATTTCGACCACCTGGGGTTCTTTAACGTTCACCCAAATCTGAGCACACGGGCCTACAGCATTTCTGTCTCCATCGGAAATGTAGCCACCGCAGCCGGGATTCGATCCCGCAACCTGCGGGTCAGCAGCCGAGTACCTTAGCCGCTAGACCACCATGGCCGGGCAGAAGCAGAGAAAGAAAAAGAGGACCCCGAAAAACGTTCTGTTTAATATTATCCATACGAACTACTGTGGCTTAGCGTGCTGAAACAAATATACGATTATGATGTGCGCCGTAGGCGGAAACTCTGGATTGATTTCGATGAGCTATAATACATATACCCCGCAATGAAAACTTGTATCCGTAAGGAAACAGCGACCACAAACTTTCGAACTAGATCCATATTCACTATCCGGATTTCACTACGCTAAGCTGCTTCCCCGTAGGCCTGGAAACCTTCACATATAAAAGTGCAATAAACACGCCACAGAAAGGGCACTAAGTCTGCGAAGAACCGCCAACAGCTCCCTCGATTTGTCGGCTGACACACCGACGCCAGAAAACCGCGGAGGCGCGAGTGATGGCGAGAAGGGTGTCGTGATAGACACCGCTCGGAGATAGTCCCGACAGCGCATATATCTATATAAATACTCGCATAAATCTAAGCAAGTCGCGAGAACCCCCTCGTTCAATCCACTCACAGAGCGCAGGGGAGACTGGTCTAGAGAGATGAGAGCGGTGCGGGGACGGAGAGAGGCACATAGGGAGATGAGAGCTACGTTCGGAAGGGGCTTTAGGAAAGGCGATATCCCCTTCGGCGATACAGATGAGGCCTGCGCGCACACTCGGACGCCGAGTCAACAACCACCGAGCGAGCGAGAAGCACCATCGTCCAAAAATAAAAATAAAATAAAAAAGAAACCCGCCGAGGATTTTCCGAAGCACCCGAACCGCGTATAACACATACGCTTGCCACCGCCGCCACTATGGCGCAGCGGCCAAATCCACTGGGGACGAAAGACCAAATAACGAGAGGGCTAGGACTTTTCCTGGGCTCGCAGGAGTTGACTGTCAAGTCCCTATATATATATATATACCTGTAACTGCTTTATTTTTGGAGCCATCGCCGCAAGACTTGGGTTCCCTATCGTCTCCCAAAGTCTCCGCCTCTCCTCCTCAACCACCGCTCGGAAGCCCGACGACTGCGAAACCCCGAGCGCCGAGCAAATTTAATATCCGCGCCACCAGCGCCGCAGTGTCAGCCCCGCTGCCAGCCCTTCCACGTCCCCGGGCGCTGTCTGAGCCACTTGGGGTTGAAGCCGCGAGCCGAGCTAGGGCTCAGTCGGCCATCATCATCAGTCTAGCTTAATCAGAGGAGAGCGACCCGCACGGCAGCTAGAGGGAACGTGGAGAGGAGGGAGGGCTCGCAGGAGCGCCACCGTCCGGATAGTCGACGCGGTGGGATACTGCAGAAACGGCGGCGTCTACAGGCGAGGGCGGTGGAAGTGGTGGGGAAATCACTGTTTTCCCGCAAGGACGGCCACGAAGGGATAACTGACGACGATTCGAGCTCATCAGCAATATCGTGGAGAGTCGCACGTCGAACACAAAGAGATAGAAATAACAAAGAAACACATAAGCATCAATAAAGCTGAGGTATTTGAACCTCATCCTGACCGGAAAATACACCGGGATCACGAGCAGGAGGTAGAACGACGTATGTAGAATTCACGGTAGGGGCAGGTGGCGAAGACGATGGTTGTTCAACCTGTGACAAGGTTGGACCTATGATGATGCGGCCGTTGCGGAGCTTCGCGATGAAGACGGGGAAGTAGCCAGCACGTCCACCACAAAGATGTTACGTAAAAATGACACGAGGCGTATCTATTTAAAATCTATATTCAAACTGATGCGCATGGCGTCGACTAAGATGGAGGACAGCACGCACAGCCGACAGACCACTTCCTCGTTGTCGTCTTCTGACCGCTGATATGTCAGCTACGTAGCAATATTTTAACACAGCGAACGACTACGCGATTACGAAAAAGGAGGGCTGGGAAGGGGGGGGGGGAGGGGGAGCAAACCGCAGCACCTGTAATGTCGGAAACCAAATTGTCGGAAGCCCGTCTGGTCGGGAAGTAACAGTAAAGGGAGGACACCGACCGAAAGAAAGAACGCGAACAAGACGTTTCGACTCCCGTCCGGGATACGGAACGTCATTTTCGTTTAGCTGGGACGTCTTTTCGTATCAGCGTCCCTCCTCAACTTTTCTTGAGAGAACCAACAACGTACCAACCTAAGCGTGCGACGCTTATGGAAGGCACGAAGTTTCCAGTTCGCAAACAAAACAAAAAAAAGGCGGCAACACTCTGGCACTTTGATAGCAACGGCTCATAATATCTGCATAACAAAGAGCAGAACCACCAAGGGTACACCGCGAAGCGGAAAACCTTGTTAGCTTTTTTTTTATTTCGCACCACTGCAAATGGGAAACTACGAACGACGAAAAAATATAAATAAATAATAAAAGCTGCCGCTTCACCCTTATGGGTCCCGTATTGGCCAAGTCATAGTCTGATTCGTTGTCATTGTCTGAGTATATGCGACAAACAAACGTATCTACGCGCCCACGCCCTGTATAGTTTGACAACGACAAAAATTCAAATAGGTGTTCATTTTAACGAGCTGTCTGATACGCCAATGTTAAAGAAACGGAAATAAAAAATAAACGAGAGCAAGTGGAAGTATAAGATTTGTTACTATGTAGTTTCTAACGGGCATGGGTGAAGAGAATGAAATAAAAGAAGAAGAAGATGTTTGACAACAGTACAATGTTATGACCACAACACCGTCCAAGTGCTGCAATTCTACATTGCTTGTGAACAGCCCTAATTTAACAAGGTCAGACTACAGCAACAACCTCACAGTGGAACAGTCATGGTTGAAGAGCAACGCGTATAAAGGACACCGAAGAGAATAGCCAATGAGCTCGTCCGCTTTAAGCGCGCACAAATATTTCATCCCGAATACCAAACAAGTCGCCAAGCTTTCAGCTTTAACTGCGGTCCAACTGTCATGACTGCCGCGGTCCCAAAAGGCAGTTCCGGACCTCCTAATCACACGGGGCGACAGGCAGACCAGCCGGCCGGCTCGGTCGACGCACCAGACCGGAAACGAAAGCAGAGCGGTCCCCCCGACGGGCGACCGGACGCGAAGTGGCCTCCTCCGCAATCACACCACACGGCGATCATCGTCAGCGCCCGGGGGGGGGGGGGGGGGGGACCGTTGGAAGTACACGTCAATGCCCACGCGCACACAGAACGAGACCAAAGGCCACTGTGAGCGAACCACTGTGAGACTAGTGGGCCAGCACAGCTGTCGGATGAGTTCTTTCGTAGACGAATCCACATCCGCAACCATGTAAGGTACAGACAAATATGAAAGGACCAACGCCTTTCGGAAGCGGTTGCTCCTGTGCACAATCTTCGGATTAGGGATAATCAGTCACCAACTGAGGAGCTTTCTGTTAACGGCGAAGCTGTTCTTTATAGAGGCCTTCCTGTCCGGGGGCCGACGTACAGATCACTAAAGGGTATGCGCCATATAAAGTGGGAAAATCCCACTACACGAATACGTGTCAGTCTCCTCCCATCACTCGCACAACTCGCCAGTGCGCCCACTACTCTCCCCGCCACACTGACGACTTCATTCATCTACTTTAAACGCACTTCACTCAAATCCCCCTTCATTAAAATCCCAGTGCACTCAAAGTCCACTGTACTCTAATCCCACTGTATTGAAATCCCAATGTAATATATTGCCACTCCAGTCTAATCCCTCTGTATTCAAATCCCACTGTATTCAAATCTCCTTGTATTAAAATCTCACTACAATGAAATCGCACTACATTGAAATCCAACTCCATTCAAATCTCGCTGCATTGAAATTCCACTCCATTCAAGTGCCACTGCATTCAACCAGCTACGCTGTTATATCAGTGTCCGCCAAGTAGCAGATTTTTTTTCGAGAATTTCTTTTTTCAAGATAAACGGATTTTCTACTTTCATGCTAAAACGGTTGGTTGTCTTTCTTTTACCTTTCTAATACTTTTTTTTCCCCTAAGACTGCACCGGCACGTTTTCGTGTTTATCACTCCGAGTAAATAGTAGTACACCGACACCACAAGGCGCGCCTATTTAAGAGGCAGGCAAGAGAGTGTTTTTCGCTGCACACAACAAGTCCGAGTTCGACGCCACACCAACTTACTTTTCTTTCCCCATATATATAATGACGCGCCCCAAACAAAAGCGAGCAGCCAGAGAACGGCCGAGATTCGAGTGATGGACACGAAATGCGACACACACCATAGAGCACGTCCCGCGGCACCTCCAAGGCGATACGCTCTAAAGACCCCAATCTGGGCTGTACTGCGATTCGCTGTGAAAGAGAAAGAAACAAGGAAGAAAGAACGTATAGCGAATCAGCATTGACTCGGGGAGTGCTTAAAAACCCGCCAACAGGACTCTGCACTCAGCGCGCCATTACGTCGTCTTGGGTGCGACGGCGAAAGAAGAGGTTAGCGCACTTACAGGTGGCCTCACTATATGACATTCGGATACGTCGGACACCTCTTTCACGACAGCCCTGGCCATAAGAAGAAGACTTAAGGACCACGTATGTATGGCTTATATAGTGTATGCAAGTAAAGAACAGCGATACGCCATCGTGAGAGAACCATCGGCCTGAAACAGCCGGAAACTTCCGCTTTCTGGACATGGCTTTAACAGACCACCGCGCGTCTGCTGCGACATCACGTGTGTTGGCGTAATACAGTACTGAAAAACTGGACGGGTATAGTGTCCAGGGTCATTTCGCGGCAGCTTGAAAGATACTAAATGTGGAGAGTAAATTACGTCAGCGCGATTATTATTATTATTATTATTATTATTATTATTATTATTATTATTATTATTATTTGCTTGTTTCATGACAAGCTAGCTGTTACCGCGCTGTGAAAACACGATCTCGAAAGGCGTGCTCGCAAAAACTCTCTAGGGAAGCTATAGATCTGTATGGGGCTGAACATATGCGACGTTCAACTAAGAACATATAATTAACACCGAAACTTTCTAACAAGAGCCTGACCCAGAGAAAGATACGTAAGCATCAAAGCTATTCAAACGTCGGCTTTACCCCTTAGATAACATCAAAGATCAGCCGTCCGACCGCCAATATCAGTGCCCACGTTAACGCATCAGATTCAAGTCGAAGAAGTGGGCGGCGACGATACTAATCCAGCATGGGTACGATAGGCACGCTCAGCTGGAGTTAGAGGCTTCAGACACTCAGGAAGATACGGACATATTTGAAAAAAAAAAACTATTACAAAAGAAAAGAAAGCACTGAAGGAATCAAGTTTATTGACCAAGGCGTGCCGAAAGCGTCAGCGAGAAATCTCGCGAGATCCCCAAATGGAGCCGTATGAGAAGCGCAAGCAGAGCCGCAGCGATTCATCAACCGGAACCCAGGGGGACGACAAGGGACGCAGTCTTTGTATTTCTCGTTCCTTTTTTTCATCGAAACGATTTTTCTAATTGCAGGACTCAGTGATAGGGGGAGACGGAGGCAGATGACAAAGTGGCGGCAAAACGTCAAGCGTCTGGTGCTGTAAAATGAAACATTTAAAGCACAAAAAAGTGCTCTCCAGCACTTCAGACTTAACAAAACTAGTCAATTACTCACCCCACCGTAGAGTCAGCGTAGTAGTATCAGTAGCAAGTAACAAAAAAACATACAATGATTCCTTAAGTTGACCCGAAAAACGCGGTTTTGCAAGCAGCCCCAGCGGTCGCATTTCAATGAATTCGAAATTCCAGAAGCCCGTGTATACATGTGCCGTGGCAGTGCCCGTTGAAGAACAGCTGATGGTCGAAATTCGTGCAGTCCATACAGCGCACCTCATTATCACATCGTGCCAATGGGACGTCAGGTATTGTATAACGGTCCGTTATCAGCTTACCACACTGGTAGTGAAGGAGAATAGGAGATAAGCGATGTACCGGCCGAAACTTTTTACCAACATTAACAACAAATCATTATGGTGAAAGCCTTATATGCCTAATAAACCTAATGTGTCTAAAAATATACTGTGACGTCACACGCTCACGAGTCCGGCATCGGCACCGTAAACTACAACGGTAAGAAAGTGCGTATAGTCTAACGACCTCTTCGTGAAACTTCACGTCATTTGTAGTTTATTTTTTAATTATTACTGTAATAAATTTTGTTTATGTTGTATATTTATTTAGCGATATTGTAGCCCAGGTTGGCCCAAGTCAGGAGTGGGTTTACAAAATCAAGCAGAACAGAAGAGAAATAATTGATAATACTAGCACTAAATTCAATACATCGATTTTGTTATATATAATACTTTTTAAAGAGGGAAATAAAAGACATCGCCCATGAAATGTATTACTCTCACAAAAAATTATATCGCAGCCTCAGCGATTCGATATTCAACATAACAGATGTTGCTCAAGGGCTTCATATATTATCTGCCTCGCAAACAAACTCAGACAGATGATTCCTATCCGAAACACTGCGGGGGAAAAAAAACGTTGTTTGATTGCCTCTGTCCTGGCAAAAGTGTGTTTAAGGGCGTGTTTGTTAGTACTGCGCGTAGTTCTGGTTTTAGTGGCCATCGAATATTGGGGTGCAGAGCTTACCGTTTAAAATTTTACGGAAGAACTCAAGTCCACTGATTTTTTCTGCGGACAGCTACAGGGAGGGATATTATAAGTTTTCATTAGTTGAGTTTGGGAATCTATCCTTGTAAGCCACAACTGAGGGGACTGCTAACATTTACCAAATAGCCTAACTTACGGCACACTCGGAGCGAAATGACAAAATAAAAATCACATATAAACGAAGAAAAAACCCCACTTGAAGTGACAACTGGAGGGGGGCGGCTTCACACCTCTCCTCGAGCCAAGCGAGACGGGCATTGAGAGGACGGCTCGGTGGCACACGATACGCCTTCTTCCGAGGCGGCGAGAACAAAAGAAGCTCAATTGACAAGAAAAAAACTATGAATAAAAGAGAATACAAACTTAAAAAAAAGAAGGGAAAGACAGGCGGAACGGCGCTAAGGCGGCACAAGAGCGTCGACACCAGAGGCGCGCGCCGCTGCTTAATTATTCAAGCCGCGCGCCGGCCACTGCAGACGCGGGACGTCTCGCCGTCACCGGCGCGAAGAGAGCCCGCATCGGAGCTTCAAGTACCCCCCGTCCTCCGAGTGGCGGCAAAGAGAAAAAAACAGGGACAAAGCGGGAGGGCAGCTAGTGATAGGGAGTTAAAAGATTTCGGGATCACGCCGCCACCGATTCGCTTGCATCCCGTGTTTGTGCGTGCGCAGTAGCGTGCGCGTTTGTACGTGAGCGTGCGTGCGAGAGAAAAAGAAAAAAAGAAACGGAGCAATCCCCAGACGTGGTTACGCACGAACGCACGTCGAAAGCTGGGCACGCCGCGCCCGCCCAATCTCCCCAATTTTCTGCTCCTTTGCAGTTGGAATAAGAACACAAAAAACGAGAGAGAAAGGCTATGGACGCGGCTCGCCCCGTTCTACACAACAGGGAAGAAGAGGAGAGAACCTTCTCTGAGGGAATAAGAAAAACGCTCTTCCCCACTCTCCTGCCTCCCCTTTTTGCCTCGAGAATCACGCGATACGAGTACCCACACGCACTTTTTCACCCAACGCGGGAGCGGACATCCCCACTTCCAGCGACCACGGCAAGGCGCTCCCGGCCAGGAAATTAACGAGTCCCTAATTAGGGAAAGACGACCATCTCGCCGCGAAGCGCGGCGGAAAAACAAGAGGGCCAGGGTGGGGAAGCAGGAAAAGAGGCGGAGGAAAGAGCTGCGAGCAAAGCCCTACTTCCTCGCTTCACGGAGGACAACTCAGCGGAGAAACTTCCGAAGGAGCACGAGTGTAACGACGCGTCAGGCGGGCGTCAAAAAGGAAGACGGGACGATTCGTGTAACGAAGGACGGAGGAAATACTGAAGACTGCGTAGCCGCCGCACGCATGCGCTTAAGGGAGCTACATTCTGTGTCCCTTTCTCAAATTGTCAGCTGATGTTTATCGTTTCCCTTGTGCACCGTCTCCCTCTATTTTTCAAGTGTCCCTTACTTCCCTTTTATGGCTTAAAAAACACATGGGATAGAGCCCGGAAAGGCTCGTGCCAAACCGTGGGCAAGCAACTGGCGACATGGCTGCCGTGACCCCACAGTAAACCCAGAACGAGGACGAAGCTCAGACAGTACAAAAATGAGTGACAGGCTGTTATTAGGGAAAGAGGATTATTAGGAGGAGGAGACGCAAGGACAAGCGAAGCAAGCCTGCGCTGCATGAGACGTCTAGGCCGATACAATTATTCCTCTTCCAGCCTTTTCCCGGCGTCGGGAACAACGTGGGTAGACGGCAGTCTTAGACGTCAGCCTGTTTGTCCCCAAAGTTACGGGAAGGGACACCCGAAACAGCAACAAAGTATTCCCGAATGCCACAGTCACACATGCGCGCAAGAGTGGCGCATTTATGCTAGCCCGTTTACATGCAGATGGCGTCACTGATCGGCCGACTAGGCACAAACTTCGCGCCACTGAGTAGCAAGAAAGATCGAGGGCCCAGGACAACGTGCCTAACTCTCCCGACACGCACGGCAGCGAAACAGAGTCATCGGCAGAAAAGGGACAAGCATGCCACTCTCCTTCTTTGAGAGAGGGCAGAAGGGGAGGGAGGGGCGATGCCGTGCGACATAGTAGAGAACGGGGATAAGGCTACATAACAGCCGTGTAACGGGCGCGTAGTTTCTTCGTGCGTGAAAAGACGAATCATGGGTAGGCAAACTCCATCAGCGTCGCCGCTTGGCGTTGATAGATGGCGCGTCGATCAGGAGGCCACGAAAACTGCTACGGCTCGGCAGCCAGTGAAGGAGGAGATAGAAGAGGGGGAGGAGACCGCGCGGGGAATTGAGCTGTTATGAGATGGGCCTCTCGTCGTCGCATCGTACGGTGCACGCCCAATGGTGACACATGCACAAAAAACAAAACCAATATATATATATATATATATATATATATATATATATATATATATATATATATATATATATATATATATATATACCGTTTAGTGTAAGTCGAAGTTCTTAATGTCACGAAGAAACTTAGAGAAAAAAAGAGGGATGGGGTTGAGGTGGAGGTGTTGGAGGACAAGAAGCGTGGTAAGCTATCGCGAAATTTTTCTCAATGCATTAGCACTTAGTTTGAAAGCTTTATACGGGGGACCTAAAGCGGTTCGTTGTTGACGCCAATTGACGATTTCGCCGAAAGTGGGAACCTATTTAAAGAACGCAGGCCCAGAGCTCGCTGTGTTTGCAAAAGTGTTCATTCTTAGCAAAGCTAAATCGACTAGGAAAACGCTCATTCAGTAGAGAAAAAAAAAAGAGGGAGACAGAATTCCGAACGGTCAACAGGCGGTGATAGTTTAAAACACTGCTTGATGCGTATAGGCGAATGATCACGCGTCTTACGATAACACCGCGAAACGATCTGTGAACCGGTTTCACAATTGCGGATGCTTTAGTAAAAGAAAGAAATTGATCAAAACACGCGGGTCGAAAGAAAACCCACGTGCCTTGGAGCGCATGTGTGTGACGAGCGCGCCGCCAGGCAGAAGCGTCCTCCGCGGCCAAATAAAGCGTACCGGGCCGTTAAACAAGACGAGGCGCCGATTCCGAAACTATACGACGACCAACGACGAATGGCCAGTACAAGAGACAGATAGAACCTGGTAAAATGACACAAGAGAAGCAGGAACAAAATTGCCACAAAAAACTCGGATAAATATCTGGGTCCTGTCACACCAACAGCAGGGTTAACGCTGAGTATGAAAATAATCAGAACACCACCATCATCGAGGCGGCAAAGAAAAAAAGAAAGAAAGAAAGAAAGAAAGAAAGAAAGAAAGAAAGAAAGAAAGAAAGAAAGAAAGAAAGAAAGAAAGAAAGAAAGAAAGAGCACCCGCGAAGTCCAATACACGCGACGAATGAGGAAGAAGGGCAATGGGAAGCGGGAATTTGAGCTCCCCCATGCGGACCCCTCGCAAATGAATCTCTGAATGCACGGCAGGGAAGAGTACGACGAGACGTCGATATGAAAACGACAGAAGCTCGGCCCAGGCAATCGACAACGGTGCCCGCGGGGCGCAGCTCGTCTAATTCGTATAGTATACGGCGGATACTATCTCGCCGTGCCACGAAGAATGCGGCGCCTTCCAAAAGAGTAATATACAGGCCGGGCTTTATTAGGACCAATCGAGAAACGCAACGAAGAGCGAGAGTCACGCCAGTTCTGCGTCGGTTAGCCAGTTCCCGACGCTATATACGACACTGCAGAAGACGGATAATAGAGGAGAAGTTCGAAGGATGGAGGCTTGAAGAAGCGAAAACTCCTTGGGCAGTGGGTTGTCACTACAGAGCCAACGTGACGACGAGTGCTATTTTGTTCGGGGCAGTTGCTGCATTCATTTATGTTCCTATAACTCCGTGCAGCACACATCACCTTGGAAGCATGCATGCATGTCCCAGTTATATTGCGCGTTGTCTTACGTACCTTCCGCATGAAGGGATTCATCCCCATGACTATATAGAAATATTTTTTCCGCGTTTCTGACACGAACCAAAAAACATATATATGGTCCACTCACTAACCTACGCCGTGAGCCATCATTGAAGGCTGAACCTACACCTCCACAAAGGTGCTGCAGTCCTTAACAGCGCGGCTCCTGATGCGCGCGCCACCAGCGGCTGGTGTCTCGATTCAACATCGGTCGTTTAACATAGCGCATCGTTCTACCGCACAGTTTCGTGCTTGTGAACGAGCAAATGCGATTCGAACTGCTTGCGGCGAAAATCAGTGTCGGGCCCGTCAGCGAAATAACACCGGAATGAAGATAATAAGCAATAAAGGCTTGAGTCGTGAGGTGATCAAAGGGGCAGCATCCGAACGACGCGTGTCACAAAGGCGACGAACGTCCACAGGCAAAAAAACACAGCACCCGCAAGTTTCCACCCCTTCGTTTTGATGAAATATTGAACTTTCCACACGAAAAAAGCTCATCGTGATGTAATGCTACACTCGCTCGTTGGATTTCGTGCTGACCAAATTTCGTGCCCCCGCGATCTCCGACGACAGCGCAGCTCTGGCCAACCGGGCTCGCCCTACGCCATCTCCTGACGCCGACAAGAGCTCTCGCCGAGTGGTGCCCCGTCCTCGGACTCCTGCGACCGTGTCCATCTTTCCTATCTCCTCTTTACTTCCGTCGCTCGTTGTCCCTGTGCCTCGCTCTCTCCTTCCTCTCTTTATATATATACACCTTTTATTCCCATCCTTTTAATTAAACCCTCCTTACCCCAATCCCTTGTGAGCTACTGCTGAGGTGTCGCACTCTGGTGAGGATAGTTACGGGGCTCACTTTTCTCTTCTTTTCCCTTTAATAATCACATAAAAAATGGAATGCCAATGTTTTACCTCACATCGCAAGAATAAAAAAAAAAATGAGTGCGACGAGGCCATGGAACCTTCCCTAAGAAATACACCCAGAATTCAAAGAGTATATAGGCACTTTTGCACAAATGTCCATCCGTGTTTTCTACCGCACAGTACTCTTAGATCATGTATCACCAACTGGCCCAGTCGTCCACTTTGATTAGATAAACAACGTCCGTACAATGACCCCACCGCAGTCAACAAAGCGATTGCAAACACGCGACACAAGTATTCCCACCTCGTCTTTTGGCATTCATTATGGCCGAAAACGCGCAATGTCCAAATGCAACAACTCTTACGACAGCGCCCTCCTATTTAAATGCCGGTAGTCTTCAGACAATGTAAAACAAATAAGTAAATAAATTGATAAATGCGACAGCCAGCCCCCTGCGAGCTTTATACGCCAAAACAACACGCCAAGTTCATTCAAAGTGTTCACAACGACACTGACTTCTTTATACAACCGCCTCATCAGCACTTTTCCAACGCGCTTTTCTTTATTCATCTTCATTACAATATATCCACACGCTTCCTACCGGAGTGACCTAAGCGATTGCGTCACTTCTCGACGGCGATGGTACGCGCCGCTTAACTGAATCACGAAGGCGCGCGACCCTTTAAAGCACTTCAAACGAGTCCACCCCGCCCCCCGTTTCCTGATCCCGCCGAAATCTCTTTGTTACATTTCCTCCATTTAAATCACCATTCGTCGCTGCTCCTCACTTCTCGTTTTTCTTTTTCTTTTTTTTTATCTGTCAGGCAATAATCGTCTGACAACAAGGCGGCGACTATAAGCTAGAGCACCGCTGGGAAAAAAAAAAAAAACAGCGGCGAAAAGTCCGAGGGGCCAGAACGTTCCCGAAGGAGTCGCAAAGCGCACTGTCAGCGTGGAAAATATACACTGAGTGATACGAAACGACGGCAAGAAAGAGAGAGAGCTTAAAACAATCAGAGTCTCAGCAATGCGCACTCATACGATCCCGCATAGCTATTAACATTAAAAAAAAAAGTCGGAAGAGAGCGGCGGGCGTAAGAATTACGAATTAATGCCCTCCGACGAGAAAATAACGAAAACGGACAACGGGGCACCCAAAACAGAATCCAACCGAAGAAAAGGGCAATATAAATTTAAATAAAAATAAGAGAAAAAATAGGGAAACGAAGTGCCACGACTCGGGGCTCGTTCCGAGACCAAATTAAAAGGGAGGAGACGCCAAGTGCGGGCTGAATCAAAAGAGACTCTATCCCCCGAGGTTCTTCCTTAAAGCAGAAAAATAAAACAAAGATAAAAAGGCAATCTCGGCACTGGAACTATAGGTGCTGGAACTAGAAAGGAGTCGTCCAAAACCAGTTCAAAGCGGGGGGAAAGAATACAGTCGGCGACCTTAATACAGACGAAAGCAGTATAGGGAAGCAATACGCTGCCGGCAAGGCGTTAGGGAAGACGTTTGGGGAAGCCACCGCGGGAGGAGCGCAGCGAGAAGTCTGCCTAATGAAAGCACTAAATCGCGACGATGCCACTCTTGGGAATGTCTAAAGAGAAGAGGAGGAATAGGAGAGGAGAACGGGGAAACGCGAAGGAGAACGGGGAATGTATAGAGGAGAATTGGATCAGAACTGTATGTAGGAGACGTGGAGAGGTTTGGCGAACAAGGGAGCGGGCCGCGGCCCGCTGGAACCCGTCATTTAGCCGGAGAGGCTTCGAGCACTGAGAGGGAGAAGAAAGCGTCACGTTTTCCGGCATACACTCTCAATAAATCGGCTCGTTTCGTTCTTTCTGCGATCCCTGACAATAAGCGTATACGACTATCTTTAGAGACCCGTCAACTCGTTTGTTTTTTTTTTAAGACCACTCCACCGCCACACCTTCGTTAGAGGGTCGTTCGACAAGCAAAACTAAACGTAACCCCTTAAAGGCAATCACGAACGTGACAAGTTTATTGTATATACCACTAGGGCGCCAAACTTCGATATACCACACCATCGAGTGAGAAAGGTGGGAAAGCGGACGAAAAATTCTTAATGAAGAGATACTGCCGCCGCAGACGAGGGTGCATCTCATTTCCGAATAGACAAGAGACAAATGGAGGGACGACTGATTAAAACTGGCGAACAAACTGGATTCCGAGAATCTGCGACAGCTGTGCGTACTACGTTGCCATATACGAGAAAGCCAATTGCAACCGAGCGAGGAAGCAACGCGGATAAGCACGCGATTTCAAAGCGCTGGTGCACAAACGCATGCCATAAAGACAGACAGACAGAGAGAGAGAGAGAGAGAGAGAGAGAGAGAGAGAGAGAGAGAGAGAGAGAGAGAGATGTCGTTCAAGCAAGTTAATGTACAGAACGCGCACATAAAAGCTCGGGGTTTCGAAGGAACCAACGGAACAGCCTGTGGAGACGGCAGCGTGTCTCTGTTCGAAAACGAACGAATAGGAGTGGCGACAAGGAAGGAGGAGGCGACTCGGCAGCGACGGTTGGTATTAAATTAAGACCTCGTCGTGCGTCACTTGAAGTGCGCCGCGCTGCTTTTCCCCATGGCGACTAAGGCTCTTCGTGCAGTCCGAAAAGAGTGGATATATATATAAGAGCGTTTTCGAAGCTCCAGCCGCTCCGACTGTCTTCGTTCAGGGCGACAGCGCAGTGCAAAAGCGTGCTCTATCGGCGCGATCCATCAAGACTGGCAAGCCCGATTTATCTGCGGTGTTTCGCTATTAGAGTCTCTCTGGCAGGGACGGAGGCGCGCGACATTCCCCGACGTGCAAGTTGGCAAACGCGCCGATGCCGCCTTCTTAACGATTACGCGCTTTTCGGGAGTTACCAAAGACGTAGTGCGGGGAGTGTCAAACGTGCGTGTAAGAAGGCGGGAAACGACGAACTTTTCGTATACATTAGCAAACGCGGCGATCTTCGCGAAATTGAACTTGGAAAGTGAAGCGGTGGAACGCGACGTGTTAATATTGAAGTCGGAAGTGTCGAAACTCGGGCGGCTTCATTGAAATTTCTCAACTCTCTCTCTCTTTTTCACCCCCTCCCTTCTTCCATGCGTATAAAACGGGGATTTAGCTGCTGAAACACTTGACATAAATTGCGAGCATTCAACACAATGCACTCACGGAGTTGGGGCCTAACTTATTTTGAGTGGGAAAAAAAAAATGGAAACCAGACTGGATCAAATGACAACATACGACGTGCAAGCTACCCCCGGCTGAATGTTCGACGTTGCTGTTCTTTTTGATTTAGGTTCGAAAAACAAATATGCAGAGGAATTGGCTAGTTGTGCGAAGATGTCCCTTGTCAAGCGTGCAAGTACAACAAACTATAATTCATTTATTGACTACCTTATCTGTTTATTTATTGATTGTCGCATTTATTTGCTCAATTAAGAGCTTGGGGCTCTGCAAAAGAAACAAATTGAAATCTCGTTCAGTGCGCTCTCGACGCAAATGACGGCAGGTTACCTACCTCCAGAATACGCACCGTCGGTTTCTCGACCTCCGAAGGAAACGAGCAGGGTTGAATTTCAACGCTCCGTACCAGAACCCATTGTTCGGAACGAGCGTTCCAAACAATTGAAGTAGCGACTCGCAGTCGCAGCGACAAGCAGCTGCTGCGAAACGACTGCAGCCCGTTCTTAAACACTTGCCAAATCACAGACACGCCCAAAGAACCGTGCCAAAATTGCAAAAAAAAAATAATAATGAACGCACGCAATCGTTACAATCCTGCCAAACGATCCAGTCGGCAGCGCCGCAAGGCCAGCTCCCACGTTCGGGGCATTACCGCGACGACGATATAAGTTCGTGCGCGCGACGTTAAGAAAGAGCGTATCAGATTTGCACGATGCACACCGGACGATTTAGCTTTACAAGATGTCGCCGACGCAGCGTCAAGACGTTGGCAATATAGATTCGAGACCTTAACGACGCAGCCGCCAGACGTTGACGACGGAGCGTCAGGGCGCAAACGACAGTCTCGTAGAGAGAAGAAAAGCGCGAGCTTATAGAGCGTAACGCATTTCGCGCTTTCCGCCATCTTACACCCGCAAGATTCGCGCCGCGTTTCTCGCGCTAGTTGTAACAGGTCTTCGCGAGGCATTAGGTACGTGTGTACACTCGCAGTGGCGTATACGATCGAAGCGGCCCATTTCAGCTTAGTGCGTTGTCGAGCGAAGGCGTTTCAAAAAAAAAAAACGCAGTGAGATAAGAAAACCGAGGGAAGAGAACATTTACGTGTGGAGTTCGGGGGGGATTTCGCCTATGTTGTTCTCTGCGGAGCGGAACGTTCTGCTCAGGCACGTCAAACATACCGTTCACACGAAGAAAGAATATCAACATGCAAAGGGGAAGAGAAGGAGAAACACATAGATTGAACGAGTGAGCGCAGGAGCGGAGATAATGGGAACGAGAAAAGGGTTTCACGTTAAAAACACGGACGTGGAAGATGACAGAGGTAATTATTTTTTATGCCTCTATTTTGATCACCCCCTTTCTTCGTGGGTTTCGTTTAGTAACGCATTATTTCACCAAAAACGAGTTTCATCGACCAGGGCGAACTTGCCATCCTGATTAAAGATATAATGAGACAGAAAAATAAATAAAGACCAAAAAATGTAGAAGCGAAACAATAAAAAACGGAGAGAGAATGGACGAAACAGCAGAATAATGACGGAAAGAGAGCCCATGAATGAAGTAGAAAACGAAAAAAAAGTACTAGAAATACTTGAGTGAGAGAAACAGCAGCAGAAGTACATTTTACGCACTCATAATCGATGTCATCTAAACATCTAAAGCACTCGCCCCCCCCCCCCCCCCATCTCCCCTCCAATATTCCACTCTCGTTACACTTCCTGACAAGCTTAATCCTTTGGGCTACGCCAGCGAGTGCTTTACCTACGGTGCATCCAGCTAACAGGCATGTCCTCGCATTTTTCAAACTTATCCCACTCTGTCACATTTTTTTTTTTTACATTTAGAATCATTTTCACATGAATTTATGAAGACCCTAGGAACGAAGGAAAAGAAAATTACAGCAGACATGCTCAACTCGTTACGATGTCGCTGACGATGTCAATTTGGGAAAGAAAGTAAGTATAAAAATAAAAAATAGATATATACACGTTTACATAAAAGCGAAGCAGTCGTAATAGGTGGAGTCGTCAGCACGTTGGCGCGACGGCTTCGACTTTACGCAGCACACAGCTATTATCGAAGGGGACGGCACGGCGAAATATGCTCAATACCACGAGGGGAGGGCGGAGGAAATTGCCCGTCTCGCTCCGAAAATACCGTTTTATATTGGTATAGTTTAAATTGAAACATTTTTTTTTTTGTTATAGGAAGGGGATGTTCCCATTACCGCGTCATTCGTCGCGAACGAAAGCTGCTACGGCGACTCCATCGCATATGCCACGGAAAGAAAGGATAAGAGTTAACCGAACGACGTAAATTAAGGTGGCGGAAAAAAAGTCGGCACTGCCTAGGCGTGCGCTACAGCGAAGCTGCGAGTAATGTGCGCTAAAGGAAACTTCGAAACATAATTCATGACAAGGCCTAACAGAGCCGTGAATGAAGGTAATGAGCGTTGAAAGGTGTTATTTTCCAGTTCTTTAAAGAAAGGTCCTCGCTATACGAGCTCAAAATTGAGAAGCCGCGCTAAACCATCGCGCACGCACATGGGCACAGAAGCAAATAAACAAGGAAAAAAAAGTACCCCTCGAAGTCATCGCCTGAGTGAGATAGTTTAGAAGTGAGGGCATACTTTGACCACAGAATCCGTAAATTAGAAGCGAAAGAGGGAATCGAGGAATACCAGCACGATGATGATGATGATGATGATGATCGTTTTGCTTTGCTGGAACTCGCCCACAAAGGGAAATCGGCCAAGAACCGTGCGGCAGGATCCTCAGATTAGTTATGCATTTAAAATAATTAAATGGAATTTCAGTATCAAGCAAGAACAAATCGTAAAAAAAACATATGAAGATGCTACACGAGCTAGCGTTCAGACATTTAGATAGTCTCGAAGCCGAAAATGTTAATAACAATAGATTAACAAGGTAATCTTTTTCGTTACCATTATGTACTCACACACAGCAGAACAAACCTCCCCGTGGCAATAGCCGAATGTAATCCACGCTGAGAGTAAAATGCGATCACCATTAGGTTGTAGAAATTTAAGTGAGCTGTAGGGATTAGGACAATAAAATGATAGAGACATGTAAGAATAACGGTGAGCAGGGACCATCGACACTATTTTTCGCTATTTTAGCGCCGAGAGATGGTACGAGAAGGAAAGAGAAAAAATGGAGAGGGAAATGTCACCGGCGTAAACGCTGCAAAGTCGATACAATTTCTTTATCAACGCGAATTCCGATCTGAAGAAAAAAGAAATATACGGCGAGACTCGTAGTCGGGTGGGGGCCACCAAGCCTATACGCGCGACCAGAATCATCTGTATGAAGTACTGCAAAGGAGAACTAACATTGCAAAAAAAAAAATGAAGACTACAAGAATCGAACGAGTTGTAACGTCCACAAAACGAAATTACAGCACGCAAAAAAAAAAGAAAACAAAATGTGGTTCACAACTACAGCGGCGCCAGGGGCGCACGCGGGGAGGACGCGAAACAAAAGCCGTGGCTCAATCGTGGACATATTTCACGCTTCATTTACGAGACTGACAGGCTTCTACGAAGCGTTACAATAAGTCGCAACGACCCGGCAGTTGCTCACGAGATGGGTAGAGTTAAACGAGCTATGTACGCGTGATAGGAACGATTCAATGGCGACCACGTTCCCAGCTTTGGGCGCAGTGTACCTGATCGAACAGATTGAGCCCGAACCGTCAAAAGGAGCTAGGCCCGTTAAAGAAGAGATTCGGCTGAGTGCCAGTAGGAAAACGACAACGATAAGAAGGACCGACGTGCATGCCGTTCTGTCATGGAAACAACTTTATTGTCGTTCCAGAGTACTTAATTTACATTTACTCATATTTAACATACGCTGTGTATATACAATTAGTAAATTATAAATAATTATTTATTATACACAACATATATTAGTATAATATTAATATAAGTTATTCAAGGCGATGCACTTGAGCGCACAATATCAGATTGGTGAGCTGCGTCGCGAACAAATTTGTAATCACAATCGGTTCTTATCGCTTTAATGGCGTTCCGGGAAACAACAAGTAGTCGTTCTGCTGCAGTACTTCGCGCTACGGTGGTTGTCAGCACAGATGTACAACGGCACAAGCTAAGCTCGAACATTCAAATGCACAGACAGGAAATCGATTCAGGCTTTAATAAATTTGCGTACCTAAGTAGTCTCATGGACAGACTTTAATAATACTCGTGCACGGTATGTTTTCTGCTCTTTTACCTAAAATGCGCGCGCGCGCGTGTGTGTGGGTGGTGCCGTTCGTGTGTTTCCTTCCCCTCCCATGTGTCGGTTAGGAAGCCAAATGCATCAATTCTACTTAGGCTGTTTCTCTCTCTCTCTCTCTCCATAATTCGCTTGATCTTTCTATATAATCTTTCTTCTCAGTACTGAAGGTCCACCTTCGACCCACACGACTTAAGACCGCCGGTGAGGATTTCTCAAACATCCTTCATTCATTCACACAGCCGCCTAAGTGCTGAGAAGCAGGCGTCGCCATCCTAGCCCACAGCCAGAAACAGACTTTATTTGGCGATACAAAATTCGTTCTTTCTTGAGCGCGCACCGACAGCCGGTAATGCACATACGAACGCAGTATAGCACTCAATAACGGAGGCGGCCAACGGGAAAACTTCCTTTTTTTTTTCTTTTGCAAAGTATAACGTTCGATACCAAAATGAGACAAGCGAAAGGAAAACGCAAAACGCGCCTCCCTGGAATCCGGGAAGAAATATGCACACATGCTAATCCGAGGCTGTGCATCAAGTCGCATGGTGCAATCTCTCGAGCGGCAATGCACGGCATCAGTGCGCACGCTATAAGAGAGCGGCATTTCCCAACCACCGCCGCGGAAACTAATTCGAGGAAAGAAAATAATGACACGGAATTTATCTCTCACTCGCTTCACTCTATCGCGCACGTTTTCCGAGGAGTTCACGCGCGGCTAAGCAGACGAGTGAGGCAATTTCGAAAGATACACGTTGATAACACTGCGAATAAGGCCTTACGGGGTCTCAGTCTCTTATTGTGCACGCCATGCCGGCGCCATCAAAAGAAATTAAACGGGCTTGATTTATGACGGTGTGTCAGTGACCCGAGTCGGTCACGATTAAAGCGAGAAATATGGAAATTACGGTGGGTATTTTAACCTGATACTTCTCTGTTTGGACAGCGACAGCGATCGTGCGGCAGAGCGTCCGCGCGTACGATTTGGGAGGTACCAGTTTCGATTATTGGTGCCGCCAGGCACCTAATGGGTTTCCTTGAGAAATGAACAGTATTGCTATAGCAGCACCCAAATGAGAACCCGTGATATCGATGATTGAAAAATTTAAAAAAAAAGGAAACGCATTTTCTGGAGCCAGACTATGTGTACCGTGACAGCATCTCCATCTTATTCTTAATGTGCCCCATCACATAACATCATTATTGCCCTGCGGGAACCTTACTTATGTTTTCGCTTATCAATGACACGAGTGTGAATCTTCAGCCGCAGTCTTCTTCGAAATACGCACGCGAGCACACTTTTTCAAGGCTTGCATATTCGAAGAGCCATCGTAGCCAGAAATATACGTTGTTGTCGCCCGCAGAACGCAGAACTTATTGGGCTGCTCAGAGCAAACCGGTGTGGCAATCTACTTAGACGATTCCCCCCCCCCCCCCCCCGTGTAGGCTAGCCAACCGAGTTTAATTTGGTTAACATCCCTGCCTTTTCCCTTCATTCCTCCATTTTATCTTACTCTTTACCAGCGAGAGAAAAAAGGCATCTAATTCATGTTGCATATTGCGTTAACTTATTAAACCCCTGTCCAAATTTACTTTCCTATAATTGGCTGCTGGTCATTTGCACCATTCCACAAAGGGCCCATAAAACTTCAATGGGTTGAGGAACACAGCCCTAGGTGGTGCGCGGTAAGTTGAATAACTGCAATAAGGCATAATAACTATCATTCCTTCTGTTGACTAATACTCCCGAAAACTATTATGCGAGATGCCGTAGAGGGAGGCTCCAGAAACTTTAGTCACGTCAGTGTCGCTAAACGTGCCATCTGAATTTCAGCCACACGGGCCTGATGCACTTTCGCATCCATACAAATGCGGCTGCCGAGTCAGGGATTCGATCCCGCGACCTGCGAGCTAGCTGTCAAGCACCAGAACAACACGACCGCGGCGGCGGCAAATACTGCTTGCTTCACATAACACAGTGTCATATATAGCGTCTGTGACATCACAAATTTCAGAAAGCTGTATCTCCTTCTATGCCTTCTATAAAAGTGTGATGACTATAGTTTACTACGAGTAAAGTAAAATCTTATGCCTTATCAATGTCTTTATTTGTCGATATAATTTATCAAATATCTTTTCATTTAACGAAACATTTACCGATGTGGGAGCTAGGTCGTTCTATGCTGAAGTAATATATTGCAATTCACTGCGTTTTTTTTTTCGAAAAGCTACTTTAGAAACGAATCTTGAAAATGCGATCTTCGAATGCGATATGCAACGCAAACACAAATAGTAGACTTCCTCATTTGTTCAGGCATCATAAAGAGCAAGACTGACATCATAATTGCAACTCCACAAGACGCCATTGCTATACTGCTTCTGGATTTCGTAACACCAAACCGCGTCGACATATAATGGAGATAACAATAATACGGCCAGATAAACGCTCTCCTGGTAACGAGAACCACCCCCAGTCATTTTTTTTTCCAGCCGCGGATATACATACGTCGTCGCAGCAAGCATATGTTCCAACAGAAAACGCAAGTTTCAATGCCCATGCAATGTTTGGGCACGCATGCGAACCCCACTAGTTCACGCTGCGCTAATTACGGCAAGCAACGGCCGCCTGAATAATTCCCCCACTGCCAAAGCGCGCAAGCCCAGGGAAATTAATAACGCGCGCTCCTTCCGCAGCGCTGCAGGACCGGTCCCGACCACCAAAAAAACGGGTCACGTCAAAAATTGCATCCGGTTCCCCACCGTGAAAAGAAAAGATACCATCGAGCAACTAAGTTGTAAGCGCGCGCGTGTGTGCGTCAGGAAAGCTTCGTCACGTGATCGCCATCAATATAATTTAGAATCATTATCATCTTAATTAAGCATCATTATCACCATACAACTCCCTTCTTAATTTAGAATCATCATCACTATTTTGAAAATCGCCATCATTACTGAACGGCTCTGCTCCGTTTAATTTCTTAAGGCACTCCCCCGTGGCCGTTTTTATGGGTTGATACGGCGGGAGGGGGTGGAGAGGGGTGGTGAGGACTGTTTGAGGAACGGCAAACTTTGGCAGGGCAACTGTTGCTCACTGTAAAGGCGCGTAAATGTTTGGTATCACAAGAAATACTCAAGTTAAAGAAAAAAATCTGGAGAGGTCCGAGCACACTCCTCTACTACTACGACGACGACGAGGACGACGACGAAAACAACGACAGCACTGCGTATCAGACGAAGGCATCTTGGACGTGAAAATAACAAACTAAACAGGACTGCGCAGTAGCGACGTATCTGTATGGGGTGTGCAGCGGCGCCAGTCAGCGAAAGCGAAAGTGGTGTTGCGAGAGGGATGGGAACCAGCCAGGCCGCCATACACAAAAAGCGCACCGAGGCACGGACGGTTGAGTGTTCTAGAAGTGTACCGACGGAGAACGCAACGAAGCGGGCGCGCGAATCTTTAATGCGAACGCCGCGGCACGTTCCGGAGCAGAACCACCGGTCCACCGAAATATTTACGACCAGGAAAGCCATGCGAAACGGCGTCCGGGAGAGGAGGCGCAACCGATAAGAGGTAAATCCCCTTTCCACCTCCATCGTTGCTTTCTGCCTGCTACACTCTATACGCAATTGCTGGCGCGCCCACTGCGATCATATCTCCACACTCGACGTGGCTCGAAAAAAAACCCGCCTTCTCACTGTGGCAACGATACGGACAGACAGAGGCATGGGCGAAAGTGCGCTGCAGTATACGCGCGTACTCAAGTTGTTGCCCGCCCAACCACAGGCATGCAGGCATCCCCCAAAAGACAGACCGGCTACGAGAAGGCAGGTGCTGCCATAGCTACACAACGAGCCAGCGTTACGGGCACGGCGCGCACCATGAATATGGAGCGCCGTAAATAACTGAGCAGGCGGGCTTGTAAACGAAGGAGCGATGCGCTACAGGACGCACACCGGAGCGGCAGCGTGCTTTCAAGTGTGTAAGTGCAGTAGAAGCTCTGGTGATCTCTTCCACTAGGATGATGACGATGATAAGCCTTCAGCGTTGATGACGAACCTTTTCTTTTTACTTTTTCTTCTTTTATCGCGCGCTGCGTACTAATTCCCCATATTACGCCAACAGAGCAAGAAAGCCACGTAATTGCTAGCGCTGTAATAAGTCCGCGAAAGCGAAAAATAAATAGACATTGGGAGGGGGGGGGGGGGATGGAGGTGAGATTGCTGAACTACTTAGCGCTTGTCTGTAAGATCTGATGTCAGCAAGAAACGCCGCAGGGACACTCTCAGTGCCCAAGCACAAGGTAGCCCTAGCAAGAGGTATCGCTTGCACGAGATTTGCCTATGGCACAACGTTTTCCTAGCCCAAGCTCCTCCTGCTCCATCTCCTTCGCCAAACCACCGCACAAGCCCACACCAAGACCAAGCACCCAATCTACCTGCACAAGAAGCCCCCTTCCAGCCTACCAGAGATCACATTTATGGACACTCCCACCGACCAGTCGTGTAACTACCGGCCACGCACGTGTGGTTAAGCACGCAGCCTGAGTAAGAAGAGCTTTCGCCGTCCATATACGAGTTAAGCAAGAAGCCAGCCGCCGCAGTGTTTGCATATGCACATACGTCCAACGGGCGTAGGAGATTATAGAAGCCGAAAGACGCTGGCGCAAGATGCCTCTTCCGTATTCAGTTTCGTGCAATATGCAACGCCCGCTCTCGCCTTCTTCGAATCTACGCTTATGTGCCGGGTGGAGGACAACAAGACCGTTCACTCTGCTTCACGAAGAAAATGACGGCTATATGACGTGAAATTATAACTATACAGCATCTAATAAACACAACATTTTACCTAAGTACGTATTTGAACAAGATTTTTTGACGTCTTGAACACTACTTCATAATAATATGTGGAGCGTCACGTCTCAAATCCACGATATGATTATGAAGGTCGCCGTAGGGGATGGCTCCGGAAATTTCGACCACCTGGTGTTCTTCGACGTGAACTGACATCGTACCATACACGCGCCTTTTCCATTTCGCCTCCATCGAAATGCGACCGCCGCGTCCAGGATCGAAGCCACGACCTTCGGCTCAGCAACCGAGCACCCTATAGACAGTAATCCACCGAGGCAGACTTGGAACACTAATTAGGTGTTCAGTTTAAGTGTACACGGCGCTGTACACATGAGCTGTAACTACAAACGCATACCATGGGGAAACCACTCACCGGCTCGGTGACGAGAGCGGAATCAACATGTATGCATGCGTCTTTTGGCAATTACAAGGACGTCCAGCGGATGCATCGAAGCGGACGGCCAGGCGCAACGCGGAAGAGCCCGTCGTCGTCCGCAGCCCGCGCAAGCCCTAGCGATTGCAAACACCACCGCCTGGATCCTAATTTACCCAATTAGACCGGCACGTAAGCGCGTCAGTCGCAGGTGACAAGACCAGCGTACTTCCGGCATAAGGGATTCTTCCAAAACATACTCAAACAGGACTTTGATGCCTCTGCACATACAAAAGGTAGAGGAACGGCTTATGAAGGAAAGACAAGTCCCGTAAAGAAGTTGCCCGGTGGAAGGTGCAGCACTCTATGCAACCGCTAAGCAACTTCCCATGCGGTCAAACGTATTTAGTAGACCTGACGTCAATCGACCTGGGACATAACCCGCGCGGGTTTTACGGATTTCATCAGAAATTTAGAGCGCTTTCACAAAGCGTACAAGCCGAACAAATAGAAACTAACACACTACGAAGAACGGGCGCAAGGCATAAACACTCCCCTCCCCCCTTCCTGACACAAAACACCCATAAATTACTCACGAAAAAGCAAAACAAAGAAACGTGGATTAGAAAGAGAAGCTGACAAAATGTACGACCCATATAATGCAAACCAGCTCAAAGTAGAAAATGAACACGAATGATTCATCAAATAAATGAAAAAAAAAGCTTCAGAAGCCCACTCTCAAAAAAAAAAAAAGGGCCAAGGGAACCAATGGCTCGTGACTCAGACGTCTTAATGCCAAATGGCTCCGGCAAAGTGGCGTAGTCGCTGAGCCACGAGGTTTAAATGACTACTGCGATGGACGAAGCCGGCTCATTGCACGACACACTTCGCACAAAGAATATCGTTCTTTCGTGCTAAGCGAAACGCGTAAAAAGAAAAAAAAGAGGAAAAGAAGGCGTATAACTGCCTCATACTGTGAAACACTGTACTGGCGAACACGAGCAGGATGGGAAGAGACATTACTGTTCGTGTGTTTATTCGCCAGTAAGCTATTCGACAGCATTCGCCAGAACCAACTAAGGCCCGTTGCCGACGCTTAGCCTCCTCACTCCTTCGAAACGATTTCACTGGGACACCCTCCTTCGTCGCTGCCGTCGTCGCAATCGTCCTGACCGTCGCACACCAGCTCAGAAGAGATGCAGTGCCACGAGTGGCAGTGATAGGGCTTGGGGTCTCCCGGCGGGCAATCCTCGACGGGACAGTGCACCTCGTCCGCGATGTCCCAGCAGTCGGCGCGGCCATCGCATCGTCGGTCCAGCGGCAGGCACGACGTGTTCAGTCCGCAGCGGAAGTTGACGTCCTCGTCGCACGGGCAGCTCGTCTCGTCGCTCAGATCGTCGCAGTCGGCGAGACCGTCGCACCGCGAGTGCTTCGAGACACAAAGACCAGACTTGCACGCCCACTCGTCGGCGAGGCAGCTTTTGGTGCACGCCAGGGAGCCGTCATCGAGACGTCGGCAGCGGCTCCCCTCGACGCAGCCGGCACAGTCGCTGCCCACGCGGCTGCGCCAGGACGGGTGTGGACCACCCTCGCGTCCGGACCTTCCCTGAGGTCCACCCTTGCGGGCTTCTACGGCCGCCGCGTCGGCCCTGTACCAAGCGACGAACAGGAAGCAGAGCGCGATCGTGCCCACGGTCATGGCGGCGACACCTGCGAGCTTCCAGAAGACGGGCGGTTCTTGCGGATTGCCGAGGGAACGGCAACGCTTGCAGCGGATGTTGGGAGGGTCCTGGATGTGGTAGTAAGGGGGCGGCGGCGAGTTGATGATACCGGCGGTCGAGCCGGCCGCCAAGTCGTCTTCGTCGTCCAAGAAGGAGTCCCAGTTGGCGAGACTGTCTTGCCGCGGCAGGTGCGGTGCTTGAAGGGCGGAGACGTCGCTGCGCCTGGTGGCAGCGGCCATGCAAGCTAGATGGCAACCGGGAACCGCGATGCACGTTCGCGATGGGCACGACGGAGAAGGCGATGGTGATAGTTCATGTTGGCACATACCCACCACGTCTAATGATATGATGATGCACTTTGGATTAGTACCTACCAACTTAAGCACAAAGGCCAAAAGTCGGGTTGATTACTTCCAGAAGCGGTTATACGGTGTCAGTAGGACACAAGAATCACTCTTATCTGTTCAGACGTTGTTGTAACATAAGTGATCGCAGCAGTAATCGCATAATCACCCCCCCCCCTCCACCCCCGAGCAAATGCCTTCTTCATCAACTCCAGCAGTTGATGAAGAAGTTGATGATGACACGACGCGCACCGACGACTGCGAGTTTCTTATTCTAAAGTACGACGCAATGCAACAGTCGCAGTAGGCACGTACGTACATGTTAATGCAAACGGTTGTACGGATGCGTCCCGCGCATCTTGAAAAAAAGGACAGACGAGCTTTAGTTGGTGCATACACAGAGTAATTTTTAAAGCGCGATATGAGACGAGCACGAGTAGGAGAACGGCATCAACGCTTAGTCACTGGTAGGCCGTGTTGACCAGCTCAGACCCACTCGTGGAGTGGGCCACACAGGTCATTGCCACCCATGGGTTGGTGTGGCCATCTAACAAGGAATGGTTCGCAATTGCTTTCTGAAGAAATGCAGTTTTTTCCATCCATCCATAGTCATCGTCACTTATTTGTCCTCATCCCATTTAGTGTTTGAAAGTTCAGTTATCTGTATTGGACAAACTAATTTGATGCCACTGCGCGCAGCGCCAAAAAAAAAAGGGGGGGGGAACATTTCGTGGAGCTCAGATGAGGAATTAATCAAATCAACGAAAGAAATCATGCGCACGAATTACGTTGGTACGGCGTGCGGTGGAGAGTCGTGTCGAGTCGAAGCGTTCGTAGGTGTCGCTTGAGCAAGCTTCCATCCGCAGAGGGCCGAAGAAGACTGGACGACGATGAACAACGCTCGAGGCGCAGTATACCTGAAATCGCAGCGCAGCTCGCGCAGCCACACACCACCTCCAAGCAAACGCCAAAGTCTTTCACGCGGCTACAACGAAACTTAACTGAACGTTTCGCTGCTATACCTGTTTCCTCATTTTCTAAAAAAAAATAAGTTAGTTCCAAGATGACTGTAGCGTAGATGTATGTTCTAAAAAAGTGACCAACGTAGCCACACGTCCAGTAACGCTATCTTGCTTAATACTAGAGGACAGGATATCCAGCTATTCACGAGGAACAACAGGGCATCCCTCAAGTTAGAGAAAGAAGCTCATTAGTGTAAACGATTTGCTAAACGGACGAGAGGCTCAATTCGCTGAAGGCACGAGACTTATTACCGTAAGGTTTCCTTCTCACACGAAAACGTTTCACCGACAAGGCTCACGTTTACCAAAAGTTCAGTTACAAAAACGTTAACTTTCCCTAAACGTGGAAGTTTTTTTTCGGTATTCTCTAGGAGTATGTTCTTAAGCATATAGTTTCTTTTCCTTAGTCGCCCGGTTTTTTTCTTTCCTTTTTTATTTTACATGAGTGCCACTCGCTTAGTATTACGATCTTCTCTAAGCGGGTGGTAATAATACGTAATCGACGACAACACCCCCTGCATAACCTTGTGTGCACTAGACAAACCTTACACCCATACACCTCGATTCGTAGAGACTATACGCAGTTCCATAAACGCCGAGCACTATTAATCGCGCGCTTTGTTCGCGTGGCGACGCGCGTAGTAAAGGAGAAAATACGGGACTCACCCCGGGAAGGGTCTTCATGTTGTGTAGCTCGTTCTGGGCGTCCAGGGCAGACTTGCGCGTGTAGAATGTGACGAAGCAGCAGCCTACACATACAAATAAGAAAAACTATAAAAAGATGCCATATTTTTATTGTATTTACTTATTTATTAACTTATTGATCGATTGATTTATTTACAGGTACTGAAAGCCTATATTTAGGCCCGAGCAGGAAAGGCAGCGAAAAACGGAAAGGCGTACAATGTTATACAGCTTAATCAGACAATTTATAGAGCACTTGAACAGTAGAATTCCTGCCCATAAACACAGAACAAAACACTCCTACGCAGCAAGAACATAGAAATAATTCACTCGGGCACTGCCAACACATGCGATATTGATACATCATTCATAACTAAACCCAAGAAACAAGGTTCAAGTTGTTTTTCAATATCACCGTACTTTAAAAGCACTTCTTGGTAATGAATTGCAGTGAGCAATAGTCCAGAGAAATAAAAAAAAAACTCATTTTTTCTTCAAGATTTCTTTTTTGGCATAAGAGCCAAACATGGTCCAAAAGTGCAAATTAAGTTTGAAAAGGTCATGAATAACATTTTGTATGGCAATACGAAGCTGTCAAGCGACAGTAGAAAAAGGCTAAACGCAGACGCTCAACGATACGTCATATTCCCGTTGGCGTATACAGCGAAAGTGCGGGCGGGGCCCTTCAAAGGACTTCCATTTGTCGTGTGTAATGAAATCACTTTTTTTTTACTTATTGAACATCATTTTTTTCCCTAGGTAATAGTACATTACAACACCAGCTTACATTTGACAAATTGTAATTTTAGCTTTGTAGGTACTTTTTTGGTTAAGCTCGGCATCATCAGGCGACACATCTAGCCCTACCGGTAACGCATTCCTCTCCGGCTACGCGAAAAAAACGTCCACGAAAGAAAAAAAAAACGTAAGCGATAAGATGTTCAGAGACAAACAAAATCCTCTAATGACTGAAAATTCGGCAGGCGCGCGCGTCTCCGGCGATGCAAGTGCTGCGTATGCAGAAATATCGGTTACCGTAATACAACCGAGGCCGCCTAACCTCCATTAACACTCGATCGTAGATATCGATCGCTTGCACGTGACGCTCCAGATCCACAACATGGCTTCAATACAGCAGCTAATGCGGCATCACGATGGCGTAATACGGCGGCGATCAGCCTGCTCCAGTGTTATAACGACGTATTAGGAACGTTATTAGGATTCCGTGGATGAATAACGAATGAGCCGGCCTGGCGATGCACTGGTAAAACTATAAATACACAACAGGGGGGATTCTGGCGCTAGTGACTTATGGGAGCTGCAACGCGTGCTGCTTCAGCAAGCACGGGAACGATGGGTAGTACGCAAGTTTGTCTACTCTCCGTACTTTCGGCTCCATCCGGCTTCGCGTATAGCTCGGAGCTGCTTTGTCACGAGACGACAGTCGGCAAATGCTCCGCAGTTGAATTTCACCACCTTAACAGTTTTCGGCTCTACAATTCAAATCAGGTCACGAAGTTCACACACCTGCCCATTTTTTTTTTATTTGAAACAAAACAAAAACAGAATACTAAACAAAGCCACACGCGCTTCGAACCCCCCCCCCCCTCCCCCAAGCACGAAGACTGCAGCGCAAACTTGTGTACTACGCATCAACCCAATGGTCGCTTACCGATCGCAGCGCTCCAGTCCCCTCTGGTTAACTTTAGTGAACTCTACGGTAAAAATAACGTCGCATCAAGAGTTGCGCGTCTCGCCATGTCGGTGCTGCAACAAGGCTCGTATGAGAACAATGAATAAGCATTTATTAAGCCTAACATTGTTGGTAGTGCGCGCAGGCGCCACAAGGGGCGGTTCCCTAGTGGCGGGACCCGTATATGTATCCAGCAGCTCTTGGCCCCTGTCCATCAGGGCACGCTGAGTCGGTAGGGCGGGGCTGGATAACAAGGTCTCTCATCGCTCAAGGGGGTTGGGGATTCGGGGTGTCTGGGGGTTCTTAAGTTATGTGCACTTTGCCAAGATGTGCGGCAGAGTGCCATTTTCTACTTTACAAAAACGGACAGAGCGTGTCGTGTTCCGCAGGGTACAACATGCGGTTCAGCAGTGCGGTCAGCGCAAGCCACCCATAGCGTTCGAACCTCTATTTTTTCCTGCGGCGCAGCTGCGCTAACCACGCTTAACCATAAACGCGGCTTACGCTATAAAACCGGGGCGATTATAAAACCGGGCTAACGTCATCGGCGCAGCGACGGTACAGAACGCGTCAACCGGACAAGTCACGACGGCTTCACAGGCGTACCACGACGAAGAAAACAAAAACATTGGCCACGCGCGAAATTAAACCGAGCGCACACGTACATAGTAGAAAGACGATTGCTGTTTTGTCCTTCACCTCATAGTGGCTCCCCGCCCAGTCGCAAATAAGCCCGCCACGAAAGTTAGAACCTGCAAATCGTCAATGAGCGCACACTAATGATCGAGTTCATTTGTCGCGTCGCGCGCCACCACTTCTCCGGCGAAACAGGAGGCGACGAAAAGCGAAGGCGTTTGGGAGTGAGACACGTACGTGCGAACACCGCGTACAACAATGGCGCGGGGTTAAAATGCCAGACAGGTCGGGGGCCGCAAAACAGGGATACGCCTCTTGGAACATCAAGAAAAAAAAAACATTTACCGCAGTCCCGTGTAACTATACAGTGTAACAGCAACTGGGACATCCGCAATAATGTTGCTGAAGAAAAAAAAAACACCACGCAAAACCAACGTTTCGCGTTGCGGTGTCACGCGCGACCCGACAGCAACTATCTCACTCTAGTACGGATACAAAAAGCAAAATTGCAGAGACCGGTAACGGTGTGTGTGTGTGTGAGTGTGTGTGTGTGTGTGTGTGTGTGTGTGTGTGTGTGTGTGTGTGTGTGTGTGTGTGTGCGTGTGTGTGTGTGTGTGTGCATGCGTGCGTG